>NC_138223.1:43996851-44524351 GCF_964197995.2 Scardinius erythrophthalmus
GTCTCAGACTTTTGGGCCCCACTTTCAAACACAATTTAAAAAAGATGAGAAAACAGAGGAGGGATTTAGAAGAGAGACGAGATTTCAGTCGCAAGCGAAGGGGACTTAGAGATGATGAATGTTGCTTCTCACACACACACACACACACACACACACACACACACACACACACACACACACACACACACACACACACACACACACACACACACACACACTCTAAAACCAAAACTTTCAATCAATTTCCAACATCAAACATGCAATCACCTTATACTCTTTCTCCTTTACGATCAAATGAATGATTGATGTGAAGAGGAAAATAAAAACATACACACACAGGGAAAAGTATTACATTTACCTGCCAGAGCTGATTGAGAAAATCTCAGCGTGTCCTTCACAAACACAGACTGATATACTGCCTAACCTTCAACTTGGAAAAGGACAACAGATCTCCAAGAAGTTTTGACTTAATACTTGGAAACTCGTACTGATATCTAAAACTCTCTGATTTAGCTAAATGTATGATGTCACACAAACATGGTGGCACCCAGTTAATGATAAACATTCCCTTTTAAACAGACCAAAATTAATCTCAGGCCCTGTTTACACCTGGTATTAAGATGCGTTTCGGTCGATCGGATCACAAGTGGACGATGCTAAAGGTGTAAACAGGGTCTAAAAAGTTTTGAGCTCGTCCACTTTCCACCACTTCCAGAGGAAAATGAAAACACATTCGACCGGATTGCTTTCGTAGTGTAAACGCTCATGTGGTCGAATGTGTTCAAACAGCCACAAAAGACCGTCTTCTCTCCGTCTACTGATCTAATGCGGGAACATTATGGGAAGAGCTCTAGCCAGACGGGGTTTAAACTATCGGCTGGAGACTCAAGTTTGGTTTGAAGATGAAAAACGTATCAAGCACAATGTCCTCTCATCATTCCTGATTTCTAACACACACTCAGTGTTCGGCTGATCTTGCGTCTGTCAGAGTAGAAACTAAAGCTGTGTGTTTTTCTGTTGTCTCCGGTTGTGTTCATATGTAAATAGCGTGAGCTTATTTTGTCCATTAGATCGAAAGATCTTTAAAAAACATTAATTTACCCGCCCATAGACCCTCCCCTTGGAGAAATCAGGACAGAAGGGGCTGAAAGTGGACAAAAGAGACGGATTAAAACACCAGGTGTGAACGGGAATGTGTCTCCCTCGTCTACTTGTGATCCGATCGACCAAAACGCATATTAATTACAGCTGTAAACACGGCCCAGGCACATAAAAAAAAACATTGGTTTTCAGAGAGAGGTGTGTGTAAAACACAGTAAATGATCCTCTGTTTATAATCGCACACCTGCCAAACAAGTGCTAGCTTTGCTGAGCACAATTTTTTAAGCAATTTGGTCACGCAGGTCGAGTTCTTTGTTGAAAACTGAACATCTGCAAGGCAAACTGCTGTTTTTTACACCTCTTCTTCCGGGGGTCAGCGACTCTACACCATAATAGTTGGACGTATCAAGAGAATGGATGTAAGTCAGCTGTTGACCCTCGACACCCCGGGCAGAAACTTCCCTTCCCTCATCTGGGGACTCGCTATGACAGGTAGAATGAGATGTGAAAGATTGCTTCTGGACGTTTCGAGCGTTCACATGTCTGAGAGGTTTGGGAATCTGGGATTTTGAAGTACTTTAGGGTGTGGTGTTCAACGGTTGTCGAGTTTAAGGGTCATGGTGGCGTTTCCTGATGCGTATTGACATGTTTAAACTGTCCTCTACTCTCTGCCAAATGTAGCAAAGTGCCTTTTCTTGTCCCCGCCTAAACTATCGAGACGCACACTGGAAAACGCGGGGTGTCAGCGGAGCCCGTTGAGACACAAGCTGGTGATTCTGTTGTTTGCTTTCTTTGTTGTTCAGCTTCTTCCCCTCATCGTTTTACTGCTGGGGATTATTTCTCTTCATGTGCTTCATTGTTAAATGCTTATAATTATTCATATGACTTAATTTCACTATGTAATGATATTGTAAAGTTACTGCCAGTTTCACGCCAACAAATATTATCATAGCATTTCTCAAGCAGGCATTTCTATTGGTGTTTGATGTATTTTTTAAGGCTTTAAAGCCTCAGTTACAGAGATCTTACTTGTGTGACGGCGGTCGTGTTTGTTATTTGTTCCGCGTGTCGGCATGTATATTTAGCTGTTCATAAAAGCTATAAAGAATGTGCTTTGTTAATGCTGAATGTGCCTCTGATGTAAACTTTGATGACACTCATAGTTCAGCAGGCATATTTTAAGCCTGTTCATGTCAGCCAGCAAGCTTTACAATCAATACCCGCTTCTTTTATTAAACCCAAAGACTTGTTTGATTCGAGACGTGTTGGAGCTGTTTTAGACACGAGTCAGCGCCGTCAAACTGTGAATGACGCATTAACAAATCACTCTGCTGAAGAAGATGCTGAGCAAATGCCATGCTTTGCAATGTTGTTGTGGTTATTGTTATTACTTTTTAAGGATTACTCACTTTTTATTATGAATTTGTTTCTGATTCCTTATCAGAGACCTGTGACATTTGTGTGGGAAAGTTTAGAAATGTGTTTTTTTCTCCCCTAAAATGCTTCATTTTCTGGGTAAATGCAGAAAACAGATAAATAAAAACAATTTGAATTTCATTTTTAAAGTCCCCCTGTGGTGAAAATCAAGCTTTTAATGTTGTTTATATGTCTATGTGGTGTTATTAATATACTTAAAGATAAATCATGTGTACATTCATAAGTATTTTCTCCTTAAAACTGCAGTGAACCAAAGACAGTCTCAAAAACACGGTTTGAAATCGCTGGTGTTTCTGACGTCACAAACTATCTTGCAACCAATCAGATCAACGTGTGATCGGCAACGAGTGGATCTCTGAGCTGGAGTGAGTGAGTGGAGGCGGGGCTCATTTGCATATTCATAGAACCGCGTATACTAAATGAAGCAATGGTGTAGAGTTACATTCAAGCTATTTTAAGGCATAAAGATTTTTTTTTTTTTAAGGAAAAAACAGTTAAATGGTGATCAAAGATGAGTTTTAAGGGGGCAAATTATTGATTACAGGGGGACTTTAAGTAAGTCAGAGACAAGCACAGCACACAAATGGCACAGTTCCTTGAAAAAGAGCCTTCTAATCATATATTGCACTCTAAAATGTTAAAAACTACTCAATATCAGAAATCTATATTGATGGCATATTGCAGAGATTAGGAGTGTGTTTGAACAACAAACAGCCAATGCCATTACTATAATCATACACCTGAAATCAATCACCAGACCTCACTAAATGAGAAACCTATTTAAGTTGTACATATACTATGTTTTTGTCTAAATAAAAATTATTAGTATACATAAGCCATCTACTCTGAGTGTATCTTTCATTCTTTTTGTGTCAGCTTTTAAAAATCTGAAGTTATATATTCTGCTGTTGCACATGTATTGAGTTTGTCAGTACACATGTATCTTATCAAAAGGCATATTTGCTTACCAATAAACATAATGTTTTCATCTTGCAGAAAACAACAAGGATGTTGTTTTAAAAATTCATGTTTTACTCTAGAAATATGGTGCTACTTTCAAGAAGGTCGTAAATATCTGGAGAGGGTTAGTCTGTTAGATTTTCCATTCATCTCAATGACATTTACTTGGCTCACACAGGACCTCCTCGAAGTACACAATTTAAAATCGACCATATTTGCTCATAAGTTGACGTGACCTTTTAGAACCACTATGTGACTAATCAATCTTGAGGGTGTTGTATGGAGCCTAATGCAAAATCTATGAATGCAGAGCCCTGTCATAGAATAAACTTACACACATGAGAACGTATTTTTGTGTTTACAGTCTTCAAGTTTCACAAACTAGAAAAAGTTCAATGTCTGTTGGCTTTCTTCCATTGACACCATCTCTGGTATTTCACAAAACTGTAGATGTTTTTTTAAGGCTAATACAGCAACATTTCAGCACACTATTGATCCAATTTGACCATTGAAGCCTTGAAAATGTATGTAATCTTAATATACCATGTATCTATGTAACTATGTGTATATGTATTTACTTTATAATGTAAATGTTTTCAGTATTTAAATGAGGGCAGCATCTATTTACAATAATAAAAAGTCATACTGTGTAAATAGTGGTAGCCAAAATTCTTTATAAATATCAGACAATACGCATACTGTTTACACTGATAAAAGTGTAATAGAAGTAAAATTATATTTGCACGAAATGTAATATATCTGAGCAACGGCTGTTCGCGCTAATTGTACATTTATATGAAGCAGCAGATGAGGTGAGTGTAAAACATCAAAATGAGCATTTTCAGCTTTAATCTTAATCTTTTTAACAGGGTTGTGTTGAGTATGTAAGGATCTTATGTGAGACACGAGCCACGCCGCTTGTGCACTTATGCTGTCAAGCAGTGCCGGCCCGAGCCTTTTGGGGGCCCTAAGCAGAATTTGATTTGGGGCCCCCTCCCACCACGCGGAGTCACCTGTTTGACGATTATTGACACAAATGTCACGCTATGATGTTACATTATAAATTAATACAATGAGGTTATGTATTAATACATAATAAATACTTAATAAGTGTGTTGTCATCGTGCCAAATTTTAATATGGAGCACCTAAGGGCACGTTAACACGACGACAATGTACTAAAAACAGAATTTTTTTTCACGTACGTGAGAGAACGTTGTCAAAATTGATCTCCGTTCACACGGATCCAAGAAAACCGCTGTATTATTCATGCCAGGCCAGTAGATGGCGATGTAAATGTGTAGAGAAACACTACTCGCCTATAGACCATATGTAGCCCCGCCCCTTTTCAGCGCTGCGCTCGTTGTCTTTTGTCTTCCGGTCTGTATTTTCACAGCGATATTGCGTATTTATGAATGAACGTCTCATTTTAAAATCTTCCCAGTCTACTGACATTTGTTAAGACATCTGCTTTAAACATTACAATCCTCATGATAACTTTCGTTAACTTTACATTAAGTAAATCCACTTCAAAAGCTAATTACTTCTGGACAGCAATGCCATAGAGCCTGATCTCATGAAAGTGCGAATGATGAATGAAGTGATCTCATCTATAGCACGAATGATAATATCTCGTATCATTTATACGCCAAAACGAGTTTTAGCGTAAACATGGTACGCAGTTTTCGCGTGCATATGATACGCACTCTATGGCGTGTAATATGCACGCCCTCCTCACCCCTAATCCTACCCAAGGGGTTTGCAGTGCGTATCATTTGAACGCTAAAACTCGTTTTGGCGTATAAATTATACGAGAATTATCATTCGTGCTATAGATACGCACTTTCATGAGATTGTGTTGGAATATACAGAGCGACCGCAAAAACTGAAGTTCAAAGACAATATTCTAAAGATGGCGGCGCCCTCGTTTCTCTGCCGCATAAGGGGTCTATAGACCTTAAGATTTTAAAACGAGCCGTTCATTCATTATACACAAGATTGCGGTGAAAATACAGACTGGAAGTCAAAAGACAACGAGCGCAGCGCTGAAAAGGGGCGGGGCTACATAAGGTCTATAGACTGAACATGTTATACGCGCACTCGCCGTTTACATGGGGATGACAACGGTATAGATTTAATTACGATTTGTACTTTATTGATTTTCTCATTTGCAAACAAGAAATTATATAAACCCGCATGTACTTAACATAAACAAACAAAAAATCTGTGCATAAAACAACACAGTTAACCAATAAATGGTAACAATATAATAGTAACAACATAAATAATAAATAAATAAATAATACAGTTTGAAAACAACAAAAAAAAAAGAAAAAAAAAAAAAAAAAAAGAAAGAAGGGGTGTTGCCAACATAAGTTCCCACTATAATCTAAATCATATTTACCATGACCGTTATTTTTATTTTTTTTTTCGTCCTGCCACATGTTGCTACTACTGTGGGTTACAGAAATGCAAAAACTTTCCCCATTTATCAAAATATACATCAATCCTCCCGTGCACACTATAGGAGAGTTTTTCAAAGGCTGCGACCTGCCCTAAATCTGAAAGCCACTCAAAAACCGGAGGTCTTCCGGAAGATTTCCAGTTTTTTACAATAACACGTCTGCCCAGCATAATGCAGCTCTGTATCCACTGTGATTCATTTTTTTTAACATGACTTAAAGGCCTAGGGTCACCAAGAATGTATAAACTAGGACAGAAATCATACTGAGTCTGTGATATCTTTAAAATATAGTCATGTATCTCTCTCCAGAAATACTGGACTTCTGAGCATTGCCATAAGACATGAAATAGGTTGCCTTCCTCTCTCTGGCATCGCCAACATTCAGGATTATCCTTAAAACCTGCTATAAACAACCTTCTGGGTGTCCAGTAGAATCTGTGTAAAATTTTGAATTGTATGAGACGCGTTCTAATATCTCTAGACATCAATTTTAAATTACCAATGATCCTCCCCCATTCCTCATCTTCAAATGAGCATCCCAAGTCTTTTTCCCAATTTATCTTAACCGCAGAGCTAATATTTTGGCCCATCTGACTAATAAGTAAGGAATAATATTTAGATGCCTCGTGACCAGTGCCCACAATATTCCGGATCATCTTGAGAATGTTTTTACCCCTGGGAACATAAGAGGGGGAGGCAAAAATGCTTTGGAGCATATGTCTCATCTGAAGATATCTCCAGAATTGATCATTAGACAAGATGAATTTTTGTTTAAGTCTTCCAAAAGACATCAATGCATCATCCTCAAAAAGATCTTCCAGAACATTGATATTTTTATTTACCCATTCTTTCCAAAACACAGGTGATCCACCTATTAACAACTTTGGATTGGCCCAAATAGCAGACGAAGTGCTTAGAAAGGGGTCAACCCCTAAAATACAAGAAGTTTTTTTCCAGACTGTTTGTAGATGGGAAATAATTGGATGATTGCGCACTGATAGTGGTAGTTTTGTTATCAGCAAGGACTCAAATGGTAAATGTGGACAAACAGATTTTTCCATGGCTAACCATGGCGGAGCTCGCTCTGGAGGTAACATCCATTGTCCCAGGTGCCTCAAACCAAATGCAAAATGATACAAAGATATCTTGGGGAGACCCAGTCCTCCTCTCTCAACTGGTAGCTGCAATTTCTCTAGCCGCATTCGAGGCTTCTTCCCATTCCACAAAAACTGTTTGCATATCCTATCAAATATACTAAAATATTTTGAATGGACTGAGATGGGCAGTGAGCTTAAAACATAATTAATTTTAGGTATGGAGTTCATTTTAAGTACATTCACCTTGCCCCAAAGGGAAAGAAAAAGTGGTGCCCATCTTGCTGTGTCAGCTGAAATTTTTTCTACAAGGGGGTCAAGATTGACTTTAGCAATATCCTTCAACTGATGGGGGAAAGTAATTCCTAAATATAGAATGCCCTTGTCAGGCCATTTAAATGCACAGGTCTGAAACAATGACTTTGGACAATAAGCAGTCAGGGGTAAAGCCTCTGACTTGGACCAATTGACCTTGTACCCAGAAATCTTTGAGAAATTATTTATCATACTAAGTAGTGCTGGAAGTGAATTAGCTGGGTCCGTAACAAAAAGCAATATATCATCAGCATAGAGCATAATTTTCTGAGTTGAGCCCCCCACAACTACCCCAGGGAAGCTGGCATTTCCTCGTATTGCCACAGCTAATGGTTCCAATGCCAAACAGAAAAGTAAAGGGGAGAGTGGACACCCCTGACGTGTGCCCCGACCCAGTCTGAAGTATGGAGAAATGACACCGTTGGTTTGCACAGCAGCCTCTGGATGTTTATATAAGAGCTTGACCCATTTTATAAATATCGGGCCAATTCCAAAAGCTTCTAATGTTGTGAACAAATAAGGCCACTCAACACAATCAAAGGCCTTCTCGGCGTCAAGTGACACCGCAGCAATAGGAGAGTTATCGTTCCTAACGGCCCACATAACATTAATGAAGCGTCTGATATTATCAGAAGAGTGCCTATTTTGTATAAAGCCGACCTGATCAGGATGTATTACAGTCGAAATGACTTTTTGTAAACGGTTGGCAAGAATTTTAGAGAGTATTTTGACGTCTAGAGGAATCAATGAAATTGGTCGGTAGCTGGAACAGTCGGTTGGGTTCTTTCCCTTCTTTAAAATGACTGAGATCAAAGCCTGGTACAAAGTTGGGGGTAGTACTTGCCTGTTGAAAGCCTCCTCATACATATCTTTTAATAAGGGTGTTAATTCTGAGTAGTAACATTTAAAAAATTCGGCTGTAAACCCGTCTGGTCCTGGAGCCTTCCCTGTTGGTAAATTCTTAATCACTTCTGAAATTTCATCCTCTGTTATGGGAGAATCCAAGAGATCCCGTTGATTCTCACTGAGAAATGGTATATTAAGTCCACCAAGGAAGTTTTTTATTCCTTCCTCAGAGGAACTACTGCTAGAAGTGTATAAATTTAGATAGAAATCCCTAAATGCGGCATTAATATCCATGGACTTAGTTACAAGGCATCTCCCAGGGGGTTGAATAGCACATATTGAGGTAGAGGATTCCCTATGTTTAATATATCTAGCCAGCATTTTCCCTGCTTTATCTCCAGATTCAAAGGATTTTTGTCTAATTCTGAACAAGTCAAATTCAACCTTCTGAGTCAGGATATTATTATATTGATACTTTAGTTGTACTAAGAGTCTAAGATTACCATTGTTCATTTTCTGTTTCAAATTATTTTCTGCTTCTTTAATCCGCCCCTCTAGTTCAGACAACTTATTGCGCTCTAACTTTTTCTTAGCTGAGGCGTACTGTATAATGACCCCTCTAACATATGCTTTAAGCGCCTCCCATGCCACTCCTACTGATGGAGCTGAATTTAGATTAGTAGATAAATAAAAATCAATTTGTTCTTTGAGTAAATCTTTAAATGCTGGAATATGTAACAAAGTGGAATTTAACCTCCATCTGTATGATCTTTTAATAATGTCCAATGGCATAAGATCCAGGAATACTGGTGCATGGTCTGAAATCAATATGTTGCCAATTGTACATTTTAGCAGGGAGGGTACAATGTTTTTAGAAATAAAAAAATAATCAATACGTGAATATGTGCTATGTGGTGATGAAAAGAAAGTATAATCTCTACTAGATGGATTAAGCAACCTCCAAGCATCAATGAGGCCCAAAGAAGTACACACTTGTTTTAACATTGAGGCTGATCTAGGGGTCCAGGTGCTGCCCGGATGACTGCGATCTAAAATAGCATCTACTACCACATTCATATCTCCTGCCCATATGATCGGATAGTCACCTAGATCACTCAGAATGCCTTCTAACGTGGCAAAAAAAATGGGGTCATCACTGTTTGGAGCATATGTATTGGCCAGAATATGTGGTTTCCCTTGTAACTCTGCCAGTGTAACTATGATCCTACCTTCCTTATCATGCTTTTCCTTTATACATTTAAACTGCAAGTTTTTATTCACCAGAGTGATTACTCCTCTACTCTGACTGGAGCCGGTGCTGAAAAAGACATGTCCAACCCAATCTTTGCATAATTTCTGTGACTCCTGTTCAGATAAGTGGGTTTCTTGTAGAAAAATAATATCAAGTTTTCTACACTTCAGACTGACAAGCACCTTTTTCCTTTTAATAGGATTCCCCAAACCTTTAACATTCCATGTGGCAAGACGTAGATTACAACTATTTTGGACTGACTTGGCCAGTTATAAAAAATGTATTACTGATAATCTTAGGAACCCTAACATGAAAGTGCAAACTGAACTGAACCAACCCCCAAACAAAAATAAAAAAACAAAGCAACAAAAAAACAAAAATGCAAACGAACACCTTTGTCCGTGACTGCACGTTGAATGTGGTACATAGCTGTCACTGCTGGCAGCACTACATAACTACAGATAACTGACAACTGAGATCTAAATGCTAAAATAATAAAAGTTATTATATTATTATTCCCTTATTCCCTTAAAAAAAAAAAAAAAAAAAAAAAAAAAAAGTTATAAAAAAATTAACTATAGGCGAATTATAACAGGACCATGTAATACAAATGGGAGGCCCGCAAAACCAACATCTGGACGTAACTTATTTGTTTAGGCCCAGTTCAACAACGGTCCTTTAAATATTGTGCCATTTGTAATATACATCCAAAATAATATTACCTTGGTAGTCAGAAAAAAAAGTGTCTCCAGCAGGGTAAAACAAGAAAAATGCAGTCAGTTATTCAGGCCAGTGAAACCGCGTAAACAAAATAACGCCATTAGGTAGTATAGCCGGTGCTCAAAGACTACGAATAAAGGCCAGAGCTTTCTTGGGATCATTAAATCGTTTAGGACCGTCTTTTAAATCGATCCTTAGCGTAGCTGGAAAGAGCAAAGCAAATTTGATCTGACGATCGTGTAGAGCTTTTTTGCATTCCTTAAAGGCGTTCCGTTTCTCCTGTGTAATCTTCGAAAAATCAGGGAATATCAGGATGGAATTGCCGTTCCATTGAAGCTGTCTCTTCTCTCTGGAAGCCCGTAGAATCAGATCCCTCGTTCCGGAACGCATGAATCTAGCAATAACTGCTCGAGGTCTTTCGTTCGGCAGAGGTCTAGGGGCAAGTGCTCTGTGCGCGCGTTCAATGTCCCAGCCATGTGATGGAGTTGGCATACCTAGTATCTGAGGTAGCATCTCTTCGAGGAAAGCCTCCATGTCTGTCCCTTCGTTGCCCTCCGGTATTCCTAGAAATCGCAGGTTATTGCGTCTGCTTCTATCTTCCATGTCCGTGATCTTATCTCGAAGCACCTCAATTTCGGCCATCCGAGCGGGGGGGTTGGATTGCAGATCCCTGTCATTTGCCTCCAGAAATTCCACTCTCGCTTCGACATCGCTGATTCTTTCCATTAGTGCTGACAGTTTCCCTTCCATAGAAGTGGTGGCCTTGCGAATCTCTTTCAAGCTTTGCATTTCCTCGGACATTTGTTTTAGTATGTTAAAAATACTCGCGATGTCCTCGGCTACCTTCCCCTTGCTCGCGGCGGGGTTGTCAGAGTTCGTTGGAGAAACTGATGCGTTGTCATCTCCGGCGCCATTTGGGGTCGCATCGCCGCCTCTTGGGGCCTTTTTTATGCTCGATTGCACTGTTTTCTGCTTACAGGCCATTTTCTGTAACTTTAGACTTTTCCCAAATTCTTCCAGAAGAAAAGTTGTCGAATTAACCGTTTAGGATTATAAGTAAGGATAAATAAAATGTGCCGCTACAAGCGGTGTTAAACTACGCTGCCATCCACCTCGACCGCGTCACGTGACTCACGGTATAGATTTAAAAAAAACTTGCACTTTGAAACCTGTTTTCAAAAGTTTGCGTTTTCAGGCACCCAAAATGGCGTTATCGTGTAAATGAACGGCCAAAGCGCATGTTCCACGTTTTTAACGGAAAACGGTGTCGTGTAAATGGCCCCTCAATAGTGAGTAGGCAGTTCTAACCGCGGATGAGATGCGATACAGATATACAGTGTATACACGGGTTTCTTGTATACAAACAATACCGGATGCGCGCGCATCCAGGAGGCAAAAAACCCGCTATCTGTTATGCCGAATTCTGTAAAGATATTGTAATTAACGTAGATTTCCCATTGTTTGTAATTTCTTGTTGACTTAATAATAAACTGCAATTTCAGAGTTGGATCTGTTTGTTTGTGTTTCATATTATTATAACATATGTAAAACGTCCAACTGTTTACGAATCCGGACATACTGTGATGCATGTATGAATTATCATGTTAGACTAAGTTAGTAATGTAATGTTAGCAGTGCAGCATTTGCTTTTATATAAGTTAACCTTGTTTACGTTACGTTACTTTACGACCTGCAGCATTTCATGACTGCACATATAACGTTACATTAGTGTAAATCAAAGATTTGACGATGGATTATGTAGCCTTAGTACCTCCGACCGTGGCGATTATATTAAAAAACTTACTCTCAGCAATGGTGAGATCTTGCCGGATCCCTACGCAATACATGACGATCTTTGGATTGCGGATGACAAATAGTGGCCAGCAATTGTATGGCCTGATATAGGCTATATAATTATCTTATTCAGACACCAAGTGTGTATACAAAATAAATGATTAGAGCGTACAAATCCATTGATGCATACAACTACGTGCTATGTGGTCATGTGCAGCTCGTCAAATTATGAATAGAAAGAATAGCCTATAACATACTTCCTCCTTCTGTCCCACTCTTCCATTTGCCTAAATTTGGAATTACTTGCAACATGTATAATTTAAATGAGCAGATAAAACACAACAGATAGGCCTGCATATAAATAAATTACGCAACAACTTCTTTGCATTTTGACTTAGAGACAACACCACCACTATGCTACTAGCCTAAACCCTTTACTCCGATACGAAGACCGCGGGTCTATTGCCTCCTGGTTGCGTGCGCAAGCAGTGATGACGTCGCCGAGAAACCCATGTATACACATGCTTGCCTATTGGGAGGTAAATAATGACGTGCAGATCTTTTTCCAATCCTTCTCTTCACTAATTATGGCTATGCAAAAGCAGTAAATCACTGCTGCATTTTTTATTTAATTTTGCATTATGCCAAATTTAGTCCTATTGCCAAGAGGCAACATCACACCATAAAGCGGTAATTTAAAAAATAATCAAAGGTTAAAATAAAACCTGGCTTTCGGTCTTGTTTGAGTCATTGTGCATGAACTGCTCTTGCTTCAGATCAGATCTCATCCACAGACTTCAACTTCCCATCTTTTCTCTCATCTGCTCCTCTGTTCCACATCAACCAAGTTTTCAACCTGTGATTACATTACACTCCCTCCCTCACATCTCTATTCCTAAATCAATTCCCGCATTCTACTTTTAGCCGCCTAGGGAGGATAAAAAGACTTCACTCCACCCTGTCATCACAGGCTTTCACTGTTTCCATATCTCAAGTGTCTTCAGGAGAACTCATTCGGCAACAGTATACTCTTATCTGAAAAGTCATTTTGTGTCAAATAGAAGAGGTTATAAATGCTCCAGGATTGTCATAGACTTCAAATCACAAATAGGGTAGGAAAAAAAATATAAAGTTGCGAAGTAATAAAGCATTGTTCTTGCAGACAGGCTGTCCATTTTCCTGCCCGATGGCAACAAATCTCCGGTTTACATCTGACAGGCAATAAGACAGGAAAGCAAGCACCCAAAAACTAATAAATCAGATACGATTGAGGGCATGGAGTTAGAAAAAGACAAATGGCATTGCATCATGACAAACAGGATTAAAATCCCAGTCTAATAACAGCAAACAACATAATGTCTCAAACATATATAATTTTAAAGGCGTTTTTTGTGGATCACTCTTTAAAATATAGAAACCATCTTTGATTTAAAGAATGCATCTGAAGAACTCCATTTCTAAACTCAAAAGAACTAATAGGCAATTCAAGATGCCAAGAACGTAACCACATACTCAGTGTGTTATGAATATGAATATATAGACAATACTTCAGATCTTTTTCCACACAATTTCTTTTAAAATGCAATCAATGGGTATAAAATTGAGTTAAAACAACATAATACTAAATAAAGTGATCTAAGTTCAAACCATTTTATAGATCTGATGCAGTGGCACATAAAATACCCAACCTGTTTAAGTTAACAATATATACAAATATTGAAGGTAGACATGCTTAAAAACCACATCAAAAGCCCAGTGGTGTGGAGAGCTGAATGCATGTTGTCTAAATTAGTAATAAGTGAAGCTGGTAATGCTGTTTGTGGAGTTGTTTAATCCTCCTCTGCTGAGATCTTGAGAGACTTGATCTCTTCTTTTATCTTCAGTTGATTTCATCTAAGGCTGTGGCTGAAGTCAGTTGTAGTTCTTGGGCCCTATTTTAACGATCTGAAATGCAAGTATCAAATGTGAAACGCAAGAAACTTTGTGGGCGGATATCGGGCACTGTTGCTATTATACTGGCGGGATAAATGACTCTGGCGAATCTAAAATGGGTTGGTCTGAAGTAGCTACATTACTCATAGGTGTGGTTTGGGTGTAACGTGAAATAAACCAATCAGAGCGACATCTCACATTCCCTTTAAGAGCAGGCGCGCTTGTTCCATGGCGGATTGCTATTATAACGGCGGATTTGCCAGACGCACACACCAGGAGCGGTTCACAGTCGAGGTGACCGACGTTCTCGTCAGGGCCGTAAAACACAGAGAAGTGACATTGTATGGGGATGGGAGAAACCCACCCAAATTAGCTTAAGGTAAACAGGCGTATAATAATGTTGGTAAATGTGTAAGCTAGATTTATGCCTATTTTTTCACATCTTCATGGACAGCACAATGATTTCCCACATGTGGAATATTTTCCCTTGTAATTATGTATGGTTTGCAAAAATGGCAACTGCTGCATCTGTGTAGATGAGAGAAGCAAAGTGTATATGCATTGTGCACACACTACATTTTGGCCAAGCATGCGCCCTTAAAAAAGCATTTGAATAACGCGCCACTGAAAACACGCCTCGGACTTTAGACTAGGTTTTTCCTGGTCTGTGGCGGAATTGTTTTCTGGAGCTGCAAAATAGCACCAGGGAACATTTGCGCCGGAACACGCCTCCGCTTTTCGCTGAATCGCCCCGGGAGCGCAAGTTCATTCCCTAATTTACCGACGTGCGTCTGTCGAAGGAAAAGTCCGCTGTGCGTCAGGTGCAAAATAGGAATGAAACATGCGTTGTGTACAAAGTCAATTGCGCTGCATGGGTGCAAAATAGGGCCCATAGTGTTGCTGCTCGTCTCTTTTTCTGTTTTCTTCTATCCTTCAGTGATTCTGCTTGATAACAGGCTTGTTAAGGCTGAGATGACTCCATATTTAATATACACATATTTTGTGACTCAGATAAGATCCAGTTCTGGTTTATTTATTTGCTCTTGGCTGACATGTGACATTGCTATGGCCGGCTTGTGGACCAGATCTGGCAAACAGGAGAGAGCCGCCCATTTCATGCTGTATGTGGACCAGATCATCTTTCCACGTGTGCCAGATGTGGGCTGAATCTGGGACGTCAAAATGTTGCTATGTAGATATATAGATAGATATTAAATTATTTGTCTGGAAGTAACAAACTTCCAAAGTTTCCCAAAAAAAAAATTCTCACAAATATCTTTATTGAATTTTTCAACGTTTTCCAGACATACAAAAGAAAGTGTACAAAGAAACATGAAAAGGAAAAAAAACAAAAGACAAGGCCTCCCCCCACCCTAGAACCCCATGCTCACTCCATCAGCAAAAAGTATAGTTTACATGTCACATGCTTTTACAAGGCGCAAGAGAGGCAACCACATATCTTTAAAATCCTCAAGTTTTCCTCTCGCAATGTAGGTCAGTTTCTCCAGTGCCAGGTTGCTAGACATTAGTTTAATCCACTGGTTTATCTTTGGTCTTTCTGTGTCCTTCCAGTTCAGAGCGATTACATATTTAGCCTGCAATAAGCAGACACTAACAAGCTTCCTCTTTTTGTAGTCCCTTTAAAACCATTAGGAAAAATGTGCAGTAAGCAGAGTTTACCGTCCATAGGCATGTTTCATTCAATCAAACGGGAAATAAATGTAGTAACCTCCTTCCAAAAAATCTGAAGTTCCGGACACTGCCACATACAATGAAGAAGAGTGCCCTTGTCTACACCACATTTTACAGACATCAGGAATATTACAATTAAAATGGTGAAGTTTTACAGGAGTAATATAGGTTCTAAATAACCATTTGTACTGCAGCAATCTAAACCTGGTGTTAATAGTTTGCGTCTGTGCCAGTGGCGGCTGGTGCTAAATTTTTTTGGGGGGGCACAACAAACTGAATTTTTAATTCAGGACTGAATGTAGGCTTATTGTTAAATAACAATTTAACAGTGATAATAATGTAGCTATCATAAGCCTAAAGTTTAGCTAAAACTTCAGCCGGTAGGGTTGGGAAATAGCCAATTGCCAAATAAATCTGAATTTTTGGGCTAAATGGCATAAATGGTATAATCTGAGTATTTAATTATTATTTTTCTATTTGAATAAAAAAAACCCTGTATTTAATTTAATTTTTTTTTAATATTTAATATCCTGATCGATATTGTCCTACAAACAATGTTTATATTGAAGGTTATAAAAACAAACATAGTGCAACCTTGCTGTCTATCTGCAGTCTATCCAAAAAAGGGGTCAAATGAATCACATTACATTCTAACATTGCAACATTACAATCTAAAAACAAAATAAATGTTTTTTAAAGAAGTAGTTAAATTTTCTAAACCAAAAAAAAAAAAAAAAAAAGCTAATATCATAAAAATACACAGGTAGGTTTGAAATTATCTAGCACATTTATGTTCACCAACAACAACAACAAATATTCAACAACAAATGTTTTAGATAAATATATTTATAATTTAGTGCTAATGTATATTTTAGTCAGAATAATTGCGCTCCTATTCTATTGCGCTCCGTCTGTTCGGCGCGCATGCACGCGGGGGCGCTCGTTCACGGAAGTATAGCTTGCAGAAAGCTCGCCCACTCATGACAGCAAACTGGACTTTCTAACATTTACAGATGGAGAATATGTCCGTGAAATGTAAGTTATGCACTGAGGAAATTATTGGATGTCACTTCAGCTTATGGCTAAATACTAATAGAGGTACACTTGTTTCCACCAATCGCTGCACAAGTTAAGGTTACGTATGATGACGAAATCACGTTAGTGCGAGCCCTCCCGGAACCCATAGAGAATGCATTGCAGTGCCTGCAGTTCGAAAAAAAAAATGAATGAATGTAAGTCTATGGGAAGACTCTGGGCGATTCTCAGGCAGAGTGAAATCGCCCAAAAAGAGGCGGTACTCCACAGAACGTGACTCGGCGCTGATTGGACTATATCCAGAGGCAGAACAACAATGAGTGACTGCTAACCATATTAGACATTCTCTGCTGCTAGCGTAACTCTGTGGTTGAATGAGATAGTGATAGAAAGTCCCTTTCACACTTTGGTGGTGCGTCGCCCGATCGCCCTAATGAAGAAACCGCCGCTGGTCTGTGCCAACAGGCAAGAATTGTTCCACTCATCATCTGAAATTTCTGTTTGTAAATCAGTTTTCCATGCTTGTAAATAAGAAAGACTACTTTCTTTTGAGGAAAGTAGTAAAATGTTGTAAAATTTGGAAAGCAGGCCTCTACTCTGATAATGGTTAACGGCTATGTTCTCTATAGTGGAGAGTGGGGTTTCACAGTAGACTTTAGTTGGGTAGTGATGAAAACTTCTAACCTGTAAGTACTTAAAAAAGTGTTTTTTGGGCAAACCATATTTATTTACCAATTGCTCAAAAGACATCAATACTCCTTCACTATATAGGTCCCCAATTTTATTCAAGCCATTATTTATTTATTTTTTATTTTATTTATCCTTTATTTTACCAGGTGATGTCCCATTGAGATAGTCAAATCTCTTTTACAAGGGAGCCCTGGGGCAACAATTACACAGGTTACACAGAATCACAAAACAGACAAAAAACAAAAAAACAAACTGATCTACAGTACATATAAAACAATGTAAAATAACATAAAAGGCTCATTGAAAACATGTGCATTGTTCAAATTTGGATTGTTTAAGTAATTGTTTAAAATGTTCAAGAGGGATAAGAAACGAAAGCTTCAAAACTTTTTGGAGTAAATTCCAACACCAAGGAGCAGCATAACTAAAAGCAGTCTTACCAAATTCAGTTGTTACACGCGGGATATTTAGAGCCAGAATGTCAACGGAGCGGAGATTGTAAAGGTAATGATTCCTTGTCAACAAACTAGTAAGATAGCTGGGTAAATTACCATTAATAGTTTTAAAAATAAAAATGTGCCAATGGAACCATCTACGCAGACCTAAAGAGCTAAAGCCAGTTGCCTCATAAAGACGACAGTGATGAGTGCGTGACTTGGCATTAGTAATGAACCGTAATGCACCATGGTAGACTGTGTCAAGTGTATGCAGTGTGGTAGAGGCAGCGTGCATATAAATAACATCCCCATAGTCCAAGACTGGTAAGAAAGTGGCACTGATCAATTTCCTCCTTGCTTGGAGAGTAAAACAGGATTTATTTCTAAAATAAAAGCCGAGTTTTACTCTCAGTTTTCTCACTAATTTTTCAATATGAACTTTGAAGGTTAGCTTTTCATCAATCCACAGACCAAGATATTTATAAGATGAAACATTTTCAACACACTTCCCATCTAGTGTGGAAATGGCTAGGGCGGTTGATGCGGGTACAGTGCGAGACTTTGTGAACTGCATCACTTTAGTTTTACCAACGTTTAATACCAGCCTAAGTTCAATGAAGATGGTCTGTAATAAATTAAAAGACTGCTGTAGAGATTGATAAGCTTGAGCTAGAGTGGGGGCGGAACAATATAATACTGTATCGTCTGCATAGAGGTGTATTTTGCCATTATCTGCTACAGAGGCAATGGTGTTAATGTAAATGGTAAATAGGACCGGACCAAGGATAGACCCTTGAGGGACACCTCGCCGGACCCCCAGTGGGGCAGAACTATGCCCATCGACAACTACAGTCTGTGTTCTGTTGGCAAGATAGTTTCTGAACCAATCAACTGCCTTAGTGCCCAAGCCAATGCCCCGGAGCCTCTTGAGCAGGATACAATGATCTACTGTGTCAAAGGCCTTTGACAAGTCGATGAACAGGGCAGCACAACTCATCTTATGGTCAAGGTCACCGATGATGTCATTAAGCACCTTGGTAGCTGCAGTAATGGTGCTATGCTTGGCCCTAAAGCCTGACTGTTCCGGGCAAAGTATCTGATGATTTTGCAGGAAGCCCTTAAGTTGGGTATTTACTAAAGACTCTAGGACCTTTGCAAGTACAGACAATTTGGAGATTGGGCGATAATTATCGAGAATGGAGGGGTCCCCCCCTTTCAGCAGGGGCAGCACATGGGCTGATTTCCAAACATCTGGTAAGTCATTTGAAGACAGGGACAAGTTAAAAATGTATGTAATAGGTTCCACTATGATATGTGCAGATAGTTTAAGTAAAGCAGGATCTAGGCCGTCAGGACCGGCTGATTTCCTAGTGTCAATTTCCTTAAGAGCCTTAAGAACTGCAGATGAGGGAATGAGTTCAAAATCGAATCCCTCACTGACCAGAGAAGCAGGTGAATTGTGTTGGAGGGGTGAGGAGACATGGCTATCTGAGACCTCTTCCGGATATAATTGTTCAAATATGTCACCTGCCTTAATGAAATGGTCATTAAAAGCATTAACAATATCATTCTTGTTTGAGATCTGTTGTGTGTCTTTAACTATATGCTTGGGGAGAGCAGAGTCACTGGTAGGTAATTCCAGAGATTTTATCGTCTTCCAAAATTTAGATGGGTTATTTAGGTTCGAGGACATTGATTTAAGATAATAGTCAGATTTGCACTTTCTTACAAGGTAAGTGCACTTGTTCCTAAGATATCTAAAGTTAATCCAGTCAGATTGGAGGTTTGTGGTCTTTGCTAAGGCCCAGGCTGCATTTCTCTCATGGATCAGAGAAGACAGTTCATTGGAGAACCAGGGGTTATCACGCCCTTTAATTCTATAGCATGTTAGGGGGGCATGTTTATCAGTAATCGAGAGAAAAAGTGATTGAAAGTAGTTCCATGCCACATTGATATCCGGTATATGGCTAATTCTAGAGAAATCACAGATGTTTAATTCATGTAAAAAGGCTTGTTCTACAAATCTTTTAAAATTTCTTTTAATGAGGATGCGAGGCTTGGATTTAGGGAGCTTGGTGTCCCTAACACATGCTACGGTGCAATGATCACTAATGTCGTTAGAAAATACCCCTATTCCTTTATATTTCTGAGGAGTGTTGGTGAGTATTAGATCTAATAGGGTTGACTTATCTGGAAATTTTATATTAGGACGTGTAGGGAAGGAAAGAAGCTGAGTAAGATTTAGCTCATTACAGATATTTTTTCAGGCAGTCAGAATTAGCAGAGAGCCAGTCGAAGTTCAGATCTCCCATAAGCACAATTTCCCGATCCCGTAATTCGACTAATAAATCAGCTAGATCAGGGGTTCCCAACCTTTTTTGTGCCAGGGACCAGCATATTCATAAAAAAAATTCCAGGGACCAGTTGTCAATTTTAAGATGCATCGTTTGGAACATATCACTGTGTAAAACAGTAACAGCCTATCATTTATTTGCATATAATGAACTAGGTGGCAACAAAGGCTACTTGTATGAATATACCAATCTTTTTAAACTTTCAGACCAGTTCACAAAATGTTTCCCTTTTCTGCCATACAATTAGGTCTTCAAAAGCAACTCACACAGCACTCACTCACTAGCAGGTGGCAGTGATGGCAAATTGTATGAAAATACCAGTCCATTTCACCTGACATATCTCTCCAGAACCACTAAAGACAATCACTTCAACAGCAACTTAGTGTTTTCACACACCAACAGGTGACAACAAAGGCTAATTGTATGAAAATAAGTGCCAGTTTCAACAGTTAGACAGTTTCAGAATACAATAGCAAACACATAACTTAGTGATTTCAGCCAATCATTTTTAAAAGTATAAAATTAGAGATTAAGCTTTAACCTTTAACAAAAAATACCAGACCAGACCAATGAGAACAAAACTATTTTAATGTGAGCATGAACTATTGATATTACTATATTTGTAGCTGTGCACAAGACAAGCTGTTCTTCCTGAGCATCCATAAAAAACATATGCATCCAAAACAATGCACACAAATTCCAGGATACAATAAAACGAAATTTAAAAAGGTCTGCTTCACAAATATGAACGAAAACCAGCTTACAGTTTTTCACCACAAATAACACACAACGGATTTGGCGTTCAAATCCATACCTAATGTATGAGGTATCGTATTTATGAAGCTTGAACTCTCTCTCTCTCTCTCTCTCTCTCTCTCTCTCTCTCTCTCTCTCTCTCTCTCTCTCTCTCTCTAATATATATATATATATATATATATATATATATATATATATATATATATATATATATATATATATATATATATATATATATATATATAAATATATATATATATATATATTCGAGTTGGTCATCGCCTTTCCTTTTAACAGAACTGTCCGCAATGAAATTAGCCATTGAAAAAAATATATGGCGGCCCGCTCATCTCTACACTTCCCTGTCACTTCAGGTGCAGCGCGCTTTTTTGCAGTCCGTTCAGATATGACGCGTTGCTAAGCAATCGCAAGGCGCTCAAAGAAACACATTTTAATCTATTTATTGTTTAGGTTTTGGATTAAATAACATGACGTCATAGCACTTAAAAAGCATTTAAAAAAGACAATTATTATTATTATAAAAAAAAGAAAAAAAAAAAGAAACATTATTCTGGGAATATTTCAAGGCCCGGTACTAACGGGTCCACGGACCGGCACCGGTCCGGGGACCGGGGGTTGGGAATCACTGAGCTAGATAATTTAAGGTATAATTTAAGATAATTATTCAGCCAAATCAAAACCCCATGTCTGCTCTTCCTGGTTTAAATCTATAATTTCCCCAAATTGGCGACAAACATGAGAGCCTAGATACCTCCGACAAGGCAGAATGAGATTGGTGCCAGATTGATATTGTGTTTTTGAGAAAAGGATTTTTCGTGTCTTTTAATAATTGTTTAATTTCGGCTGCATAAAGATAAGATGTCAAAGGTAGCTTCAATGTATTGTTCTCAAAGTGTATTGGTGTATCAGTGGCAGAAAAATAATAAGTAGCAGCACAAAGTTGAGCTGCCCAATAGTACAACTTGACATTAGGCAGTCTAAGCCCCCCTCGGTCATAGGGCAGATATAGAAGGGAGAGCCGCAGCCTGGGGCGTTTACTATTCCATATAAATTTGGTAAAGGTTTTATTCAAGGAGGAAAAGAAGGATGCTGGAATGTGTAAGGGAATGGACTGGAAAAGATATAAGAATTTTGGGAGAATGGACATTTTAATAATATTAATGCGACCTATTATAGAAATTGGCATCCCACCCCATCTTTCTAAGGAGTCCAATACCTTTTTTACTAAGGGATCATAATTAATAGATACAATTTTCTTTATGTCAGGATTTATTTTAATTCCCAGGTAAGTGAAGCCTTCATAGCCTTATTTTTGTTCAGCATTAACAGGGAGCTTTTCTTTTGATTAATTTTATACCCTGAGAATTCAGTTTCCAAACATTTAGCTCTTGCACAATATCTGGACTTTTCATTGCTGCAGACTCTAAAGAGGAACGTTCAATTGGATGAGGTTCTTCAACTTCTGGCACAAGGACGAGGAATGAAACACCCCAAAGAACCTGGAGGTGATGACAACTGAGGTAATGCATGAAGGGAAATTAATCTCGGTGGGATGTTCTTTGACAAGTGGACATAATTCAGAAAATCCCTGTGTAGACATGATTTACAGCCATGAGATCTTTCTGCTAGATTTTGTTTTGGAGACTTGACTGAAAATACCAGTGCACTTACACAACCGCTTTTCACACAAATATCAAGTGAGGCTAGAAAGATTACGGACTGTACGGATCTACGGATTTCCATTGTTTGAGATAAGCCGGGGGAAGCTTACTGATATACTTTTGAATCAATAAAAGCCGTTCTCACAAACGCTCCAGTCAAATGAATCTTTCCTCTCGATAGATTCCTCATTCTATCAACAACAAAGACCAATAACTCATCGTCTGCTTCTGTTCTTACCATTTTTGATGAATAT
The DNA here is from genome assembly GCF_964197995.2 of Scardinius erythrophthalmus. Taxonomy (NCBI): domain Eukaryota; kingdom Metazoa; phylum Chordata; class Actinopteri; order Cypriniformes; family Leuciscidae; genus Scardinius; species Scardinius erythrophthalmus. Next base: position 44,019,666 of record NC_138223.1, read on the forward strand.
CCTCCTTGAACTGCCAGCTAAACAGATCACCCTTAATACACCTGAAGCACTTCAGCAAGATCCTTTTTTACACCTTTCACTTTGTGTCCGTTCTGAAGGTCAAGCTACCAGAATCCAGACTCATTGGAACCGACATGGGGGAATTTGAGAATTCGTGAAGCTGCCCAGCTAGAAACCCAACAAGAGCAACCTTGGAAACCTCATTAAAAAAGCTAGCTCTCCTTCTTCCTAATGCAGAGTTTTCTGTCTGCTAGAGCCTGAAGCTGATTTGATTGCTATTCATTCTGCACACATGCAGGTCACACACACACACAGACAGACCTTTTCTGCCAGAGTTTAATGCTTGGCGATCATTATAAGTGACTGGCTTGAGGTTTCAATGATCTCTGAGCTGATGATTTATTGGATGGAATCACCTTTAAATTTATACTCAATGGCTGAAAATACTTGTGCAACGTATTGTGCAAGCCCTGATTGTAGTCAAAATTTTCTAGTTCTGTTTTTTCTTTTTTACATTACAATAACACGGGTTGTTTCTCTCAGTAGCAAAAACAAAATCTGCAGTGGTAATACAAGGAGCCACTTAAATATTATTTTAAACAATTGGGACTGAAACTTTTGCAAGACACTATTTTCTTAATCAAAGTTAATCCAAACAGACACACACGTTCACACTGGGCCCCAGAAGAGTCTGTGTTTTCACAAAACTAACAAAATGCGTCACTGCCAACAGAAACATGGAAAACATGGAGACACGGGTGGCTGCATTTGATTTTGGATGGGTTTTTGTCCATGGATGGGTGTAGAGCTGGAAAAACAGCTAACTGTGGCCCATATCTCCATACACCAAATCACAGTAGAAAGTCTTTCATGCAGATCGCTGAGAGCTACAGAAAATTTACATTCATATAGCCTACATGTGCAAAGGTGCCAATTCACAAAATGTGTTTCATCGCTCAATCTGTGTTGTTAAGTATCCTAATCCATCAGGTACAGAAATCATGGCATGCCAAAACTCAATGATAAACATCAATAGGCTTAATCTAACATAAATTAACCATTTGTAACAGAGAAAATATAACATGATTTACATAAAAATATATAAATATAGCCTAATCAAAATGTTTTAACAATATAGTCCTGTATAAATAATCACTGTGATGCTGATGAAGGCAGCAATGGTTCACTCGACCTCTAACTGTGTGACCTTTTCAGGACACCGCGGGAGGGCGGCTCCCTTTTCCCCTGATCCAGGACCTGCATCTAAAAACAAGTCCTGACCTAAACCACCATTAGAACAAACCACACACCTGATCTGAAACAAAACAGGATGGTGTAGTCTCGTTTAGGGCAGTGCTTCAGGACACCCTGTCAGATTGAATTCTGGGAAGACCGGCGGAAGCGTCCGACTGGAGCCGCGGGAGATTCATTATACGATCCTCAGACCAGACACGGAAACATCCAGAAAGAAAGCAGTGTCTTCCTCGTGTTTATGTTTGTCTATGTGGGTGTCTTGCACTGTGATCTTCAATAACTCTGATATTTTAAATAGTACAGGCTAAAGCAGGATTCACAATCCCTCCCGAGTCGCCCACCCACAGACGCTGGTTTGATTGTAATTAAATTAGGCGGAGAGAATGAGTGGGATGTAACGGACAACCGAAGTTACAGGAATGGTAATTTGCATGTGCGAGGTGCGAGGCTTCCATTTGCTTCCAGTTATTTAACCTACAAAACAGTCCGTTATGCGGCTTTATATTGCAAACTGGTATTAGGCTATTTAATTTATTATCATAACACTGGTTTCTAGCACAAATAGTTTTTTGACCATTTACCTCACTTTGCTATTCTTCTATTGTGTTCTAGTGTGCTAATGTCTCATATAACGGACATAGGCCAGTAAGAGCTGTGCATGTAAACCTCACTTCCCTGCGTCAAGAGGTGCGCTAGCGGCTGACGCTACATGCTGATGTCTTTAGCATTCTTGATAGCACACCCACCTCCCAAGCCTGGGTGAATGATAGCACACCCACCTCCCAAACCTGGTTCGAATCCTGCTCAGAGCGAGTCAACTTGGACCGTTGACATTTGGTGCCGTGACCCTGATGGGAGTGAGGTTTAGAGGGGGGAGTGTAATGGACATAGGCCAGTAAACCTCACTCCCCTGGCCTCGAGAGGCGAGCTAGCGGCTGCCTCCTTGTTAATGCCCGCCTCCCACACCGGAGACCCCGGTTCGAATCCCACTGGGATTGGGTAGAGTAGGACTGGTTACATTTGGTGCCGTGACCCGGATGGTAGTGAGGTTTAGGCAGTGAGTGTAACAGACGTATGTGTAAACTGTAGCTGTGCATGTAAACCTCACTTCCCTGATCTCAAGAGGTGAGCTAGCGGCTGCGTCCTTGTTAGCACCTGCCTCCCATGCCGGAGACCCCGGTTCAAATCCCGCTAAGGGCAGGTTAAGTAGGAATACGTTTGGTGCCGTGACCCAGATGGGAGTGAGGTTTAGGCGGGTCAGTGTAACGTAGGCCATTAAGAGCTGTTTGTGTTAAACTCACTCCCCCCCCCTAAAGAGGCACGCTAGTGGCTGATGTCTTTAGCATCCTTGTTAGAACGCCGGCCTCCCATGCCGGATACCCTGGTTTGAATCCCTATCGGAGTGGGTTGAGTAGGACCGGTTAGATTCGCAGCTTTCTTCCACATTGTAAAATAAGTTGGATACAGTGCACTTTTGAAGATATGTAGGCTTCAATATAAACATGATTAGCTTTCGAAAACCTACAAAAATACGAATGAGCTAATGCTGAGGCCTAAATAGCTTTTGTTCTTCTTTCCTTGTCATTTCGGCTTATCTCCTCAGCATGCTGTTCCTCTGTCTCCTCCACATGACCTGCGATCCTTCATCAGGGTCAGAGCGACTCTGGTAATCACACTGAGCCGTGGAAGCAGAACAAAAAGTCTTGAGCATTTCATCATCTGTAGCTTGTTCACCAGACAGTTCTCCAGTCATATTTACAGATCGGAACCGTTATTCTAAAAGTGATATAATATTCATGTGTTGTTTAAAATCTTTTTCGTTCTTCAGTGAAACACAAAAGGAGATGTTTGGAAAAGTTACTGCCCAATATCTCGAAAGAAAGTCATACAGGTATACAATGATATGCTGGTCAGTACATGGTGACAAAAATATAATTTATAGAGTGAACTATTACTTCAAAGTCTGAATTTAATTGATGATGTTCAGAGGCCATACACAAAACCCATAAAATGTTGCTATAATCAATTCCAGTTGTTTTGCACCCCACTAGTAAATCGTATTACAGACCCTTGCATTGTTCCATGCCCTCCTACAGATGATGGGTAGTTTATTTACATAGATTTATATTGAAAATGTTTTTCCTAGAAATCATGCATTGATTCCTTTCTTAAAAATATTCTGTTGAACAATGTATCCACATGGACAAAGGAAATGCAGTTAAGTCCTTCATTTTTCAGGCTCTCACCATGTTTTCCCTCTTTTTTTCTCTCCACTTCTCATCGGTAAAGACATTATAGCATTTGGATTGAATTTACTGAGGGAGATTAGAAGCAGACACAGCAAGAGCCCATCCTGAATGGTAATGGATGGAAATTAGCATTGCCATTGGCTGAACAAACATTTGAATGCAAAACATACATGCACGCAAGCTACTGCAGCTGTACACGTTATCTTTATCTTTGCATGCATTGTATTGCTTGGACAGTATTTTATTATTTTATTACTATTTACTGAGTTGTTCATCACCTCTTTTCTTTACCAATCCTCAATCCCTGTAAAAAAGATTTTTTAAATGAATTTTCTTTTCACCCTGTTGTTAGTTTCATGTTCTATTGCGTCAAAAAACAGTGATGACACAGGTGTAATCCTCTAATCCATACACCACTTCTGACTTTAAAACAGGCGAACTGTGTGTGCACTGCTTCATTAAAACTCTATTACTGCTCAAACACACTAAACGGAAACACAAGAACTCGAACACACTGAATGATGTGTACTTACATTTCTGAAAGAACCATTAAAAACCTCACGCTTCTACGCCTCTCACATTCTTTTGTTCGGAAGATACTAGAACACATACTGACAGCAGCTGAATGGATGACAGTCGATGCACAAATAAAGACCGACTGAGAGAGAAACATATAGACAGAATCAGAGTAACGTAATAAGACACTGGGTGCCCTTGAGATGGAAAAAAAATAAATAATAGAAAACAAGTGAAACATACCCATCCATTCCTTGAACAAAACTCTACTGAATCAAAGTGAACATCTAGACAGACATGAGCTGATGAGAGAGAAATTTATCAGCATGACAGGGTGATGATGATGAAAATCAGCAGAGCTTTAAAGCAACCATGTACTATACTTTTAAACCTTTACATTTTTCAGCAGAATTTTACTTTTTTATTGCTTTACATTTTACATTTACAAAAAAAAAAAGCTTTTCATCAACATTTTCCACCCTCTTTCTGACCCTTAAACTGAAAGGAATAGTTCTCATAAAAATAAAAATTCGGTCATCATTTACTCACCCTCATGCCTGTACATTATAGTAATATGAAAGCTGGCAGACTGAAATTTAAAGTCCCCATGAAATCAATCAATGAAGTTTTTTGGCTTTTAGTATGAATATGTCAGCCTTACTGTTAGCTATAAGCTAGTGTGCTCAAAAACAATGACAATATTCGCATTTAGACGATATAAGCGTTCAAAACTTACAATCTCTCACTTCCGCCAATATGGATCAATGATTTTGATGACATCACTCTGCACTTCAGCTTCTCATTAGATTTTCTGTCCAATCAAATGCTCTCTTGAATCTGAAGCTCCGCCCCCCTACACTATAAATGGACGCTGAAGCTGTGGCTGAAATCGGTCACTTGTTCACACATTTACTGTTTTCTACACGATGAATGGTACATAGTGCACTATATAGGGTATAGGGAACGATTCAGATTCAGGAACACGATGCAGTGTAATATGCTTTCCATAGAGGCGAATGAAGTCTGGTTTCACGTTAGTGTCACGCGCACCGCCACAGCTCTGGTCCAGAGACACAGCCCGGATCATATGATCGAGTCGCCACAGACTAGAAAACGTATCGGACCCATTTGAATTCTGCACTGAATGCGGTGTTTTAAAGTGATATGGAGGAGATTAGGAGGAGAAATGGTTAGAGATTAGGAGAAAACTGCGCCTTTACCAAACTCAACGGCTCTGGCCGAGCTGTGACATAAACTAAACGCTACTGGCTATTTGAAAAAGGGAAGGAGCTGCTCGGTATGTCCCGCCCTGTCTTCCTGTTTCAGTGGAAATTATGTAAACACTGAATAATGCTGCGTGTTTCAAGGCACGTTAGTGGGCCTTTAAGTTCCTGTCATTTGAACGCATCACATCATGATGGGTCATGTGACAATGGCGTTTGCCGCCATTGATGTCAAACTTTGAGCAGCACAAGCACAAGTGATCGTCAAAAACTATGTAATTTTTGCTTGTATTCAATGAAAAAATTGCACTGTTCATTTCTAGCTTGAAATGAACTCATAATGAAGGTGTTTGGAGGCTTTGTGCTTTTATTTGTGCTAGTGTTCAATTAAGAAATGGCACTTATGGACGTGTCACTCAGAGTTTGACATCATTAACCAGGTCTAAGCAATTAAAATAGCCATCACAGGGATGAATTATTCCCCTTAAATGTACGTCCAGGGGGATGAGGGGTGGTTGTGGGGGTGTTGGAGAGCCGAAATTGTACATATCTGAGGGATATCAACCCGTGGGACAAAAAAAAAAAAAAATTCAACCCACAGCAACAACTTATAAGTAGCCCAAGTCAGCAAGAAAACCGCAAACTTGGCAACACTGTTATTGACTGCAAATGATGCTGTCATGTGTCTGGTCATGATTTAGCATTGTAAATTTAAAAAAATCCAAGAAAAATACAGTTTTCCATGATTTTTAGGGATACGCTCATCTCTTGAGAGCGTTGGTCTTAACCTCAAATCAGTTTTAGAAATATGATTATGAAGCATCTTTATAGAAACATCTCATCTTGTTTATTTGAGTTTTCCACATCTCTCTCTCTCTCTCTCTCTCTGCAGCTTCAGTCTTAACCTTGATTAGTGCTGTTTAACACTGCCACCTGGGTGAGTGAGTGTGTGTGTGTGTGTGTGTGTGTGAAGCGGTTACATCTCTCAGCCTCTTCATTATATGCTCAGCGTCCTCAGGTTTCGCTCTAATTAAGATGTTATTTTCTCAGCACTGCCTACATTAACAGACCACAGACATGGGGATGTTTATTCAAACACTAAATACCTTTTTTAAAAATCTCTGTATTATGATGAAGGGATACTCCAAATATCAGTCCTTAATTATCTGTCTGTATCAGATAAAGCCAAAGCGGCCCGTGTCACTGGATCCCTTCAGTCTCGATTACTGCTGTCGTGACTGAAGCGCAGCTTTAATCACATTGACATTTCTGGTAAATATTTAGGAAGTTGCGCAGTGCGTTCCAGAAGTATTCACCCCCCTTCGAAAGTATTTTTCTTCCTGTTATTCTGCTAAATTTTAAGAGGGAAATTGTATCTTCTTACCCAAATAACTTTAGCGTTGCAAGCCTGATTGTACGTATAATGGACCTTAGTTAGGTTAGACGGCAATTTAGCGCAGATGAAAACAAGGCTGTGAGGGATAGACTTACAGTTAATTGCATGCCGTGTATAAAGTTTCTGGATCACGTTAACTTTTATAATTGTTTTATGGATCTTTTGTTTACTGAAAGTTTTTTTCCCCAGAAAGATGTTTCGTCAGCTGAACAATCTGCATGTTGTTGAAGTCCCCCCTGAAGTCAATCATTTTATTCCTTAAAACTTATCACCAAAATTAAATATTTAAATGATTTTTACTTGGAAAAACATTTCTTCATGCCTTAAAATAGCTTGTGTGTAAATCTACACCCTTCCCTTATTTAGTATGTGCGGTTCTATGAATATGCAAATGAGCCCCGCCTCCACTCACTCACAGCAGCTCTTCAGTTTTATACAAAATGAATTGTCATTGCATCGGCAAACCTTGCATTTGCTTCAATGATTTTAACAGGCTGTTTTTACAACTGTACACAAAGTTCTGTGTGTAAATGAGCTCAATTATGTTTGGCTAACCTCTTTGCATCTGAAATATGTGCATTTTGCCTGTCAGGTCTAATGTAGTTTGCTCTGGTTTATTCTTCAGTAACAGTCTGTTTTGTCACTGCATTACATTTAGACATGCAGGTTCACAAAACAATTATAGGTTAAATGCTGTACTTTAAAAGCGGTCTGAAATGTTTTAATCTGCCCTTTAGCACTACATTTTTAGCATATTTCAAACTGTTGTGATTATGCAAGAACATATTACTGCACTTAAATACTTCTCATTTACAAAAATACTCACCCACTCATAGTCCGTTGGCAGCATTTAAAGAGTCTGCTTTAATATATCTGAATGAATAACATGTTTAGCCAGCGAAATTATTCACCATTCAACATTTTAGATGCAAATTGGTGGGACATTTTTTTGAAGATTTTCGAGTGGATTCAAGTCTGAATGAGCTCTAATTGAATTGTCTTACACCCTCCATTCCTTCATCATATTTGTCATTGCACCTGGTTTAAGGTAAACTCTGTACCTTTTGGCCATCTAGCGGTTACAAACAAAACTGCATGAACTTTGTTTTTGGTTGTGCTTCGGCTCTGCGTGACTTTACGAGTGAATAATTTTTTCTCATAACTAAAAAAAAAGAGAGAGATTATCCTACTGTGTATAAAACATTCACTAATAGGCTTAAGAGAAATAATCAGTTTAGATGGAAAGGATCTCAAGCTGACTAGCTGAAGACGTTACTGTAGCTTTAAGGCCCGTTCACACCAAGGACAATAACTATAAAGATAACGATAAAGATATAATTCTAAAAATCGTTCTCCATATTAAAGAATAACAGAGTTCACACCACAACTATAACGATAAAGATATGAGGAACGATATCGTTGGGATCACTTTCAGAACGATTTTTTTTCCAGCTGTCGAACGATAAAACACTGACAGCCAATCAGAATCCATTCTAATTTAAAGGTCTCGCGCATTTAAAATGGATCTGGATCATCCGGGCGCGCGCGTGCTTAGAATAAAAAGACGTTATCGGTCGCTGGTGTGGACACATATATAGTTATCTTTATCGTTATCTTTATAGTTATCGTCCTTGGTGTGAACGGGCCTTAACTCATTAATAGACACACGTTACTTCCTTGAAAATAAATTCCAGCACAGCGTTACAACAATGAAATGACCATCATACTAAAGGCGGGCATACACTGTGCGATTTTCGTCCGATTTTGAGCCGAATTCTGACTCGTGCGACTCTTTTTCGGGTCGGGCCGATTTTCAGCTTTGTCGTGCGTCGTTTGTCGTGCAGTGTTCGTGCAGTGTACAGGGGGAAAAGAGAGGCGATTAACCTTTCACGACCGGCAATCGGATGGTCGGATGAATTTCAGGCATGTTAGAAATTTTGGTCGCTCCTCGTGACTATATCGCACAGTTGAAGCAGAGCTACGAACCGATTGCCCTAAACTCAGTGTTTTTTCCCTCACTGCGCCTGCGCGAAAACAATTTCATCTGCAGCAAAAAAAAAAAAAAAAAAACCTAACCCTAACCCTAACGAAAAAAGGGAGATCTTTAAAGGGATACTTCACCTCTGGGAAGATGAATGTGTATTTAAAATATGTCATTTAAGTAGAATAAATGTGGAGAAATTTTTGAATTTGGAGCTTTCTAGACTGAGAAAAGCCAGAAAATGTATTTTTGGCTTATGTGGATGAAAGACAACAACTCCCAGAATGCACTTGCTTCGCTGCCTTAGGAGGCCACGCCTACCGGTTAGAGAGCACAGTTGAAAACAACAAGGCTAGCCTAAGTGATGAGTTTGCCAGGGATTTAGAGACCCAAAATGTCCGGGATTCGGCTTTTGCGTTCTACAGTCGCCATTCATCATGTTTACTGTGGCGAGCAGGACGAGGCTGACGGCCGCGGGAGAACGCATCTCTCACGGAGGAGCGGGAATTTTCTTAGCAATGTTAAAACGCACATCAACCGCATCAAACGCACTTGTTTAGCGTCCATGTAAACACTACAGTCAGATTCACCGATCGGAATTAATTCAGTTAGATTGAAACGAGAGGTGTGCATGTAAACAATGAATGGCGACCGTAGAACGCAAAAGCCGAATCCCGGACATTTTTAACAGTCTCGCCCGCCGGACAAGTCCGGGAAAAGGAAGATGGTAACCCCTACTTACTCAGCTTTCTCCTATTATTCAGCTTTCTCCACAGAACAAGAGCATGCTAGCTTAGCTTCCAAAGAAAGACGGCTGATACTGTGTACATTCTGTGAGTGAGATCCCACCCTGTATGGGCGGGTTGAAAACATGCGGAACAACGCCATCTACTGGCTGTAGTCTTTAGCCTCTGGCCAGAAAATCCTCCGATGACGCAAAATGACGATTTTTGCGTCATCGGAGGATTTTTTCCAGACAAAAAATACATAAATCTCTCCTCTCAGGGGGATATGAGGGGGGAAAGCATGGTAATTCGAAAATACTACAGGTTTTCTACTAATACAAAGCTTAATGCTAAATCCTGAAGTAACCCTTTAAGTTCTGTAGTTCAAAGCTATTACTGTTGCTTACCTCCAGTTCGTGTTGCAAAATGGATTAACCATTACCCACTTCTTCCAAGCCACCTGCGATGTAGCCTACACTTTGCCTCTTTTATTATTAAAAAAATGTTTGGAAATAAAGCTGTTTTTAATTTTCATTGATGAATTATTGCAGTGTTCGGACATATTATAGACTGTTAATAATTAATTATATGTATAATTCATTGTAATCGACCTAAATGTTTTAGACAATTTTTAATGAGGAGAAGTAAAGCTTCTATGTAGGCTAATATTTTATTATCCTCACAGCGCGTTAGTTATGCGGTGATGCGCTATGAAATTGTTGCGTGGCTATGTAATTATAATAGCCTATCAGTTTAATAATAAAAGTAGCCTTCCCTAATAATAATAATAATAATACAAGCCTACTAATAATTTAATATATAAATTGGAAATGCTAAATCTTCTTGATATTGATAGCTGATGCTTGTTTTGACAATATCTCTGGATAGGCTACATGATATCGTCCATAGGCGCAACCCGGCACGAGGATTTATCGCGCTGATTCGCGCATATTTCACACGTATAGTGTGAGCAGTCAAGTCGCAGCTCGACGTTCGGACCGTACAGTGTGAGCACATAAATCCTGAGCTTTGGCTTTACATCGCATGCGATCTACTCGTTCAGTGTGAGTAGGTTCCTTGCTGAAATCGCACATACATCGCACAGTGTATGCTCGCCTTTATGAACTCATATGGCAATTTATCTGTTCAAAAAAATACCTAACTCACCTGTTGAGTAATAAAAACGCCATCATCTCTCAGTTCTCGCCGTCTCCGAAAAGCCAAGCAAATCTCGATTCTTGTTTAAGTACGAGCTGTCACATTAGCTGTTTGCCAGCAGACTCTCCTCTTCGGTGTTTGTTTAAACAGGAGATTCTCCAGAGGTTGGAGATGCAACATGTCAACCTTTCTCGCTCCGAAACAGGCGTCAAAGAAGCCGGAGTAACTTTTCTCTATTAACGATATGACGAGACATGTACGGGTGAGTGATGCACGTATGCAATTTCCTGCAGGAAACACTTATAGGCTTACCATAGTAAATCAGGGTGAAACTAAAACACCGTTTGGAAGAAGAATTGATGATGTAATGACTCATTTAAATTTAGTTAATTTTGAACAAACAAAAAGTAGTGTAACTTTAATTAGGTTAGCAACTTAGCATAAAAAACTTGCAACTGATCACATCTGTTTCCCGATTTATCCGAAAAAGTTTGAGCACACTTTTTTCATGCATTTTACAGTAATTTCCCAAGAGTCTCATTTACTGCTCTAATGTGTATGTGTTCCTCTAATGACTTTATTAATGCTGCTGTGTTTGTCTGTGATTTTGCCTCCTAATTTGGCCTATTTTTATTCTGTAATACATTTAAACATCTGGACACACACAAATGCACACATTTAACAAGCTTAACAACCTGTGCTCGTCCAATTTTTAATCACACGTCCAACGTTTATCATGTTTCCCGCGTCTTCTTTGATAATTTCCCTGTGGACTAATTGGACGGAGGAACGACAGCGCTGCAGTTTTCTTCCTTTATTGGACTTGATGAAGACATGAAATGGGATATTGGATGATACACTGGACATTTCATTTATTTCACGGTAAAATTGGCAACTTTGGCGGCCAGTGTACTTTAAAAATAGCATACAATGACAATGTTACGGCGTCACGATTCAGGACTGTATATTTTACATTTCATAACTATATATCGTTAAATATCACTATTATAGTGTAAATACACCAACATTTAAACATGTAATACAACAATACATAATATAAACATAACTTTAATCAAGATCACGCATCACACATCCATTGTTTCTCACCTTAAATTATGAGATGATAAGACTCAGTATTCAGTGAGCTAAGGGAACCCGCCAGGCGTTAATGTCTTTGAGCGACTGCAATTGAGCCAATCTCTTTTCATTTCAATAATGGGTCTCATGATCGCACACAGGATGATGATTTTATGTGTGACACGCTCTGGGTGGGAGATGTGTGATTGAACCTTGCTTTTGGCTGATGAAGTTTTTCAGATTAAGATGTGCAGAAATATGCAAAAAATAATTTTCAGCTCTTTTCGCTTGAATGTGCATCAAGGAGGCCTGAAGGGACAGCGATCTGGTCTAATTGGTAAATTCCACTAACAGCTGAATAACAGTCATCTGAGATAGAGAAGGCGATTATTCATGCATGCATATAGATGTGGGCATATCAGGTGGGTCAGGCTCTTGAAAAAATATTTAGGCCTAATTTTAAGATTTATGTATTTGAATTGCATACCATTTGGATTACAGTTTTAACATAAACTAATAAACTTAATGTTATGCATATTTGTCAGTCATAGCCTACATAAGTAAGATTTTCAATTTTATTATTCATGTGCATTTCCAAAATGCTTTTCTTCAAATGGCATAGAATTAGCATAAATCTGCTGTGAAAACAATTAAATGTCTATATTCAGTTAAATCGCTGTGGAATGAATAGGTGATATTTACTTTGAAGTTTTACAAAATTTGATTTATTGATGAAACTTTGCAAACACATTCGGTTTAGAAGTATTATTACAAAGTTACAAAATAAACAAATTTAAGAAGAATTCATGATGAAATGAAAAACAAACCCTTAATTTCGTAACTTTAAAGTCCCCCAATAATTGTATTCCTTAAAACTATACTTTTTAATCACCAAAATTACATATTTAAACGTTTTTTCCTTGAAAACAAATTTCTCCATGATTTAAAATAGCTTGAATGTAACTCTACACCTTTGCCTGATTTAGTATACACGGTTTTATGAATATGCAAATTAGCCGCCTCCACTCACTCACAGCTGCTCAGCTCATATCAACTCATTGGATATAAACAACATTAAAAGCTTGATTTTCACCCCAGGGGGACTTTAAATGTTTGTTTTCCATCAGAATATTTACCATTTTGCATGCCATCACTGTTACATTAATCATGTTATTAAAAAAAGTCAAATTCTACCTTAATTTCCTCATGCAGTTTCTATTACATTGTATTCTATCAGAATTATACACTTGTGAATTATGAAAAAGACACATCCTAAATACTTCTCTGTACTACAGGTGTTGTAGACTCTTGTAAAAGTTACTTTTAATAAAAGTGTTGCTAAATGACTAAATATAAATAGTTCAACTCTGTATAGGTGATGATTAATAGTGACGTTGAATTTACAGAAAAAAATCCCCTGATGTCTATGATAATTACAGTCCTTACACTTATGGCTGCGAGTAAGAAAACCATTATTTCTTGGATGTTTAGTCATAGTCTCTTCACAAGAAATGCTTAAAAAACAAAATAGCCCAGCATTAGTGTCTATGTAAATTATGTAACCGTAGTTTTGACGTGTGTTCCTGCTTTAGGGTAATAATTAAATCACACATTTGTGTTTCTTCGCACAAAATGTTGCTTTTTTAGTGAATTTATCTTGTATCTTTATTGTGGTGAGGTTTGTTTAGCCGGCAGGGGTGTGATGACGACAGCTCACACCCACGGTTTCTCAAATGTCATATAGCTTTTAAGCTTGTCTCTCTGTTAATAACCTGGCACTCTTCCAACCAAATAAAGTTTCTCATTTTTGTCTCAAAGGGAATTTACTGTAGGAGCTGCAGTTGTTAGTTTAAAGCAAATTCATGTTATTTTTCTATGAAAATAGATAACTATAACCAACTGAGCCCAAACGCCTACACACACACACACACACACACACACACACACACACACACACACACACACACACACACACACACACACACACACACACACTTAAATTATGGTAATTGCATTATTTCTTTCTGCAGGCATTGGCTATTTCCCAAACGAATTGTTTGAAGGATTCAATTTCTAAAAAGAAAAAAAAAGGCTAAACAAATGATCCTAATCTGAAAATATATGAAATACGCCACTGATTTTTTGGATTCTGTTCAACCTGAATGCATAGATGCAATATGGGCTCCAAGAAACAATCCTGAATTATTAACCTTCCATTAAGTATTTTCCATTTCACTGCTTTTCAATTTCTCCTTATGGTGTAAAGGTTTCCCAGGTCTAACCCTACTTCTCATTACGGCCCTTTGTCGAGTGACCCGAGAACGAGCGGTCAGCCTTTGATCGTCCACGGCCCACTTGAAGACCGCGGAGAAGATTGCGGGGTCATTACAGCGCTCGGGGCTCGTTGGGAATGAAATAAGTCTACCTCGATAGATGAAGTCAAAGCAACTGCCTCAGATCTGTTTCAGAGAGTTATTGATGAGTGTTGCACATGGACAACGGACTCTTTGTCTTCTGCTTTCAGTTCTTCACACACACAAAAAATGTGGTTCTGGTAAAAAGAAAAAGTGGTCATATCTGAGATTTTAAAAAAGAACAACTTGAGCCTGAGTTTTTTTTTACTTAAATATTAGGTTGCAACTTTTAGTGGCAGTACATTAAAGACAGTTGCTTATACTGTTAAATTTAAGCTATGGTGGTTTACGGTCTTTACAGTGGCTTTTAAAAACACCCCTACAAAACTACAGGTTATAGGAACACATCCTTCATCATGGAGTCCAAATATATTTATTATCCTAGCAGACATTTTGTTTGACAAATACATCAGAGATGAACTAAAGATCATTCCCAAGTTTGGGGTCGGTAATATTTTTTTGAAAGAGGTCACTTATGTTCACCAAGGCTGATAAAAATAAGGTAAAAACAGTAATAATGCGAAATATTATTACAAAATAACTGTTTTCTATTTGATTATATTGTAAAATGTAATTTATTCCTGTGATCAAAGCTGAATTTTCAGCATCATTACTCCAGTCTTCAGTGTCACATGATCCTTCAGAAATCACTCTGATATGATGATTTAATGCTCAAGAAACATTTATGATTATTATCAATGTTGAAAAGAGTTGTGCTGCCTCATATTTTTGTGAAAACAATGATACATTTTTTTCCAGGATTTTTTGAGAACAGCATTTATTTGAAATAGAAATGTTCTGTAACATTATAATTATCTTTACTGTCACTTTTGATTAATTTATTACATCCTTGCTGAATAAAACTGTTTAAAAAACAAAACTTAATCTTACTGACCCCAGACTTTCGAACGCTACTGGATGAGAACAAAGAGATCTTCAAAATACCGATTTTTCTAACCACTCAAAATGAACTCATCTAACCTTGAGAAGATAAAAACTTAAAGAGCCCAAGAATTTACTTGTTTTTCGAGTTTGAATCTTGCTAAAAGCTATTTCTTGTCATGAACAAGCCTTTATGTATATTTTAGAGTGTGGGATATTTTCTTTCTATAGAGCATTTTATAGGACAAAAATATGGATAAACCTTTTTTCCCCAAGAACCTCAAATTCAGTTTTCACCGTTTTTCTCAGGTACATTAACATACAAATGTTCTAAAAGCCTAAAGGTCCCATTTTGAGCTCACTGGGTCGTTAAGAATGTGAAAATGTAACCGTTGAGTCTCCTGCATGTGATTGAAAAACGGCTTCAGCGGTGAAGATGGTCGTTCAGCCGTCGGACGGAGAAGCTTTTTTAAGCACACTCAGCGAAATACTTTGAAGGAACGACAGAGCGACACTCCTTCACCAGAACCATTGCCAACCTGAAGCACATAAATACACATGTACTGGAGCTCAGAGCTGGAGGACAATCACAGGAACAGTTACGGTGTTCATACTCACTTCTTAGCGAGGAATCTCTTCTTGGGATTGAAGCCACTGCTAGAAACAAAGATATTTGGATATTTGAATCTGAAACTGATCGTATATGTGCATTTGTGCACTTGCTTTTGCGTGCGAGAAACTTACAACTTGCTGCGGCTTCCCGCCAAAGTCGTCAAGCAAGCGATGTCATCAGTGATGTCATCATTAATGAGAGCTGTCAAGGTAAAAGAAAGGCAGGAAGACATGAACACAAGCTTGAATATATATCTCATGACAACTCTTGGAGTGTTTGGCATGGTAATAATGACAATGTTGATATATTTGGTGTTGGCGGAATAGATATTGCTGTTACATACGCAACACATTGCTGGGAGCAAGTAAGACACGCTGCTGCTGTACAATATAATGCACATGAATTACCCGTAGCATACAGGTGGAGCTGGGGAAGGTGGAGGGTTTCAAACTGCAACAGCAAATGCTGACCAAGTATGTAAAGTGTAAAGCAGCGAGCTCATTGGCTACTGATACAGCGGGAACCAATCAGCTGTGCCCTATAGAGGACCTTTTAGCCTGCGCCATCTAGAGTTTCATGACAGAAATTTGTGTGTATATATATATATATATATATTAGTTGAGGAATTTGGGATATGTAATATTTGTTCTCCACTCACCACTGCACTCCAGACCACAAAGGTTTAACGATCCACTTAATCCGGAATCACAAGCCACGCGATCGCTCAGCTGGAAGATTCCCAACAGGTTCCATGCGATGACATCTACACGTTCCTCCTCCTCTGAGCTGTCTCCGGAGCTGTCCTCATCGGACGTCGCCTCTGAGCCGCTTCCAGACGAGTCAGCGGGGATCTTTTCTGGGAACAGATCATGGTGCCACGTCCAGAAAAGTTCCTTTGCTCCTTGTTTCTCAAAGGTCTTGCCCTCAGGGACAGATCTTCCATGTCTTCCCTTGGGATGACTTTGTGTTTGAACAGGGATTATGTGTTCTTCTTCCATTTTCTCATCATCGTCTTCCTTTGCTGGTGGTTTTTCGTCTTTTGGTTTGGGAGGAATTTGGAACGGGGGTCTGATCTTGTCTTGGTTGATCTGGACGCTGGTGACGAGGCTGGTGTTGAAGCCGGAAATGTTTTCCACATTACAAACAACTGAAAGAAAGAAAAGGAAATAATTTTGCAGACACTTGAATATAAAAATATGAATGGATTTGAGAGATTTTCAGTGAAAATGGCAAATTTGGGCCTTTTCCTCAGACAATCTTTTCTATGTCTATTGGTTACAGACATTTTCTTTTCAACCCCATCTCAGAGGAAAAAGTAACTATTTTACCAGTTGGCGATTTCATGTGAATGACATTGTACACATTTATTCAAATTAAGGTGGTGCTATGTTTTTTAGGTACTTTTTAAGGCAGAAAGAGTTAGCCTGCTCACGTCTAGCGATGAATTTGTCCACGGTTGTTTTGTCTCCCATGGCTTCAGTCGCCTGAATCTGAGCCGCCTCGAGTTGAGACTTCAGCTCACATTTACTGAGAATCCGTCCCTCAGTCGCAATGGACACCAGCAGAACCAGAGCCAACGCCGACAACATCTTCACTGGGAGAACGCTATGGATCAGACACGACACAATCAATAAATACAGAAATTCATATAATCTTTAACAGTAAGCTTTCAAAAAATGATTATTTTCCACTTTCAGGCTTTTGGATAATGCTAATAGCAATAGCTTTTTAAGTATTTGAACTATTTTTAAAAATCGATTTATTTTATAATTTAAAGACCATTCATAACAAGGACACTAACTGTAATGATAACTTTGACTACAGTTTTAATAATCAGTCTAAGAGAATAGTGGAGTTCACACCACAGCTATAACGACATCATTTGAATCATTTTCTGAAAGTTATTTTCCTGCTGATGAACGATAAAAACACTGACAGGCAATCAGCATGACTATAATGCGCGAGCATTTAAAAACAACAGCTGCCATAACTGCGGTGAGCACTTATAATAAACAATGTTATCGTCCGTTTGTGTGTGGATGCTGAGCCTAGAGATAAAGTTATAAAAATCATATAGCCTAAAGATATAGTTATATAAATCATTGTATATATAAAAGAATAGCAATTCCACACAACAACTATAACGACAAATGCACACAGAAATTACATTGTAAAAATCAGAACAATTTTTGAACAATAAAAACATTGACAGCCAATCAGAATCCATCCTGCTGTAACAAGCTCGAGCATTTAAAGCGACAGACAAAACTGCAGCACATAATGAAAAGAACGATATCATGCGCTGGCTAATATAATTATTGTTATAGTTATCTTTACAGTTATCGTTCTTGGTGTGAATGGGCTTTAAAAATCAAGTCCTGTCCTGCAATTTTTTTCTCTCTGAAATAAGATTAGGAAAAAGTGGCCTATGGTAAATCATACTTCAGTAAAATACTGGAAACCAACTGTTGTTGCAAAGTCAGTGTCACGCAAACGACAGAAAATTCAAGCCCAGAAAAGGGCTTTGAGTGTGTCTGAGAGGAGATAAAAGGAAAGCCACGCTGAGCTTTAGTAGCAGGTGTGCAAATGTTTATGTGCCTGAAGACGTGAGACACATTTATAAGGAGAGAAAGAAGCATAACTGCTTGACTATCAGCCCCTGTCAGAGAGACAAGCTGGGTGAGTCTTTCCTCTGTTTCAGCCTCAATTTTTAGTCACTTTGTGGAGAGAAAACACTTTAAAAACGAGCTCCAACTGACACATTAGCACCCCGAATCTTTTTTTAAGATGCAGAGACCATTTAAAAAGAAAGTATGTTACATAAACCTCCCCGAATCAAAACAAACGAAATTGTCATTAAGTGCTATGTGAGGACACCCAGTGCCAGTCAGACCAAATCAATCATGTTTTAAATATCAAATGTTCAAATAAGAGAAGTGTCATCACTAGCCTTACCAGAGGATGTGTTGAGAAGATTCCTCACTGGTTTGCTGCTGGTTCTTATATATGTATATCAGTGAACCTGTAATTATATCAGTACTGCGTTCCGGTCACACCAAGACCAACATTTAGGACAGGCGGGTCAGCCTTTGTGACAAAAGCTTCATTCTTTCGTTGTTGTTTTACCTTTGGTTTTCCTTCAGTTTTGTAACCTTGACAGTGTACTTAAGGGGTGTTTAAATACTCCACATTTTGAAACTCTTATTGTGACTTTGATAAGAGCCACATAGTCACGCAGTGATGTGAGTTATTCAAATAGAGAAACTAGAAACACTAATGCAAAGTGTCAATAATCACGCAACAGCAAACACATTTTCTTTCCTTGAGTGTTTTGGTACAATGCTTGACAGCAAAGCACAGAACTGAACTGTTATAGATTTGGTTTTACTGCCTAACATTTACAAAATCCCTCCTTGTGACAACAGTGCAGCATTAAAGAGGCTTTCACGACGATGTTATCCAGCTCTGGAATGTTTTTCAGTCCCAAATGATTCATTTGTTTTGTTCAGAACAATGTTTTCGTTCTAAGAATTTTTTTGCAAATCAATTTATTTTGGTTATGAAATGTTAAAATTCACAGTTTTCTTAATGTTAGAGGAACATTTTTTATTTATTTAAAAGGTTAGTATGTGTTCCTGAAACATTCTTTCAACTTAATTTTTATTATCAACTCGACATTCTAGGAATGTTGATTTGTAACATTCCGAGAACATAAAAATGTCCAGTTTCCTTAATGTTAATAGAATGTCATATAAAGGTTAGTATGATGTTCCTCAAACGTTCGAACACCTGATGTTAACAAGCAGAATCACTGAAGAAAAGAGAAACAACAAGAACAGAAACTACAACTGACTTCAGCCACAATCAACTGAAGAAAAAAGAAGACATTGAGGGGTTATTTATACAACACCCTTTTCAACTAAAAATGTCAAACTTTTTGGCCCCGTTTACACGTAGATGGCTATTTTGAAAAACGGAGACATTTCCCTTCGTTTGTGCCCTTCGTTTACACGCAAACGGAGAATTCGCCTCTGAAAACGATTCTTTCTAAAAACTCCGGCCAGAGTGGAGATTTTGGAAAATTTGAGTTTTAGGCAGCGACGTCACAGAATGTGACTATTTTCAGGATTCTGATTGGCTAACGTGGGCTTGAGTTTCTCATTACACTGCCACCTACAAGTTTGGCATGCTCTTGACAGCATATACACGGGTTCGTGTGCACGATGTTATTTTTGAAAACGAAGAGGGGTGAAATGTCCGTTTATGAAAATAGCCATCCACGTGTAAACGTAGCCTTTATGCGTTTTGGCCATTCACTTACACAACAACAGCGTTTTGAGTGCCTGAAAATGCAAGTTTTTGAAAACGGTCTCTGTGTAAACAACAAAAACACAGATCTCTGAAGACGATGATGTCATGCACAGGCGTATTACGTGTTCAGTGTTTCATCGCCATCTAATGGCCTGGCAGCAAAATACAGCGTTTTTAATAATTTTCGCAGATCGTTTTGACAATGGTTTCATCTGTACGCGGACTTCAAACTTCAAATCTGTTCAAACTTCTCCGTTTGAAGCATATCGTTGTCGTGTAAACATACCCTGAATCTCTCAAGATCTCATCTAAACAACAGCATTACCAGCTTCACATATTACTAACCAGACTGACCTAATTTCTTTATTTTGATTCGAAGAATGATGTTCAAAGAATGTTTTCAAAAGCATGCATATTGTGGATACTTACAACATCAGCAAACAGACAGAATCATAAAATTACACTTCCAGTGGGTTTTTGAGGGCATTTTGAAAAGCAAACTGGTCTCCAGGGTGTTGCTAAGGTGTTCTGAGTGGCATTTAGTTGCTATGTGTTTTCTAGCAGGGTTCCATTCGGAACTGAATTGAGAATGCCTTTAAATGTAATTTGAAATCACAATTCAAATTTGAAAAGACATTCATATAACTGTAATTTTAACTACAAAACCAACTCACTTAGACTAAATGGCTTCCTGCCTCATTTGAGATAAAAAGCCCAGGCAGACAGAACAGGCACAACCATTGCTGGATAACCTGACTGATGCCAAACTTGGTGCGGCGCATCGTGACAGGACTTAAATATTTAGCCGCATTATACCTTGAGCACGCAGAGTTTATCAAGCTGAACATCAGTCAGATGCTTCGCAGACGCAGGTTTGACGCCTACAGACTTTGTAAGCAAATGTCAAATTTAACAACCATCATGTTCTCTACATGCTTGAGCGAAAGAGACTTTAGTTGTTTTTTCCCCCGGCTGAACAGAAAGTAGATGATTTGGGCATACATTCAGAAACTGCTTTTAAACTCTGATCTATTGAGTATCGTGGGAGGCTGGTGTCAACACTTGCGTTTTGAGTGTTATTCATAAGATGAGCTCGCTGGGCCATTCAGATGATGGATTACGCATGTGTTTTCTGAGTCTTCACACAGTGAGAGTGAAGGCTTCCTCCATCCGCACACATCTCTCATTAAAACCGGGTGTTATCATTAGATTGATCATTGTTTCTTGTGTTTAGAGTGGCCTTGCGCTGAACAGAAGACGTGTTGATTCCTCTAGTGGACAAAGGGAAGTACATTAGTAGAAAGTTCAAGCTTGAAAAAGAAGTTAAAGTTTCAGGTCATTTTAGGTTTTAGGCTTTGGTTCTGAGTGAATTAAAACTTGAGGAGTGAGTAATTAAAAACTGCAGGGCTTCTCACTTTCTCACATTTTTCGGTAGCAATCCAGCAGCTCAGCTGTTTTCAGAAAGGTAGCTTTTCCAATAAAAGCCGCTTGTTTAATGAGTAACAGAGTAGTAGCTTCGCATGGTATTGCAGTGTGCCAAATACTCTTGAAAAATGCGATCTCAGTGAATTGGTTTGCTTGACAGTTCATGCAAATGAATTATTATTATTTTTAATTTATTTGAGCAAAGAAGTGCTTGTATGGCATTTTGTGTCTTGTTTTCTGTCGCAGATGAAGAGAATCATAACACAACGTGACACCACCTTTTCTGAGTCAATGTAGAGATAGAGGTTAACTGGATGCAAATGACAAAAGACCAATCACAGTTCAGTATGCAAATCGGAATGCAAATGTTAGAGTGATGTCATAGCAGTCCAGATTTAAATCAAATCCAAAGTCGTGTCCTAAATGACTATACTTATACACTATGTACTCAATTGTGTAGAGTATGAACTGTATAAAGTTATTTTGTCATGATATCCTCCCCTTAGCTACGTAACTAAAGCAGCGACAGGTGAGTGCATGAAGTGTTTAACATTCCACACTTTGTTTTTTTGTTTTTGTTTTTTCAGTTAAGTGCATCTTCTGGGTATTTAAAGTGCACTTTCTTTATTTGGAATTTTCAATGTGAAGACAATACTCACTATTTACACTACGAAACGTAGAAGAGTGCACAAGTAGCACCTCGAGTTTAGACTAGCTTGCATTTTTTTGTAAGCAAATTGATAAACAAAAAGAGAAAGAGACTGCAGAAGTCTTGTTTTACAAGCATTACTTTTATAGGGAGTGGCGGCACTGACCGCACATTTTACCAGATAAGATATCTGTTTATTTTCGTCTATGATGTTTGTCAATGTCGCTCAGGATCTGCTGCGCACCGAATCCTCCGCCATCGTCCTGTCAGTCATCTCCTTACTCTCGTCATGTGATCAGTGAAATCTGATGTACTGGAATGTAACCGACTGTCACAGCAAGCCTGACCATGTCCCTTTAGGGGCTCCGTAGAACGTGTTACTCATTTTCCGTACTCATTCGGATTTAGGCTTCGGGCACATCCCTGCTCGAGTGAGCTGACCTTGCTGAAGCTCTGTGTGTTCAAGGTTCGATTTACTGTGTAATTTATGACTCTTTGGTGTGTGTGTGTGTGTGTGTAAAGGTTCTTGTAATTGCAGTTCAGTAAGGGTTGACAGGGTGCAATGTTAATCCCACACACACACAAGCACTAAAGAACACTTGACATTTTCAAGCCGAAGGATTACTCACCGATTCAATTAGTTTATCTCTCTGAATCTCCTATTTCTCTCTGTACCTCTTAAAGCTCGTACGGTTAATAAACAGCCCTGGTGTAGGAACAGTCCGCACTACAACATATCAAGAAACCAAAACTCTTTACGCTATGTGTGTATGTATGTATATATGTATATGTATGTATATATATATAATGTATATGCGTGATTACACATCTTTAACCGCACATTAATATTGAGGCAAGTTGCTATGTTGCCTATAAACCGTAAATAACCTAAAAATGGTCTTAAAATCACTAATAATGCGCAACCTCTTGTGGCTCATTGCTTTGTTTCTTCTTCATCATCTTCCCTGCATTCACAGAGGAAAGTAAACACACCCTGCAAATCATCTTCTGTTGTCCGAGTGTTTATCACTGGTAACAATCTCAAGAACAGCTTCTGTTTGTCCTGTGTCCTTGTGTTTTATGGGCTGTTTGCATTGATTTATAGTCTGCATGTGCACAACTCTTTAAATATATCCCTCTTCTTTATTTAAACTTTCAGTTAATAAGGCCAAAAGTTATTTCTGGTTGATATTCATCTGCTTGAACATTACATGTCTGCGACTTTATATGCACATTCGGCTTCAAAACTGTGCTTGTGATTCTTTCTTTAAAATAAAAGACACTTTGATATGTTATCTAATGCAGTGGCGTTCTGACATTGATTTATATATTGTTTAGTCGTAGCTGTTTATTTTGGCTCAGCTGGTCCCTTCACTTTGTAAGTGACATTCTCTAAAGGCCTTGTCTTGGTGACCTTGTGGTGTGAAGTTCAGGTAAAGCATTGTGATTAATGAGTTGTGACTGAAATCTTTGGTGATGAAGATGCTCTTACGTAATGTGTGATTATTTTGATGGTGTGGGATGAGAAGGCCAGACAGCGATACTCCCCGAGGAGCTGACGCACCTGTTTCAAACACCTTGACCTCCTGCGTTCCTCCTCTGCAGGAACACTGAGTAATCGACCCGCACCGTCTCTCGCCTTCGTTAGAGCTCTCCCCAAAATCACAATGCAGTTTAACTCACCCTCGTGTCTTTCAAAACCCATTTTTCTGGGATAAACACACAAAAAAGAAAGATTTTTATAAATCTTTACACATAGTTACAATGTCTATCAAGCTCCAAAAACGAACAAGATGTCCACTTGTCTGCAGATGGTTGTGCATCTTAGTCATTCAAGTGTAGGAGAAACACTTGGTTACACAATCAGGATAACACACTCTGCAAAATCTGTCTGGTGTGAGGAAAGAGTTTGGCTTGGATTCAAACAGGAAAATTCATCTTTTAGTGATTTTTTGTTGTTGTTGACATTATTGCCCTCCAAAAATATCAAAATGAATTTTAAATCAGAAATTAAACCCGTGCTCAGCATAAATTAGGTGTATGTTAGCATTAATGGCACTTTAATGTGTAAATGTTTTTTTTTTTCTCTAAATTTTTAGAAAAGTGATTCTGAAGAAATTATGAGTGGTGTTTGCTCTTAAAAAGCTGACAATTCAATGCTAAAGTATTCCTACACTCTTAAAAATTAAAGATCTCAAAAATGAAAAAAAAAAAAAAAACATTTTGGGTTCCCCAAAGAACCTTTCAATTAATAGCTTTTAAAATATATATATATATATTTTTGTGAAGAACATTTTTTTATAATCTAAAGAACCTTTTTCCAAAGAATATTATGTCCAATGCAAAGGTTCCATGGATGTTAAAGGTTCTTGATGGAACTGTTGATGCCAATAAAGAACTTTTAGTTTTAAGAGTGTAGTGTGTTCTGGCTGGTCGTTTACTCAAGTCTCTGGCTCGGGTCCTTCCCTCAATCCAAATCTGGTATTTTTCCACCTGTTTTATGGCCTTTCCTCAATACTCTTAAAAATAATGGCATCAGTGTTTCCATTAATGCTATTCCATTAACCTTTCCATTCTTTATAGTGGAAAAAGGTTCTTTCGAATTGTAAAATGTTCACATTTAGGGGCCGTTTACAAAACACCGTTTTCAACTAAAAACGTAAAACTTTTTTAATGCGTTTTGTCCGTTTACACGACAATAGCGTTTTGGGGGCCTGGAAATGTAAACTTGTGAAAACGTGTTTCAAAGTGTACGTTTTTTTATCGTCTCTGTGTGAACTACAAAAAAGTAAACTTGTGAAAACGTGTTTTAAAGTGTACGTTTTTTTAATCGTCTCTGTGTGAACTACAAAAATGTGAATTTGTGAAAACGGTGACGTCATGTGCATGTGTGTCACCACACTCAAAAAAATAACTCTTTGAATGAACATAAAAAAAAATCATGGAAAGGATTTCCACATGATTACCTTGCTTTATTTCAGCATTATGCAGTTCTGTTATTCCAATTTAATGTACTTACGTTGGGTCAACTTAATTTATTAAGGTTGATTCAACTTATTTACTATGGTTGGACAGCTTAATTTAATAGTGTCAGCCCAACTAGTTTACTTAATTTGCATTCAACTTATGTGTTTGTTATTTTCATTCATCCATTAATATTTCATTTTTTTAGTGACACATAATTAAATTGATAGACTATAGCTAGCTATTTGTTAGCAGTAGCACATATTAGCACCTTAAATGCTAAGATTTACATGCTCCTTCAACCAAAGCAGGTAATAGTAATCAAATCAGTCCACAGCCAAACAAAATGCTCCACACTTCTCCACAATGGTAACCCACTGTAATTTAAATGGTTCTAATAATCCCAATGTAATTGAACATTAAACACAATTACACACTAGTCTTCCCCTTTTCTCATTTTCTCAAAAAAAAAACATAAAATAACACTTAATTTTAACATTTATTCTCTCTTAATTCAACCATATGCAAAGCATGCTGGGAACTAACAAGCACTGCCCAGTTTCAGTTAATGCAACACAAATCATTCATGTAATCCAACACAAACGGATTAAGTAAACTTAAATTTGACATATTAAGCAGATTGAACACAATCAAATTAAGTTAGGGCAAAATGTCAGTTGGCGTCGCACTATACTGCCACCATCTGGATGTAAGAATTTTTTACTTAACATAAATGGTTTGTGTTTAGACAACACGTTAGGATTTTGTACTGTTAAGTTGAGACATAATTACGTGGACCTTAACAGAAAAAAACATTTCAAGTCAACAAACACAATTATTATAAGTAAACTAAATTTAAATATACTATGTAAAGTGCACAACCTTCCTAGTTAATTTTTTTGAGTGCAGACAGCAACATAGTGTCGGCCCAGATCCGGCCCACATCTTGATCGTGTGGAATCCACATGTACCGGATCTGGGCCGAAACAATGTTGCTGTCTGGGTTACAAATTGACATCGCCAACTACTGGCCTGGCAGCAGAATAACACGCGATTTTAGTCATTTTCGCGGATCGGTGTGAACGGGGATCATTTTGACAACGTTGTCGTCTGTTTGCAAAAAACTAAAGGAAAATCGTTTCCATTTTTAATACACCGTTGTCGTGTAAATGTACCATAAGAATGTGAAGGTTCTGTTCACTGAAAGTCTGGGGAACACAAAATGGCTCTTGTCTCGCATTGCTGTGAAAACACGCTTTTGGAACCTTTATTTTTAAAAGTGAACAAACAGCATTATTTCAGCTATAATTGGACGAGTAATGCACAGAAGTTTAATACTTATGGTTGTTATTTATCACTAACCCTATATGATCAAAAACCAACAACAACTGCCTTAAAAGGTCATGAGCCGGATTCGAACTCACGCCACCCGCATGAGCACCACAGAACATCCCGTGAGAGTGACCACATGCAGCCCCAACAAAACGCAATAACTCTTCATTATTTTCACATTTGTATGCAAGTCGCCAGTGTGTTAATTTGTGATGTTTCTATTAATGTGAGGCAACTGTCGGAAAGACTTACCAAATAAAAATAAAAAAATCGGCTTAATTGCAGTTTTTTTTTATTACAGAGGAAGTGGAACTACAGTAATCCTACTTTGATTTGCATGTCAAGGTACAAAAAGAACAAAGAAAAAGAAGAGAATTTTCATGACAATCACATCATTTTGATGGTAAAGCCAGAACAATTGTGAAAAAAGTAATATCTCTGGTTTCTCACCTGCGTTGACTGTTTAGCGCTCTACAATCAAACTCATTTACATTTTAATGAGGATGAGAGAATACAGAGGAGAGGGGATGAAAACCCAACTGATTGACTGCTTTATAGAAGGAGAGAGGGAATGAGCAGAAAGATTGAGGTGAATGGGAATGAAAGACCAGGGAGAACATTTGGTTTGAGGATGAAAGCAAAAGAAAGGTTGAGCAGGACATGCAGCACTCATTACACATATCTCATTTCACACCTCATGATATTTACTCAAGATTTTTTTTAATAGAAATGAAACAAATAAATGCAGCCTTGGTGAGCAGAAGAGACTTCTTTCAAAAACATAATCAAATGACCCCACACATTTGAACTGTAGTTATATAGATAGATGACTTATCGTTCCTGCTTATTTCCATGACTTTTTTATCATCATGTTCTTACGGTTCTGTGCGTCACAG
Organism: Scardinius erythrophthalmus; assembly: GCF_964197995.2. Classification (NCBI taxonomy): domain Eukaryota; kingdom Metazoa; phylum Chordata; class Actinopteri; order Cypriniformes; family Leuciscidae; genus Scardinius; species Scardinius erythrophthalmus. The sequence continues at coordinate 44,046,731 of NC_138223.1, forward strand.
ATGTTCCTGCCCTAATAGTGAGCGTTATAATCACTTTGATGTAGCGGCTATAGAGTCCTGCTTTGACTGAGTGAATACGTGCTAAAAAGTTGCATGGATAACTCATCATGAAGCACTTCTTCATCTTTCTTCCTTTGATCGCATATTTTTGGACTAAGTGCATGTTTTCTTTTTTAAATTCATGCAGTTTGGACATTCCTGCTAATGTGAAAAGTCTGAGCAGACACAAAAACACGAGATCCAACATTTAAATATACATAATTCATAATTCTACCATGCAATTTTAAAATGCATTAACTTCCTTGATGTGGTTTAACAGTTTCAATTGTATTTTTCCTTCAGGTCTTACAATAAAATTAGCTTTTGGAAGTAGCATATTGTCTTTGACCTTCCACGCCTCAAATTCACTCCTTAGATCTAAACTCGGCTGATTACAAAAACTATGCACGTCTATTTAATTTGTGTGAAACTGTGTAGAAGCAGGTATTTCTATGGGAAGTCTAATGGGAAGTCCCGATAAGACACTAGGATAAATATACATGTGTGTGTGAGAGAGGCCACTGTTTTCCCACATCTTGTAAACCACCACATAAAGCTCAATTAGATTCAAACCTAAATTCCTCTGGAGAATGGCAAAGCTGAAGCGCTTGTCTCGCCCTCCATCAGCCGATGTCACTTACGGTCCGTCTGCACTGCATGAATCTTTCTTTCTGCAGACCCAAAAAAGGTAAGGATTGATTATAATAGAGAATGACACCCGTGTACATTCCAGTCACGCAGACTTCGTCAAGATCTCTTCTGAGAGTTCAAATATGTCTCCACTAGTTGTAAACCCACGACAGGGCTAAATGTGTGGGGTTCATGAGAGCTGCAGTCCCGGATAAACACTGTGGACGCACTAAATGAAGCGAAACGGACTACGAAAATAAATGGTTTTCCTCAAACACTGGCCATGGATCATATGCGCTTGGTTATCCATATGTTTTATGCAACTCTGCTTTGGAATAAACTGAATAGATGTCAGTTTGCAGGCCTCAATGGTTCATTTCTGGTCTGTACAAATCCACAATGCATTCTTGTACATATATAAAAGACTTATGTTGCATTGTCACCTACACTGATTCACAGGCACTGACCTTCAATGAAAATATGAAACGTACAGCATTTATTGATGAAAAAGCACAGATTCGGTGTAATGTGAATATATGCTGAGTGACAGTCCTTATTTATCTACCGAAGCCCTATTTGTTTGGTTTTGTTTTCTCGACGATCACGATTTTCTCATGGAAAGTCACTCAAGTCTCAATCTGTTTGAATGCGTATTCAAAAAAATATTTATGCCTGATTTTACTGTAAGATTTGTATATTTGAATTACACATAAACCTTCCATGCATTTGGATATTTATGGTTTTAACCTTACAGTAACTAATAAAACAATACGATGCATATTTGTCAGCCATGCATGAATTAAACATATACTAATTAGTAGTTCTAATATACTGACTGTTATACAGTTTTTCTCCGTTGGTTTGGCTCATTTCTTGAAACAGAACTGACATTCTCAAAACAACATGGACAAACCTCCAAACCACTTGGCAATTGTTCACAACAGAATTGAATTTCTCATTCATTTCATCAAATTGCAAATGTCTAAGTACATGTCTCAATGTCTCAGTACATCTTTGCAAATGATTAAGTACAGGTAGCCTACATTTAGCACAATTTCCAAGTGAATAGATCTTGTAGATCTAAACTGATTGTTGATTCTCAGTCTAATGGTTGTTCGCTCCAAAACGTGTCAGCGTCAAGTCATCACAATAGTCTGTTCAGTTGTCAAAATTAGTCAAGAACATAATACCATGAATACCATATATGTGTATATATATATATAACTATGTGTGCTGCCATATCTGAGAATGGTGTGGCCACTCACATCCCCAGTCTTGGCCCATACAATACACAGAAGCTCCTCATCTTCTTGGACCGCCTACATTTTGATTTGATCCCTGAAAATCAGAGAGGTCTCGTAGGGTCTTTTTACTCTGATGTATGCAAGTAACTTTATGTGTGTGAATGATAATGGTTACAATTTCCTTGGCAGTATGAGTGCAATGTGTGATGTCAAACCTTGGAGGCTACTCTTGCCCTAAAATCCTATTTCTTTTTTTCAGTTTTATACACAATTGTATTCTGTTAGACAAAAAACAGTACAGTAACCACTGTCAATGAAGGACTGGGCTAAGACTGAAAGGTGGACATGAGGGATATTTCAATGGTCCTCTGCCATAGTGACAAAACATCTAAACATTTTGACTTGCAGTGCTTACACAATGCCAAAGGGACGAAGCATTTTGGGGGCACTGACTGTTTAAATGAGAAGGAAATTTAGTTTTGACACATGAGTGAACTGTTTTGGGAGAGGTATGAGCTTTTGCAGGTAAACCATGGTGTTGTGCCGAACCATCCACGTTATTTTGGCAAAAGCACCAAGAGTGTTGAGAACGTCCGGTCTGTTTCAAGAAATGAGCCAAAGCAATTGAGAAGGATCTTTGCCATTTTCGTGGCACTGACTCTTTATATGGGAAACGAATTTAGTTTTGAAGCATGAGTGAACAGTTTTGGGAGAGATATGAGCTCTTGCAAGTGAGTTATAGTGTTGTGCTGAACTGTAAGACTGTTTTGCCAAATGATCTTAGAGTTTTGAGAATGTAATTTCTGTTTCAAGAAATGAGCCAAACCAATGGAGAAAAACTGTAATAGCCTACACAATAACCAGGTTTATATACTTATCGATACATCCAACTTGTTTCAATCGATAGATAAACAGATAGATAGATAGATAGATAGATAGATAGATAGATAGATAGATAGATAGATAGATAGATAGATAGATAGATAGATAGATAGATAGATAGATAGATAGATAGATAGATAGATAGATAGATAGATAGATAGATAGACAGATAGATAGACATACAGAAGGATGGATAGACAGACAGACAGACAGACAGACAGACAGATAGATAGATGATAGATAGATAAACAGATAGATAGATAGATAGATAGATAGATAGATAGATAGATAGATAGATAGATAGATAGATAGATAGATAGATAGATAGATAGATAGATAGATAGATAGATAGATAGATAGATAGATAGATAGATAGATAGATAGATGCACTAAAGGAAGATTTTGATGGCTTTTCTTCTCTTGCTTCTGTAATTTCCTGTGGCAGAGTGATCTTGATCTTGATGTCTGTCCAGAACTGCAGCTGCTGCCAGAGACTCGGGCGCCTGAGCCTCCCTGAGCGGGGAGTGCAATTGGAAAGGAAAATAGTGGAAAAGAGGAGTATGACCATGAGTGTCAGTCAGCAGGTCTCTGAGATAAGATGCAGAGAGGGGCACAATCTCCCGCGCGTGACGCAGAGATGACGGACACGCTTCAGGTCGGACAGAAGGTTCTGGAGTGACATGGAATGAGAAATACTGATTACATTTCCATCGGAGTGGAAAAAAGCTTTCGATTAGATGGCAACAAAGGAGTTTTTACCCCAGTGTGGAATGATATCAATTTCATTTTTTTCTGACTTCAGTTCAGTGTTAACAGTGTTTTGACATCGTTCTCAAGGGATACTGTTTAAAAAAAAAAAAAGATAATTAAATAAAAATGAGAAAACATCCAATCTAATCCACTTTCCTGAAATACTGTAAGCCTGTGTATTCTTATAATTCATGACATTTAGAACAATAATGGTGCTAACTGTCAACTTAAATTTGGTTTGTTTTTCACACAAAGGTGGAAAGGTGAATGGAAAAAGGTGTTTGGATCACATGCTGACTGCTGGGCTCAGGACTGTCTTCAAAAACATTTCCATGAAATTGTAATGTTTTCTCCAGAAAGAGTCTGACTGGTGGGAATTGTGCAGATTTCTCTAACCCCGTAAAAGACTGATTCCTTCCCACAATCTCTTCCTACACCCGTCCCTCTACAGTCCTACTGTCTTTAATTGTCTGTCCTTTCAGTGGCTTTGGTTCCATTCATCATAAAGGCCATCATTAGGGAATCCAGTGAATCTGCCGTACCAGCGAGAGCATGGAAACCCACGGCGAGGTCATGAGACAGTACATTACATGTCACCATTATTTTTAGCACTGACAAAAACAAAACAGAGACACAATTAGACTGTATTCACACGTTCAAACGCAAACAGAGTGACTCTCAGAGGCTCAATGATAACATACGCTGTTTACAGTAGCAGAACGCACTGTTTATCCACACATTCACTGCCACTATCAGTCCACAGCATTATCAGAAGTGCGGACAGATTCATGACATGCAAAAGAAGCACATGTGTCACACTAATGGTTCTCACGATCGCATGTTTATGTCATGCTTAATGAACTGTGCTGGGTTTGGAAGTCTCTGGGCATTCAAGTGTTTTTACATATGGGGTAAAAACATATGGAAATGTTTAAGTCTATATTTCCAGAAAACCTTAAGAACAGAATAGAAAATTACTATTGACCTCTGTGAGAGACACATTGTAAAAAATAGTTGTGTAAAAAAACAGTAAACTATTGGTTGCCAGCATCCTAAAAATACGGTGTGTTACCGTTTTAAATGCTGTAATGCAATATGCTGTTAAATTACAGTTTTATAATGCAGCTGACAAATCTGTATTTAGCTGTTAATTTCAATTTTTACGAAATGATGCTGGCAACCACAGCTGCCAGTAGTTTACTGTTTTTTTTACAGTGCATGCTATTCAGTAAATAGATTTGAAGGAATTGCGATTACGATTTTAACCTGCCAGACTTAACAGAATGTAAAATTAATTTGCTAACTGCAGCCCTGCGCACGTGACTGATTTCTGCAGAGTAAAGTATAATGTCTTCCACTATGGCTACCCATTTAGTCATAAATACATATTTTCTAACATATTATGACATTATAACAAACTATGACTGTGTTAAACAAAAACAGTCATCTTAAAGGTACAATATGTATTTTTTTGCTTTAAAAATAGCAAAAATCACTATATCTTTATGTATTTCTTTAGTTGTGTACTTACATTATCCCGACTGTTTTCCATAAACTTTCAAACCAGGAGAAATTTGTAATTTAATATGAAGACACGTACCATTTCTTTGTTTCCGTTTTGTCGCCGTCAATGGCGTCATATCCGCATTCTCCCTGGTTTCCGCTCATACTGCCATAGCAACCAGAGCTATGAACCAGAGCCCTCTGATAGTAACCAAAGCGACTGACGCGGACAACTTTGTAGTTCGCAATGTCTATTTGCACGCTGTTGTTGTTTCGTTCAAACATTATGGACCATGGCAAGCAGACTCTGGATAAAAAAGGAGAACTAAAACGAGAATCAATATCAGCGCAGTGTTTTCGAGATGCCGAGAGCTCCCATAGACCGTATATAAACGAGAGCTCCACGTCCGAGACTTCGGCCACTCCTACATGTTTTAAACTTACTTTTTTAAACAGGTGAGCACATTTACATAAAAACAATCAATGCTATACAGTTCAACAATGATAAAATGTCAGAATATGATGTGTTATTCTAATGTTGATCTAGCTTACTGCTAGTCTCATACAGACAAACTAACACATTCATTTCAACACGTTCAAATGCAGTTTAGTGTGCTAATGTAATGTTAGACCAAGTGAAACAGCGCTGCGTTACCTCACAAGTTTAATTTGTCTAATTAACTGACCTGTGAGTAGTAATTCTGCACTTGCGTGTAGTTCGGTAGAATGAAATGTCCGTATTCCTTTTATATCCGTGGGACTCGCGTCGCGTCGCGTGTGGAGCTGATAGCTGTCTCTTAGCAGTCCCGACCTGCTTCATATCACAGTCATGATAAAAACATCGATGTATTCAGTCATCCGTAAACATTATTAGATCGGCTGGCTTGACGTTGACGACAAGATCCATAATTCTTAGCAAATGTTGCGTCATCAAACTACGCCTTTGTTATTGTAAAGAGGTTAGTGACCCCTAGCGGCGAAAAAAAAAAAACACATATTGTACGTTTAAGGTAGTTACAAGTATTTCACGCAGTTAAATGCCAAAATAACTCCAATATCATACACTAGAGTTGTGTGGGATGGGGTTCAATTAAGCGCGACCTGCTGGGACATCACAATCGTGTTGCATCGTGGTCTATGGATCTGCCTGATGTGTACATGTTGAGTAGACTCGCTCCCTCTGTCAAAATCGAGGGGTTGAGGGCCTGTTCAAGTAAACTTCCCTCAAGCCACTTGACGAAGTTGAATGCACTTCTAAAGTCCAAAATTGGCCTTGAATGCAGTCCAAGTTAAAAGAAGTTCCATTTTAGAATGTTCCAGGTTTTTTAGAACGCTGTGTCACAAACGACTGAAATTCTAACTGCAAAATATGTTGTAAAATACTTATCATCAGTGTCATTTCATGTTGTTGTCAAAGCATGGTGTTTTATAAAGGTTGTGCACCGTATTACGTGTGTGTGAATCTGCATCATCCAGCTTTTGTGGCCCTCACTCAATACGTCTGTCGTCTGTGTGTGTATCTTAAGACAGTCTTGTGAGTCTTGTGTTTGTGTTTAGTGATTTTTCTCGAACACCTTTTGATTCAAACCTGTTTTTCAGCAGGCGGTTTCACCCTGAGCTGGAAGAAGTGACCAAATGATGTGTTAATGAACATATTACGCGTTTGTGCAAGGGCTTGGTTTCCTAGCAAATATTATTAGTTTAATATAAAATCAAGAGAATTATATAATGTGTCATGTTTTACCTACATTGTTGTGAGGATAAAATGTCCCCTCAAGAAAAATATAGCAAACGTAATAAATAACATCTTAATGAACAATAGGTTTGTGTGAGAAGTGATAAAGTGACATTATTATCAGAGTGGGCATGATAGAAACAAACACACACACACACACACACACACACACACACACACACACACACACACACACACACACACACACACACACACACACACACACACACACACACGTGTATGAGGGTTCTCTTGAGTTGAATCTTTTCTGTCTATATCCATGTGAATTTGATTTCTTATCTAGGGAGTTTATGATTAGGCATTATTGTGTGAATGATGCTGATGATAAGGGAAATAACTTGCACACATTCACTAAACTGCAAAACAGGAAGAATACAGCAGAAAGGCCGTGATCGGAATGGAATAGCATATATTAGTCTACTATTTTGTAGAATAAAACAATGCACAACGGACCTCAACATGTTGCATGTTGTGTCATCAAGCTGTCGTCTCAGAAGTTAATAAACTTAATATTTTGCATTTTTTATCCACTTTTTTGTTTAAGAATATCCTTTACTCTTGGCAGGCCAGTCAAATCGTATTAAAATCATGGCTGATATTGTTTACTGCACATGTTTTTCAAAAGCAGCAGGTTATCTGGAAATTCCATGCATACTGAAATGTTGTGCACAGCATAAGATATATACTGCAGAAACAGTATGATTACTACAGTAGTGTGTGTTTTCAAACCTAGCCTGAATATCATATGGAAGTAACAGAAAGAATAGACAGAAATATGAATGATGGCTTTGAAGACAAGAGGAGAAAAAAGAGGCTAGAATGAGAAGTTTTGAAGTGAAGTGAGTGGCCCAGAAAACACACACACACACACACACACACACACACACACACACACACACACACACACACACACACACACACACACATACGCGTCGTGTGTCACTGAGACCCCGCAGTCCCAGTATTGACTTTGATGAGAAAGTCTGTATGAAGTTTCGGACCATCCTGTCGATCAGAATAAACATCCAGAGAAAAAGTCAAGATCCTGGTTCCAACTTCCCTACTTCATAATATGCAAAGCGAAGTAAGTGAATGAATAGGATGTCAGAGTACAAATGTGTGATTTATGTATTTGAATTGCATGTTTTTATTTATTTATTAGTTAGGGTAAACTGTAATTCAAATGAATGGTAATATTATATTATATTCAATATAAATATGATAGGCAGACAGACATACAGACAGACATACAGATAGATAGATAGATAGATAGATAGATAGATAGATAGATAGATAGATAGATAGATAGATAGATAGATAGATAGATAGATAGATAGATAGATAGATGTGTGTCTCTGCTATTCTTTTACTTTTATAACAATTATTATAACTATATCTTTATCGTTCTTGGGATAAACGGGCCTTGATTCTGTTACCACTGAAAGAAAGTGTAAAAATCTAGTTTATTTCAGACTCTGCATCAGCGGAAGTGAATGATCAACCACGCATTAGTGACTAGAAATGAAAACATTTAACAACGGCTCTGTGTGTTGGTTCGCACACTAGAGCTCTTGCTGTTATCTGCTGCACAGCAAGTAATTGTCATTTTTGACACTAGTGTTGAATAACACATGAGTGAATGAGCAAGAGGAACACTCAGATAATGCCTTACAGTGACAATTAACTCGCTGTGTGTGTGTGTGTGTGTGTGTGTGTGTGTGTGTGTGTGTGTGTGTGTGTGTGTGTGTGTGTGTGTGTGTGTGTGTGTGTGTGTGTGTGTGTGAAGTTATTATTATCCTAATGGGAATGAAATTTCAGAAAATGGTCTAAGAGGATTAAAACACATTCTTAGAGGATTAAAACACATTCTGAGCACGTCCCTAAAAAACAAATAAATAAATAAACTTTAAAATTCTGCTATAATTTATATTTAATAATGCAAAATGTTATATTTTAGTGTTAGGCTCAGTATATTATCATCTTAGTTACAACAGATTGAACTGGAAGCCTGGATGGATACACAATAGTAAATGTTTGTGTTTGTAAAACAGAGCAAATGTGAGGTTTTCATTTCTTTTCTCATCTCGAAGACCTGTATATAACATCATCCCTTCAAAACGACCCAGTCTTTGTGCTTCTGTTCTGCTCTCTGCTCACTAAACAAGATACGGTGAGGTTACATCTGAGAATCTCCAGATCTCATTTCATCTCAAGAGTATAATTAAAAAAAAAAAACAGGGCAAAGAACATTTTCATCTCCGTATGAATACATGCTACAGCTGATGCTCAGCAATAACCATACATAGGTAATAATAATAGATTTTCATTTGTTGTTCACACAGTGGAAAATGCATATAGAGAAAAAAAGGTAAAGGTAAAGATACTTTGCAATGTTTATATATATATATTATATATATATATTTCATTAGCACTGAGTCTTCAGTTTCTTCACAAACTTGCTTTCAAAGATGTAAGATACTACAATAACTCCTTCTGTTCCTTTGTAGATTGTAACAGATCTCGGAGTTTGGATAGAGACAGCTTTTATCCATTAAAGTAGTGATAGGAGAACAGAGATTTTAGACACTTAGAATCAGGTGAAGCAATTGCATTGTAAAATTAATTTCATTTGAAGCGGACTAAACACTTTACGCTGGCGACACCTGCTGGTCAAGACCATGTGCAAGACACTTTTACAAAACAAATGCGAATTGCATGAAAGAGTAACCTATTAAAAGTAATTTATTAGTCAGATACCGTTAAACATGAAGTGTATGTATGTTTTGTGGTTTTTTATTCATTTGTAGCGCTAATTGGTGCATCATACAAAACTCATCCATGGCTCCCAGAATGCACTGCAGCATTAAACATGTCACCATTGTTGAGAGTCATATACACTGATTATTGATGTCTAAGTGAGTCTTCTAGACACAGGAGTTTAAAATATGTCTTCAAATTCCTTCAGATTATCTGATTAAAACACTGCTGAATCACATGCTGTAGAATCACAGGGCTACAGTAATCAACAACATAAAAATGAGTAACATACCCATATGATCACTAGATGAAATCAGTAAATCACTAGATGATGACTGTCACCATCATTAAAGGGATACTTCACCTCTGGGAAGATGAATGTGTATTTAAAATAGGTCATTTTAGTTGAAGAAATGTGAAGAAAAAGTGTCTTTCTTTGGAAGCTAAGCTAGCAGGCTCTTGTTCTGTGGAGAAAGCTGAATAGTAGGAGAAAGCTGAGTAACCATCCTCCTTTTCCCGGACTTGTCCGGCGGGCGAGATCGTTCAAAATGTCCGGGATTCAGCTTTTGCTTTCTGCGGTCGCCATTCATTGTTTACATGCACTCCTTTCAATCTAACTGAATTCATTCCGATTGGTGAATTTGAATGTAGTGTGTGAAGTGATCGGTTGATGTGCGTTTTACCATTGCTAAGAAAAATTCCCGCTCCTCCGTGAGAGATGCGAGACCCGGCGCGTCTCAGTAATCACGCCACCGGCCTCGCGCCGTTCTCCCGCGGCCGTCAGCCTCGTCCTGCTCGCCACAGTAAACATGATGAATGGCGACTGTAGAACGCAAAAGCCGAATCCCGGATATTTTGGACGATCTCTGAATCCCTCGCAAACTCATCACATAGGCTAGCTTTGTTGTTTTCAACTGTACACTCTTACCGGTAGCCGTGGCCTCCTAAGGCAGCGAAGCAAGTGCATTCTGGGAGTTGTTGTCTTTCATCCACATAAGCCAAAAATACATTTTCTGGCTTTTCTCAGTCTAGAAAGCTCCAAATTCAAAAATTTCTTCACATTTCTTCAACTAAAATGACCTATTTTAAATACACATTCATCTTCCCAGAGGTGAAGTATCCCTTTAATAATAAATGTGCCTTATAAACACACAGTTACGGCAGTCAGAGAAAAGCTAATGTCAAACAGTCGAGGGTTCAACTAAATCAAACACCGATCACCATAATGGTGACTTCAAATGAAGCATTTTCAATAAAACAAACCTCTTAAACCATCTAAACCTCTGTTAATTCTTAATAAGAACTTCTGTAGACGTCTGACAGAAATAAAGTCAAACTGGTGTTTGCCAAAAGCATTACCCAAATATGGTCACAAGTTCCGTTGAATTGTGTTGTTAAAGGTCCCGTATTATGCCCCTTTTCACAAGATGTAAAATAAGTCTCTGATGTCTCCAGAGTGTGTATGTGAAGTTTCAGCTCAAAATACCCAACAGATCATTTTTTACAGCATGTTTAAATTGTCATCTTTTGGGTCACAGAAAAACGCGCTGTTTTAGTGTGTGCCCTTTAAATGCAAATTAACTGCTGCTGGACGGCACAGGGGGCGGAGCTTCACGAGCTCGCGCTCAGTCTCTCAGGACAATTTCATCTCACGGAATGATGATAATATCAGAAACTCTCAGTAACGTGTTCATTTCGAGTCGGACAATAATGCCTACAGAGTCAGAGTGCTGTATAGAGATGAAACAGGTATAGTTTAGTAGTTTAATTACGGTTATTATAACGTATTTGTCATCTGCTTGTATGTATCCATTATTTATTAATAGCCTACAAGTCTGCGGTTTCGGACCAGGTCCGAATGATGATCAAACATGTACTGATGAGTTTAATAAAGTTTATTGTACATCACACAAAAGATGAAGCGTCAGTTTTACTTCAGAAAATCACCATAAGAGCTGAGTAAACACAGTAAGTTATAAGAAGTGCGCAAGTACATAAACGAATTTCGGTAGAGTTGAGGGAGCATTCCTGTGGGCGGAGGTTAGTCAAAAAACGGTTCTACTGACGTCATTAAAGAAGGAAGTAGAGGGATGTAGTCCAAACGGGCCGTTCGATGTAGGCGACTTCTGTTAAATAAAATATCTCGCTTGGCATTGAACTTTGAGCTTTATAATTTTACAGATATTATTTATACTCTAACAACAACATTACACACTAACTAAAGTTTGAAACATGGGATCACGAAGAACGGGACCTTTAAAGACAGAAATCGTGACTACAGTTGTCTTTGGGAAACGCACACCATGCACCCCTAGTAATAAGTGAAGCTGGTAATGCTGTTTGTGGAGTTGTCCACATCCAGTGCCCAGTGGGAAACCTCCCTTTAAAAACTTTATAAGAATGTTAGGGGATAATGTTCTACTAATGTTATAACTAAACATATTTAGAGTGTTTTTAGAGAATGTTATCCTATACCTTTAGGAAAACGTTGCAGGAACAAAATACTACTTTCTGATGAAAACATTACTAGAACAACAACAAAAAAAAATCTAGCTGGGTCAATACTTAATTGTAGTTAGATTTAATTCCTATTGTTGTCATTAAAGCGTTTGGTAAATGCCATCAATGTGAAAGCTAAATCAATTTTTAAACATCATAAGTATTGCTAACATTAATAAAATGCCATACTTTTTCTGCCATATCGTGTCTTTCTATTACCCCACCTCCATAGAGAACTGCTTGGAGGTTAAACCATGACTGTAAAAAAAGGGGTTAAACCTCTGTGCGCTTCACACTCCAGACCAGTAGGTTGAGGAAATGCACCTTAAAAGTTGGTTTGCCAAATCGTGATAAACCTCGAGAAGAAGAAGAAGTTTCGGAGCTTCATAAATCAGTGTTTTTCAGTTCCAGCTTATTCCAGTTATCAGTTTTGGTTGTGTAATTTGTATTAGAAGATATAGAGTGAACAAAATGACTGATGGAGCGGTCTGTGAAATAAGCGGGATCGAACATTTCCAGGTGATGAAGACTGAACAGCATGAAAACAACAAGACCACACAGACACCAGACGGGATAACAGAGACCTTCGAGTCAACAGAAGAGTTCAAGAATGAAACACAGTGTAAGTTTGGTGATTCAGTTACAAAGAATCAATTAAGTAAAAAGAATTGGGTAATTCTCAAATCAACAAATTATCCATTTTAAAATTAGCCGACTAAATTTGAACCAGAGATCCAATTGCTGCAGAAACGGCGATTTTTCATTCATATTTGTTAGTATCTACTGAAAAATGGTAAATTGTAAATTGCCACTGTTTTAAAAATTATAAAATAAATGCAGCATTTAAATATCTTTATTACATGGCTTGCTGAATTCCAATGTAGAATGCGGTCTGTTATTTCTTGATAACAGACCGCTGCGAGCTATAACAGACCGTTGCCATGCAAAACAGCGCGTTGCTATGGACGCGGAACGGACTATTTTCTTTGGCGGAAGCAATACAATCGTTTTTAAAACAATAAACTCCTTTTTAAATCAATAATTTGTGTCAAATTAATTATTTATTTTGTAGGTAGCCATGTAATAAGCGGGATAATGTATAGAGAGGCGGGCGTTATAGCGAATAACAAGCCCTTCAGGCTGAACGAGAACGGGCTTGTTATTCGCTATAACGACCGCCTCTCTATACATTATCCCTTACATATCACATAATGCTCAATTTTACAAAGTTGTTAAAACCAAAAGTTTTCCCAACACAACGCTTGATGCCTTCCTCCGTGTGTAAACAATTGAATTCAGGTAAAACAGGGTAGAGAAACTGGGAGCAAAAACATTATAACTAACGTTAAAGAAACAAAGCTTTTTTAAAAATCTATTATTTAAGTATTCCAGAGTCTTAAGTTTTGGTTTAAACGGATGGTTTCTTCACAGACCATGGGAACGGTTTTATTTTGTTCATATTACATTATTCTGTAAAATGCAGTTAGCAGGAAAAGCAAATCGCTGCCTATGCATCTTGTGACAAATGTGATTTCAGTCAGCAAATCACAAAACGTTTCCGATCCTGTGTTTACCTCTGTATTAACAGATATAAGTGAGATGGATGCTAGTCTCTGGTGTAAATTGAGGCTAAAGGTCTTTTCACACTGAGCACGACATGATGAAACTTAGCAAATCGCCAACAAACGTGAATCAGTTGATCGCCTTCGGCTAATTCACACCAGCACGATAGGTGGTACTGAACCGAGAAAGCATGTATCTCATAGGGTTTTCCATTTGGCAATTCAGTTCATAATTATTTGTATAGCACTTTTCACATTACATACCGTTACAAAGCAGCTTTACAGAAAATGCACCTGTCTACAATTTAGAGTTATCTGTTATCAGAGGTGACCGTGTCCAGTGATGTATTTCAACCTCGTCAACCTCTACTTTAACCTCGTCCGCTGTACAACATACTGCAGTAAAATAAGATAAATAAAGTTTGGTGCTAATACTAATACCAATAACACAAACTATCTATAATGCCTACTAGACCTTACGAGAATTATTTAGATCCAAATACATCATAAAATATAATCACAGCTGGGTAACAAGTGCATTAGAGCTACAATAAGTAGTATCGAGTTAATTTTTGAAATAATGACTGTTTATGCTCAAAAAACCCCTTAAACCATGAGCATCGAGACCTTGTATAAACTTCCAATTGTGATCTTAATTGGATTTTGATAATGTAATGCCCAGACGTGCATTATTTGTTTTATAGATGAATTTCTCATGCAAACGCTCTTTATTGTTATAAAAATACCCTGAACCAAATTGAAAAACACATACAGAAATATATATCGTTGTATTGTCTTTACGTTTTCCTTAATTGTTTATGCACAGAACTCAGAACGAGGAAGTATACAGGACGTTGTTGTCTGGATGGGCAGGAGTTATGATTATGATATGATCTAGAGTGAATGAGTGCACTCTGACTCAACACACATGCATCCAGAAGAAAACTGATCCCTCCATAGATTTTAACGTAATCACCACCACTTTCAAGGCCCAGAAAGGTAGTAAAGACATCGTTAAAATAGTCCATGTGACTACAGTGGTTCAACCTTAATGTTATGAAGCGACGGGAATACTTTTTGTGCGCAACTATTTTAACCATGTCTTTACTATCTTTCTGGGCCTTGAAAGTTGCAATGATGTTGCTGCCTATGGATTCATCTTAATTTGTGTTCTGACAATTAGGGTTGCACGATTAATCGAAATGATACCGCACGCAATTTGGCAAAGGCTGTGATTATTTTATGTGCAGCTTGTCAGTGCAGCACAGCTCTGAGTAAAAACATGTTATGAAATGTTGACACTTGTTGGACAAAAGGTTCATAAATGCTTCTCAAGTTTGAAAAGATGTTTGACGCGTGTTGCTTTTTCAAATGATACCACTGATAACAGAGCCGTACGTCACAAGTGACAAGCTAAAAAATAATCACAGTCTTTGCGATTTCATAATCTTGACGAATCAAATCGGTTTAGGCACGATTTCATGTTAATTGCGATTAATCGTGCAGCCCTAGTGAAGATGAACGGTCTTACGGGTTAGGAACGACATGAAGGTAATGACAGAAATGTCATTTTTGGGAGAACTAACCATTTAACTTACACAACCCTCTACGCACACCTTGGCAATAGAATTGCCATTGGCTTGTAAATTTTTTAGTTTACTCGCCATACTGATATACTATTTTATATTTATTCCACCAAATCAGCTTATCTTTGTGAAATGGCACAGAATGTACAGATGCTAAACATCTCAACGCACTCTTAACATCAGTCAGTCAAGCATTATATTATGATAATGATAATCAAGCCCTATTTAATGATAGAACTTCAGTAATTAGAACTAAAACATGGTAACCATGTATGCATGCATATTTGTCATTTTAACTGAACTTAGGAATGGTAGTGCTGCTTAAAGTCCCCATGAAATCAAAATTGACCCTATTTACTTTGTTAGCGCATATTACTAGTCTTGTGGTGAACAATTAATCCGTGCAAGAAAATATTTAAAAAAAAAATTTTTTACCATGGTAATCTTTAATCAAAATCTGAAAATGCCCCTCCCCTCTGCATTGGAGGACCTTCTCTGATGACGTAGGTTTGAGGAATTGGTTTGGGCAACGCTTAACCACTCCCCTCAAACCGTTAGTCTGCTATGAGCAGAGATGGAGAGGAGGAGCGCTAGAGTAAAACCCTGCCCTCTGTTCAATATTCCGTTTCACTGGGAAATGCGTCATAACACTGGAGAAAAGTCGTTTGCAACTTCCGGTTCACGGGGACTTTAAGATATTGTTGGCCATTCAGTGTGGGTTTAGGGTTAGGTAGAAAATAGTAATTATTATAAAAAGATTATAATACTACTAATTACAACACACAACACACTAAGGATTGATGAGCTGCTGGGTTCATGAATATTAATCACGTTGTCAGCCTTTGCTCGAACTGATTGGCTGAAATCAAAACAGGGTTGAACGCCAGCCAATGAGATTGTCGTTAGTATTAGTTCCGTCCACTACTGGAGAAACCGACAAATCTTCTTAAAAGCTGAATAATTCCAAATGTACTCTCATAATTTGACAGGAAAATACAACACAGATTTGTAGTTCAGTTTGGGTCCGAATCCACTTTTTCTAGTTTAATGACGAGAAAAATGGTCGACGCCCCCGGCGCATGGTCTAAAAGGGTTGTCCATATTCTCTTAATGAGTAATGGGTGTGTTTTGGACGTAACGTGAAATAAACCAACCAGAGTCTCATCTCCCATTCCCTTTAAAAGCCAGTTGCGCTCGCGCCATGGCGGATTCGCTATTTACATGGCGGAATTTGATAGTGGAAAGACTGAACGCTTCTCCAGAGAGCATTTGCTATTTAACAACGTGGCGCTGGAGGTGAAAATTATACCAGCAAAAAACACTTGCGCCGGGTGTAAGATAGCTAATGGCTAATGATAGACATTATTTAGTCGCCCAAAGTGAAGATTTTTTTGCAGATCTAGAACTATCACAGCTTTATTGTGCTTGGACTGATTTTGACATTGATCTTTTAATGTTCATTTTAGATCTGACTGAAGATTCTGTCATTTGCCATCAATGTGGGATGCATTTCACAGAGCAAGAAAACCTTGAACAGCACATGAGAATTCACACTGGAGAGAAGCCATTCACCTGCCCTCAGTGTGGAAAGAGTTTCACAGCCAAACAAAGACTTGAAATTCACAAGAGAATTCACACGGGAGAGAAGCCATTCAACTGTTCTCTCTGTGAAAAGAGTTTCACAGTGAAAGGAAACCTTGAGAATCACATAAGGATTCACACTGGAGAGAAGCCTTTTAACTGCTCTGTGTGTGGAAAGAGTTTCACAGCCAAACAAAGACTTGAAATTCACATGAGAATTCACACCGGAGAGAAGCCATTCAACTGTTCTCTGTGTGGAAAGAGTTTCACAGTGAAAGGAAACCTTGAAAATCACATAAGAATTCACACCGGAGAGAAGCCTTTTAACTGCTCTGAGTGTGGAAAGAGTTTCACAGTGAAGGGAAACCTTGAGAATCACATAAGAGTTCACACTGGAGAGAAGCCCTTCTCCTGCCTTCTGTGTGGAAAGAGTTTCACAATGAAGCAAAGCCTAGAGATTCACATGAGAATTCACAGCGGAGAGAAGCCTTTCACCTGCTCTCAGTGTGGAAAGAGTTTCACAGTGAAAGGAAACCTTGAGAATCACACAAGAATTCACACTGGAGAGAAGCCATTCACCTGCACTCAGTGTGGAATGAGTTTCACACAACAAGGACATCTTCAACGTCATGAGCGTTCACACTGGAGTGAAGCCCTTCACGTACTCTCAGTGTGGAAAGAGTGTCACAGAACAAGGACACCTTAAACATCACATGAGTTCACACTGGAGTGAAGCCCTTCATCTGTTCTCGATGTGGAAAGGGTTTCACAGTGAAATATAACCTTAATATTCACATGAGAAATCACAATCTCAAAGTTGATTAGACACAGTAAAGCAGAATTACTATGACCTTTTTTGTTATAAGAATATAATTGTGAAGAACATGCATATTTATGTTTAGATGCAGGCAGAGCTTTGACATCGCAAATATCTAAGGTTATTCAATAAACTGCTTTCTTATCACTTCATTTTTTGCCTCATAATACATCAGCCTTAATTCTGCAGAATAGTTTACTTGACTATGTTTGAAGAAATTTTAGAAGAGAAAATCCTACAGGTATGACATTGGTATCTCAAGAATATCTGTGACAAAAGCTCTTCAAAGTGCAATAAAAACAAACCAACAAACAAAAAATGAATCACAAATGTGATGTTTTGGATCATCGAAGGTCAGCAGCAAAGACAATGATTAACAAAGTGAGATTAAATACATTAAGTGTATCTGTGTAATTTAAAATATTTAATTATTGCAGGTTTGTTTAATTTTCTGAGTTTGCGTTTCACTGTTTTCATCCATTTTGAGGAATAGCGAGATGAATAAATGCTCACACGTATGTCAAAAAACTCTTGCGACAGCGAGGCGGACACGTCGGGTTCTGCAGATGCTCTCCACCGACGGCGCTGATCAAAAGCCCGATGGGTATTGACTTGCTGATGACACAGCTTATCGCTCATTGGTTTAAACAACCGTGATGTATTGTTCTTTTAAAAGGTTTGATTTTAAAACTCTGATATCATGTTTTTATATATAAATGTGGCACGATGGTCAGGCAGAGAGCAAGATGAGAACTAAGACAAGCAAAAGCTCACATGAAGATACTCAAAGTCTTAACAGTAGCCAACTACGCCACCTAGGGACTTTCACCCCAGGATATACTAGTACTCAGAAAATCTAAACCCCAGGTTCGTTCTTTCCAGAGAGGACTGAGACAGCTCTGCAAATTAAAACAATTTGTTTTATTGCACATGACAGTCACTAATAAGTACCTTCAATACATTTACCTCTTACATTACAGACACATTCCAGAAAAAGGTTCTTGCACATGACAGTCACTAATAAGTACCTTCAATACATTTACCTCTTACATTATCGACACATACCAAAAAAAGGTACTTAAAATAAAGAAAAAAGACTACAGGCAGCACTTGGGTCTTCAAAAGACACTAACAGGGAAAAAGAATCCTGCCCCACCTCAAACAGTAATCGCTCACTACAACCAACCACTCACACTGGTGTTGCACACTAGAAAGAGAATGAGAAACTCACACTCAAGTGTTAAACACAATACCCCCAAAAAGAGAGGTGGGCAAAGTACCCTTTTTTTTACCATTGGCCACAGGAGACCCGAGCGCTCACATTAATTACAAATTATATAAACAAAGAAAGAAAATCAAATCATACAGATTATAACAATTAAAGAAAATACCACAATACAAAAACATTAATGAAAATAAAACATTCAAAATAGAAACAAAACAGCAGCGTAATCCGGGGCCGTGCGTCTTGCCATTAACGATAAGCTTACACCGCTCAGAGCTGGAAGCAAGCCTGTTATGCACGTTCCTTCCAACTGCGTTTTCAATGATTCTAACACGACTGTAGCCTACAGGTTCTCGCTGCACTCAAATTGTGTAGTGACTGATCACGCAATGAGCAGACTAAATGCCCCGAACCACACGACTCCACTAAGAACAGGCAACCAGGATGCAAAAAGTAACATCCCCAGCCATTTGAATGCTGCATTTTTATTTAGAGTGCAATCATGGTAATTAGTCACCAGACGGTTACCTGACACCACTAAATTTACTGGGCAGATAATTCAGTTCTCCACCAGGGGGAGAAACAAAGGGAAATTCCCAATCTGCTACATAAATTATGTGTGAGTGTTAATATTCCCAAACTCTCGGACAATGCAATCTCTTTACATGGGATACGATTGTTTCATATTTCTAAAAGTATATAAAAACATGTCTGTATTAAAGCAGAAATGATTGAGAAACAGGAATTTCGAATTAAATTAAATAAGTACTTTTGGAGTCTTGTTCATAGTTATTTAACATAATTTAAATTGCATCCAGTTTATTAGCAATGCCGTGCATCAGTGTGAATCCCGGGATATCCGCCTTTGATCTCCTAGGTGTCTGATCCACTTTTTCACTCCTTTTTCATTCACAGCCTTATAGTCTCGGCTATATTTCAGGCATGGCGCATCTCAAACTATTATTCAGCTGTTTTTCCCAAGCATTAGCAACAAACGGTGCTGGTCAGTGTCACTCACTACTTCATAGTGCTACAGTCTCCGTCTCTGAATAGAACTAATTTATGACTAATGTATTTATCCAGCTTATTTACTTCAATTTTTTTTTTGTTTTCATGGGTTCATCAGATCAATGCCCTCGCAAACCAGTATACATGACGTGACGTAACGACGCCTCGTTCGTTGCTGAAATCACGTGACCTGCCCAGTTTGATTCGCGCTCCGAATCACAGATTCGAAACAAAGAACGGTCACGTTTCGGATCTTCTCGAAGCAGTGTTTTTGAAGCAGTGTTTTTAAAGCGCCCGTGACTACATTAAAGCTGTTGTTGTTTTAAAGCAAACCAGCTGTGGTTGTAGAATCTCGATTAGAGAATAGAGTGAATCAAAACTGACTGATGGAGAGCTATCTGTGGAATAAACTTGATCGATAAAGATGGAGCAGCATGAAAACAACCAGACCACACAGCCGGTACCAGATGTCAAGGCGAAAACCTGCCAGTCGCCTAGCCTTAAACAGAAGAATACAGTACTGTGTAAGTTGGTTATTTGTAAGTTACAAAGACTCAAAAATGTTAAAAAATGAATGTGTTAATTCTGGTTGTTCGTGACTAATAAATACAAGTGTGTCAAATTATTTATGCCTGTATAAACTAAGCCTATAAAGGTGTTGTTACTTCAGATGTTCAGTTGACCTCAATAGTTGTGGATTTGTCAGAGGAACTATATGTTTTTAAATTAGCTGACTGAAACCATGAAGGCAAGTGCCGCAGAAAAAGATCTTTTTAGATGTTTGGATAATTGATAATTCATTCCTTTTTTGTGTGTGTAAAAATCATAACTACACTCTGCTAGCAAACACATTATTCTTCATTGACTGCCTAATTTTGCTAGCTGCAAAATTTCATTGTAATAGACATAGTGATGAATTTGATCTATAGCTTGCTTACTATAAAGAATTTGTGATTATGTGAAGTTAAAGTTACTTCACAGAATAATAATAATAAATCAACCTTAAGGGTGATACTACTACATCCCTCCATCCCTGACAGTATATATCATGTTTATTACACATATAAAGCTACTCACCAAATAAATAAAATGAAATAAAAATATATATTTTATTTTATAATCTTACCCCTATTGGCCTATATTGACTTAAAATTTACACAACATAATAGTTACCTATAAATCCGCATAGCAACAAGAAACATAATTCAAAAATCACTGCAATCAAAAAATTGAGAACAATACGTCCACTCTATATATGTGGATAATGCAGTTTTTCTTTAGGGCACCATCTACAAATAAATCCTATACATTTTGGATCCAGTTTATTGATAAACAAGTGAGCTGGATTTTGGTAGTAGCCGATAAATGGGGCCTAGCATTGTCTAATAGAGGGAAAATGCTGTTGCAAAATTAATCTAAAAGATAATAACCTTGTATGAGTCTTGCCAGATTTAATAGCAAGAACATTAGAATGACAGATTTAACCATTTGTTTGTCAAAGACAAACTGTCACATTAGGCTTGCTGCGGTAGTTTTTGTTACGCAGTGTTCAGCTGTACACAGATTACATTACCTGGCCTCCGTGGCGCACTGTTGTTTTGATTTTTTTATAGAAATAAAAACTATTTAGTTCAGTTGGACAACGGATGCACACAGTGCAGCTGGAGTCAGATTTTCCTTATCACGTGACGCAACGAGTAAGGAGAGATGACTGACAGGACGATGCCGGTGGATTTGGTGCGTAACAGATCCTTAGCGTCATTGACAAGTATCTTATCTTGTAAAATGTGCAGTCACTGTAAAATATAATTAGTTAGTCTTAAAAAAAGCATGCAAACCATTACCTTAAAGAAATGTAGGCTAATTGTTACCATTGTTGTGTTTTGCATGCTGAATGTTGAAATCTGTTTGTGACTTTATATTTGTGAAAATATTGTCACACAAATAAAGGCATTATATCAACCCATTTAAAACTTTCTGAAATTTTTAAAGATCATAATTCAACATGAAAAATAGATTAGTTAAGGATTTAGTTAGAAGATAGGTAACCTTTTAAAAGCAACCTATTTAGTAGTTCCCTTCCTTTGAAACCAAATAACAGATTTCTTGTTGCATCGCTCCACCAATAGGAAGATCATTACAATGATATAAATGAAGTTCCAAGTGACCAACCAAAGGGAACACTGATCACCACAATGGTGAGTTCAAACAGTGCAGAATTTGAGGGAATGAGAATGAAGAATTGCCCCGCCTTAAAACTTAATTTTTTGTTGTTGTTGACAAAATGGTACTCAAACCAATCAATTACTCTTAACTTGGTAGCTTGGAGTAAACAAGGAACAGTATGTCAAGAGTACAGATAGTTTGAACAACTGTTGGATTTTACAGTGTACAAAGCCCCTATACACAGAGTACACATGCAAATGCAGAAGTAAGCGCGCATTCTAAAGTGATTTCAATACCCTGCATATAGATAGCGGCCTATCCATAGAGCACCCATGATAGCAAATTCAAAGTCGAAAGTGAAAAGCGAGCACGCATTCAAAATCCCCCTGTCCCTCCGGTGTTATCGGTAAAACTGTTGTTGTTGCAAGTTTATACGGTGGGAAAATTTCCTCACTGTGACATACCTATGTCACATTCTGCCAGTGGTCTGTGTTGCAGATCTGCTATTGCTACTTTGGCTATTGGCTATTTCAAATTTATTGTCCTTGAATTGAGTTTTGACATTGATTTTTTCAATGTTTATTTTAGATCGGAATGAACTGAAGGAAGATTATATCACTTGCCAACAATGTGGGATGCATTTCACAAAACAAGGAAGCCTTAAGCAGCACATGAGAATTCACACTGGAGAGAAGCCGTTCACCTGCCCTCAGTGTGGAAAGAGTTTCAGATTGAAACAAAGCCTTGAGGTTCACATCAGAACTCACACGGGAGAGAAGCCTTTCAACTGCTCTGAGTGTGGAAAGAGTTTCACAGCCAATCAAAGCCTTAAAGTTCACATTAGAATTCACACTGGAGAGAAGCCTTTCACCTGCCCTCAGTGTGAGATGAGCTTCTCACAACAAGAATACCTTAAACGTCACATTAGAACACACACAGGAGAGAAGCCGTTCACCTGCTCTCAATGTGGAAAAAGTTTCAGAGTGAAACGAAGCCTTGAAAGTCACATGAGAACTCACACCGGAGAGAAGCCTTTTACCTGCCCTCAATGTGGAAGGAGTTTTACAGTAAAACAAAAGCTTGAAAATCACTTGAGAATTCACACTGGAGTGAGGCCATTCTCCTGCCCCCAGTGTGGAAAGAGATTCACATTGAAACAAAGCCTTGACAGTCACATGACCATTCACACTGGAGAAAAGCCTTTCACCTGCCCTCAATGTGGAAAGAGATTCGCTGTAAAACGAAACCTTGAGTGTCACGTGAGAATTCACACTGGAGAGAAGCCTTTCGTCTGCCCTCAATGTGGGAACAGTTTCGCAATGAAAAACAACCTTTGGAGACACATGAAAATTCACATTGGAGCAAAGCCTTTCACCTGCTCCGAGTGTGGAAAGAGTTTCGCAGTGAAATATGCCCGTGAGATTCACA
Organism: Scardinius erythrophthalmus; assembly: GCF_964197995.2. NCBI lineage: Eukaryota > Metazoa > Chordata > Actinopteri > Cypriniformes > Leuciscidae > Scardinius > Scardinius erythrophthalmus. Next base: position 44,070,164 of record NC_138223.1, read on the forward strand.
TGAGAATTCACACTGGAGAGAAGCCTTTCAGCTGCTCAGAGTGTGGAATGAGTTTCACAGTAAAACAAGGCCTTGAGAGACACACGAGAATTCACACTGGTGAAAAGAAGACTTTTCAACAGAGTGGGGGAATCTCTTCCTCCGCCTGTGTGCAGCATCCATCAGAATGAAGAGACTGCAGTCGTAGTGAACCAGAAACCCCACCAGCTATCAGAGGAGAGTGATGTAGTCGATATTCTATGTAATTAGGAGGCCTTAACTGATGAGAGACCAATGGGACAATTTGTTCGGGATGCCACGTTTACTCCCCTACTCAAGCAAGTGTTTCTGTTGTTCATTATAATGGGAGACGCTGAACCTCAGCAAGAATACATTGTAAATTGTAAACATTTGATACAAGGAAAACTACTGCTTCACTACCATAGTACGATGCATCGTTGAAGAAATCAACTAGCTAGTCAAAACTGTTTTCCTGAAACCATATTGTCCAAAGTTGTCGTTCAACCACGTTGGTTAATGATGTCACAAACTTAATAAGTTTGTAATAAGAAGTAATAACTACTTTTAATTAATCGTTTGAGATCGAATTAATACTAGACTTTTTGCTATAAATTAGGGACATGGCATCTGAGGACTAACTTTGCTTTATTTCCAGATTATAGGCTCGTTATTACGTAGTAGAGCACGTTCGCATATGCGCACTTCGAAAATGACGCTTCAAATCTCTGAACAAACTAAAAGAGGTAAATGACATTTGTATGTATTCTAAATAAAAGACACAGGTTGTACTGAATGTCAGCTTGCTTATTTGGCCCCAGATAAGGATTTATTGAGTCTACATGTCATGCAAACAAGAAACTGCTTCTGACCACAGGTCGAGAGCTGTCGTTTCAGCCACAACTTTGCGATGCTGTTTGTGAATTTGTTCATTAGAACGATGGTTTCGGGAAACACGTTGAACTATGCTGATAACGATGGAACTTGCGACCATAGTTGGCTAACGATGCTTTTGGGAAATGCACCCCTGGCCGAGGGCATGCTAATGGCATGTAACAATGAGATGTAACAAGAGTTGAAGCGGACACTTTCAGTGGGCCCACCTTCACCGTTAACCCCATGTTAGAAGAAGTAAAAAGAAGTTGTTTCAGGTAGATTTTATGAGCATTTCCTGTTGGGTCAAAGATGCTCCTCACTCATGAACCTTTCTCTCCAATATACATTCTGTGGTTTCGAGATTGTGGGAACTATTGCTTAGTAACACCTACTGCTTTGATTTTCCTCGAATGTGGAGGGACTGGTATGAGAAGATGCCCTGGGTTGAAGAGGCACTTGATCTATCTCTCCCCTGGTGCGGCGTCTTCTCTGAAGGCTCCGGTCTTGCCCTCTAAACCATGTTCGATGACATCTAGACTGGTGGGCAAGGCCTATGAGGTGGCAGGTCAGGCTCTGCACACTATGGTGGTGTTGCAGGCTTATCAGGCTGACCTCCTGATATACCTCTCACCCTCCGCGCCACCAAGCAGACGGCCCGTGCCATCTGCCGTCCCATGGTTGCAATGGTCACCGCGGAGAGGCATCTGAGCTTGAACCTCTCAAGGAGAAAGGAGAAAGAGAAATTCGTTCTCCTTAATGTCCCGGTCTTGACACAGTAGTCAAGTGGTTCAGATAGGCTAGGGTTCAGTCTGCGGTATTCAAATGCTACATCCCTCTTAGGTCTCAGCAGGCCCGGCTGCAGAATGAAATGACTGAGGGGGCATGTGAAATTGTTAAGGGGGCTTAACTTTATACCATCAATGAACAATACACAATAACTTGCTTAGTAAAAAAAGATAAGCCAGCTTCATTTATTATGCATATATTAACCCTTTCACGCTTAATTTTAATATTCTAACTGACTCTGAGTTTTTTCAAGGCGACTGTTATTTTAGAATTTAGAACGTTCCCCCTTAATGTTTCCATGGCAACGCGTCATATTTGTCACGTGACACACCGCGGATATATCGCTTTTATTTCCTTTTCCCTTTTTGATTCAAAATACTCACAAACTTGCTTATCATGTCATCAACTATCTGATAAAAAAAATGTGTATGTGAGTGTGTTTGGTCATTTAAAAACCTTTATAAATAATCTTGATCTTGATCTATAACGTGAGATGGCTGTTTCTTTGCGCCGCGTTCTGAGAATCCTGTGAGTCATCAATTTCTCCCGAAATACATGCAAGAAAGTGGAATAGAAGAATAGAGTAAACTACTTTATAGTTACTTCCACTGTGTTTGTCTGATATGATGAATAACACACGTCGGCAAATTATATTTGAATAGATTGTTATTGCTGCTTCCACAGACATCAGTGTGTATTTTACAAACTCCAAATGTATTGTTTTACTAGTGCTTAATGTGTATTTAATTGTCTGAAACCTAAAATAAAAATTGTGAGGTTGAAAACACTGCATAGTTGTGATATATGACAGCGCTGAGCGCGTCCGACTCTGGCTCAGCGCCAACCAACGCGCGAAAGCACAGTTTGAATCTGGCCGTTATGTCACGTAACCGAACATTCTAAATCCCATATGTGGGACCGTACTCTCAGGGGCACTGAAATAAAAAAAAATCCCATATATGGGACTGTACCGCTCAAAAGGTTAAACATTTCATTTGTAACCATAAATACAAAAATGAAACTGAGGGGGCACAAATCAGATCTGAGGGGGCAATGCCCCCTTTTGCCCCCTCGTGGCGCCGGGCCTGGGTCTCAGGCTCCTTCAGCCCATCCGGCGTCTTCTCTGAAGGCTCCGGTCTTGCCCTCTAAACCATGTCAGATGACATCTAGACTGGTGGGCAAGGCCTACGAGTCCTAGACCTCTTCTTACTCTGGACCCAGCATAAGTGCTTGGAGGGAGCCCACTCCTTCTGAAAAAAAAAAGTGATAGTACACATTTCTGGGTGGTTCATGAGGAAGCTAGGAAGGCTGTGTTTGGAGCAGGGATGGAGCTCTTCGTTCTCTCGTTCAATGCCACTTATTTTGCTCTTAATTGCCTTTCACTTCCCAAGGAAAACATCCACTAAAAACGGATCTCATGAGGACCAACACCATACACAGCTTCACTCTTACAAATGTAACCCAGAGACATTATTTTGATTAAAAATGATCATAGTAGGAGAGGTGAGAATGCACATTTAAATTGATCAAGCCAAATCTTTACTTAAAGTGTAACTTTGCCAATTTTCAACCCAATTTGTATTGTTACAATATTGGTAGTATGTGTAAATGAGCAACTTATTCTCTGAGTTACATGGACCAATAAATTCACATTTATTTGTTTCACGTTTATTGGCAGACTTTTGACAGCTTTGAGGCTTTTGTGAAAAAGACATGTTATACTTCTGGATTTTTGTATTCCCGCCCAAGGACCATGTGTACCAGATGTGGGCCGGATCTGGGCCGACACTATGTTGCTGTCTGGGACAGCGGGATAGACAGAGAGTTATTAACTGAACTGTTATTGTTGTAAAGGTAGGTTTATCACTGAAAATTGTATTGTACTATGTCTACTCTTTAAACAGCATTATGGTAAAAAATTCAACACTGTAGCAACAGCTTTCTTGCCTGTATGCCACGGTGTACTTCGGGGGTTGGGTTGAAATGACAGAACGGCGGTTTCTTTCAGTTTTTCCCCTTCATTTGGCCTAAAACACTGTGTTCGTAGTCATAGAGTTTGATTATAATTGACTACAAACAAAGAGGTTTTTCAGATTTTCAGTCGTGGCGTTCTCTCCATATTTACAATTTCCACTGCCTACAATGCGCTGGATCCTTCACTGGAAACTGAAAATAACTCACTCTCGATAAATGTTTACTCTTTGAATTCAATACAAGTCGACACCATTAAAAGTAAAACATTTGCTAAGAAGTATTACCTACTAAAGCAAGGCGGTATTTGACTCTGGTCAGGCGTCAGCAGACTGGTGGGAGTGGCCTTGGACGGCAACATGCCCAGTGCATTATGGGTGTTGAAGTTTTCCTACCCATTGTGCAAAAGAGAAGACAACAGCCTTTTTTCTCTGTTTCCTCTATTCAGGTAGCACCTATTTATTTTTTTGCCTTTCTACTGCATAGACAGCCAAGTTTTATTGAAAGCCCATTTTACCAGTAGTGAATTGACAGAAAGAAAAAATTACATCAATGGCTTATTATTTACATCACTTTTACTCTTTCTGTCCATTCCTAAATGGAAATTACTACTCCCTTGTTTTGGTGCTGTAGTTGTACTCATACATAGAAACGTTGGTCAGACAAATTGTTTATTTAATCTTATTTTGTATGTGTACTCAAAAGAGTCTTCAAAGAACATTCCTTAGAAGATTTTGATACCATCATGATGTTTTTGAATACTTTATTCCAATGTACAGATTACATTATTTTAACAGCTAATAAACCGTTTCACAAAAGTTGCAGCTTTGGTCTGGTTTTGTTTTCTTATAGTAAACACACGTGAAATGTATGTTGTTGTTTTATTTTATTGACTATTAAAAAAAACATACCAGATAGAGATTTATCTGTGAGGAAAAATAACACAATTTTAATATTAGTTTATTTGAATAATATATAATGAATATTTTAAATGTGCTATATGAATATAAATAATAAACGTATGTGGCACACGCTCTTTTCAGTCTGCTTCTTATTTTTTTTCTTTGTATTGGTAACTTGGTTGTATTAGACAACTGCCCTTGTGGTCTGCTCTTTAAATAAACAAACAATATCTCATGAATCACACCGCTATTACACTGTTCAGCAGGTTGAAAAATGGGGGAGAAAATGGAGTTTTAAATTGTCCATTTTCCATTGTTTTTTAAAAGGAAGAAAATCAAGGATTGTATTAATCTAAAACTAATATATATATATATTATTTTTTTCTGATATTGTCAGGTTTTAGAAACTATATAGAACATATAATTTGCAGACAAAATATATTTTTTTTAACAATGACAGATCTGATGAGGAGAATATGATGTAATTGGAATAACGGGGGGAAAACCCAGAAGATGGCAGTAGTGTAACGCCTCTGGATGCAAGCTGCCGTTAATTCCTAAAGAAGAAGAGGAAGAATAACTGACTGAGCGATCTGGAAAATAAACTGGATAGAACATATCCTGGAGATAATGATGGAGCTTCATGAAAACAACCAGACCACACCAGATGTGGAGACGAAAACATGCCAGTCATCACCCAGGCAAGACTGGACGAATGAAGAACCGTGTAAGGTTTTTTTTCTTTTTCTTTTCTTTTTTAAAAAACACAAATGCTGGGTTCAGCCTGTTGGGTAATTTTATTGGGTTATTCTTAATATTTTTTACCCGTGTGCTGAATAGTTATTCTGTAACTCAGCTGCTGGATCATTTTTACTGTCAATACGAATGATGAACCCCCTCACATACCAACCCAGCGTTGGTCAATGTCATGTGTAGAAGCTGCCGTGCGCTCCACTGACCATAATAGTATAATAGGAGCGCTATTGATCTAGTGCGCTTGCGTCGACTCGCAGCTGTGTTCGCGCTATGCGTTTGACGGGTTGAACCGGCTGAAACTAATGTCTGACCGTGACAGACAAGATGGCACAAGGTAATGCTTTTTTTCTTTCCACAGATTCCCATAGGCTGCTCTTGCTGCTCCTGTCACATACTAAAACGTTTACTAAAAATGCTTTTTAATTGTAATTATGTATTTGATAGTAAAACACTGACTTGCCATTGGATTTTTTTTTTTAAATGAAAAGCCTGACTGACCCAGCACTATGTCAAAAAACAACCCAGCAAAATTAAATTAAAATTAAAATAACCCATCTAATGTTCTGTCCAATATTTCTCCAGCACTGGGTTGCCAAATAACCCAGACACGGTTGTTTTTAACTCAGCATGTTTTAGAGTATATGAATTTCTCAGACCAACGACTTTTTATTTTACATTAGTTGACTACTTTAAACTAAATAATCCAATAGCTGTAGAAAAAAAGTGATTTTTATATGAATAAAATGTTTTTGATAATTGAGATGATTCATACATTTTATTATAGTAAAATAATTATAGAATGAAATGTGTAAGTGCTGCGTAACATGAGAATGAACCTAATTGGTTCCCGTTGAAGCTCAAAGGTGCTGCGTAACACTCGAGAGTGAACCTCATTGGTTCTTGTGGAGGTGTCAAACGTGCAGCGTAACACTCGAGAATGAACCTCATTTGTTGATGCGGAAGCTCAAATGTGCTGCGTAACACAAGAATGAACCTAATAGGTTCTTGAGGAAGCTCAAACGTGCTGCATTACATGAAAATGAACCTCATTGGTTCTTGAGAAAGCTCTGTTCAGAGGTTTGAGTTGTGAACACCCAATCACTCAAATCCCAAGTTTTTTCATATCGCAATTTATATCACAGGAAAAACAAAATTTTCTAAATCAATTTTTTTTCCAATATTTTGCAGCCCTAGACAAATGAGATGGATGTTAGTACCAGGTGTAACTTGAGCCTAACAGTGTCTAATAGAGGAAAAGGCTATAGCAAAATGCATCTAAAAGATAATACCCTTGTATACGCCATTTCAGATTTAATAACAAGAACTTGAGGATGAAATATTTAACCTTTAGTATGTCAAAGATAAAACAATGACATCTGTTGCAAATAAAATGGGTGCAAATCTAAAACATTGGCTATCTCGCATTTATTGTCCTTAAATTGAATTTTAAAATTTTTGTTTATGCTTATTTTAGGTCTGAAGGAACTGAAAGAAGATTACATTACTTGCCATCAATGTGGGATATGTTTCACCAAGCAAGCAAGCCTTGAAAAGCACATGATAATTCATACTGGCCAGAAGCCTTTCACCTGCTCTCAATGTGGAAAGAGTTTCACAGTAAAACAAAGCCTTGAGTGTCACATGAGAATTCACACTGGAGAAAAGCCTTTTACCTGCTCTCAGTGTGGAAAGAGTTTCACAGCGAAAACTACCCTTAATTTTCATATGAGAGTTCACACTGGAGAGAAACCTTTTACCTGCTCTCAGTGTGGAAAGAGTTTCGCAGAGAGAAAAAAACTTTATATTCACATGAGAATTCACAATGGAGAGAAGCCGTTCACATGCTCTCAGTGTGAAAAGAGTTTCAACATGAAACAAAACCTCGATATTCACATGAGAAACCACACCGGAGAGAAGCCTTTCATTTGCTCTGAGTGTGGAAGAAGTTTCACAGTAAAACAAAACCTTGATAGCCACATTAAAATTCACACTGGAGAGAAGCCTTTCACATGCCCTCAGTGTGGAAAGAGTTTCACAGAGAAACAAAACCTTAAATGTCACATGAGAATTCACACCGGAGAGAAGCCCTTCAACTGCTCTCAGTGTGGAAAGAGTTACACAATGAAGCAAAGCCTTGAGATTCACATGAGAAGTCACACCGGAGAGAAGCCTTTCACATGCCCTCAGTGTGGAAAGAGATTCACAGTGAAACAAAACCTTGACAGTCACATGAGGATTCACACTGGAGAGAAGCCCTTCAACTGCTCTCAGTGTGGAAAGAGTTTCACAGAGAAGAAAAAACTTCATATTCACATGAGGATTCACACTGGAGAGAAGCCGTTCACATGCTCTCAGTGTGGAAAGAGTTTCACACAACAAAACCACCTTAAATGTCACATGATACTTCACAGTGAAGAGAAGCCTTTTACCTGCTATGAGTGTGGAATGAGTTTCAACATGAAACAAAAGCTTGAGAGACACATGTGGATTCACACCGGAGTGAAGCCTTTTACCTGCTCTCAGTGTGAAAAGGGTTTCACAGTGAAACAAAACCTTGAGAGACACATGAGGATTCACACTGGAAAGAAGCCTTTTACCTGCTCTGAGTGTGGAAAGAGTTTTACAAAAGAAGTCAACCTTGAATGTCACATCAGAATTCACACTGGAGAGAATGGAAATGCTACAAGTGTGGAAAGAGTTTCAACATGAAAAAAAGCTTGATATTCACATTAGAATTCACACAAGAGACAAGCCTTTCAACGAGTCTCTGTGTGCATCATCAGAGGAGGCAGTCATAGCACCCACCAGCTATTGTAAAGGTCTGATGTAGTCAATCTGTTTATGTGATTAGGAGGCCTGATAAAAGATGGGAAGATTGGTCAGATGAACACTCCTTCATGAGGGAGCCTCTGCAACATCCTCAGCACTTTTATTATAACAGATAGGGATGCACCAATACCATTTTCTTTTTTCAAAACGAGTCCGATGCGATACCTTTATTATCAGTGCATTTGTAATTTTTAAAACACTGCTTTTCAGGTTTTTCAGGTAGGTCTCAACAGGAGTTTTCATGTACAGAAACTTTATTAAAGTTACAAAAGTTATTCAATCAAAAGCAGTGAGTGATTTTCTCTTTTTGGCCTTTGCTGTTAGATTAACATTAAGGACACAGAGAGCAGCAAGTAGTCCTATATAAGGCTGCTGTCACTTTAAGAGCTGCACGGATCCAATATACTGTTACACACGCTTTTTCTTTCCCAACTGTTTACGGTTTACAAACACTGTCCTGGGCTGCATGGTATCGTTTTTTGGTATCGGAGCATTTTAATAAGTACGAGTGCAGTATCGGACCCATCCCTAATAACAAATATAGCCGCAATAGTCAGGGTCCAAGCACTAATGGCCCATGTGGATGATTAACAATCTTATTGAAATGTATCTTATGATGTGGTTTATAGCATAGTCCATACTGAATCTTCACTGAAAGTTAGAGTTTGTTCTTAATACGTGTGGACTTGTATATAGATGAATCTTATGTCATATGATGTCAAAGGACTTTGCTGTTTTGAGTGTGCATTACACAAGGGAAACATCAAGTTGGTCCTATTCAACAAAAGAGGGTGAGCTTGGACTTTGGTCCTCGCAATAGCCATCAAATGACTGTATGTAATAAGATCTGATGTTCTGCTCCCATTTCCTCACAAAAAAAATCGAAAATAGATGCCTCTTCAGTGGGTGCGCCTAGATGAAATGAACTATATCTGTATCTTTGTTACAAGTGCTTCTGGATGTAAAAAGCAGCGAGTGGCTTTCACATGTGGGCTTTGCACTCTGACTGGGCTAAAGAAGCCCTTCGCAGTCCGTACCCGTCAGCACATAAACTGAGACAGTCCTTTGTGCCATCACTGTTCCAGATACTCTGTTGTCACACGATATACTTCTTCTCCTGTTATTTTGTCAGGCATTGATTTACAAAATACAAGTTTCTCTAATACTATCGCCATCTATGAATCGAACATTTGCCAAGAGCTGAGAATACCCACTAATATCTTTTTTTTTTTTTCAAAACCAAACTTTCTATATCTGAAGATGTGTCATCTATTCGCCTGGTAATTGTATTGTTTGACAGGAGAACCTTTGATATTTGATTTCGCTGCTTTCTTTGTGGTCTTAGCATGGTGTTAACAATGGCTTTGCATGCTGGTAAGGTTACAGTCTCAGCAATTGTGTGGCGTTTTTTTTTTTTTTTTCGACTTGGCTACTATGTCAGCCACAAGATAGCTAGCCTTCAGTGCTTATTCGGACACTTTTGCACTCTTCATCTTAACTTCCTCTTGTTTTTGAGTTGCCTTTTTAATCAAATAAAATATTCTCCATCCTTTCTTACTAGTAATGGGTGATTTTTGGTGTGTGTCAGATGCTGTTTTAGTTTGCTAGGAACCATTGCTTGATTCAACAGTTTGTCCCAACTTACCAGACATGGAGGAAGAGGACACTAGATCTCTGATAAAGGTGAAGACATAAGACAAGTAACTGTCTCTTCTTCTTCTTCCTGCTGTCAGATACCCGCTCTGCACTGCTACATGAGAATGAAGTTCCAGCATCTGGAGCTTTTCTTTTAAGAAATCTGTCCATATTCTGTTCACAAAAACATTCATTTTCACAAAATGTAGAAATATATCCATTTTTTAATGGTAAGCCATTCAGATTTGATGTTATTGTGCTGAAATTTAATTGGCTGCTGGTGGGGATATTTTTATAAGTATCTGAGAACGTCTGCCAAAGAAGTCGCATTCCAATTTTTAACTACATGGATACGGTTGCGAAGTTATAATTGTTTTTTAGTTGTAGTGCCCTCTATTGGCAGAATTTTACAAAACTTGGTGTGCGTCCTCAGAATGTCCAGCAATCTTTGTGTCTCAAGTTTCATTAAGCTTGGACATTGCATATAGCAGCTATGTCAACTCGTAAAAGTGGGCGATGCCTGACCAATTAATTGACATAACTTTGCCTGTGTTTATATTTTAGACCTTGTGCAAGGGTTTTCACTGGAAATTGTGTAGCCTACATCCTGTGTGTCACTCAACCGTGCATGTCTTATCATATCCATAAACTATAAAAGTGGAAAGTACCCGTGTGCACAATCATTGGTCAGAAAACAGTGTAAAGAGACAACTGCAGTTGAGATTGTTAGATGTTTAGCTGGCACAGGCTTTGTTGAAACAATAAAGAGATCTTTTGGAAAAAGAAAATTACTAAAGCAATACCAGTTGCTTTTTCACCGATGCCAGTGTGAGTCTGCTCCTGTCACTGCTTAAAAAATTTTTTTTTCTTAAATGTCAATTTTTAGGAATATTTCATGCTTATTTTAGTGTCATGTTTTACAAAGATAGATTTAAAATAAAATGACAGTGTTCTAATGCCACGTATGTGTAAGGAGACTCACAGAGGTGCGTGAACCATAAATAGTTTATTAGCAAAATGAGGACAGCATTTTCATTTTTGGGATGGACTAACCCTTCACTGTAAATATATTTATAATATTTAGTAAAAAATGTAAATGTCACAATAAAACATTTAAAGCTATTTTACTCTATCCTAAAACTACACTGATTGCTTTTTGCTTATATTTAAAAAAGCAAGATTATGCATTTGCTAATGAGATTATTCAGATCTCTGAATAAAATCCTTTTCTCGGCCAGATTTTACAGATTAAGTGCTGAAAACACCTTACGCTGGAGACTGCTGCTGGTCAACACAATGTAGGCCTAAATGCAACAAGAATACAGCCCAAACATGTAGGCTATTATGACATTACAAACCAATAGCAAATGTTTTGAGCAAAAATAGCAAAAATCATTAAATGGCATTAATATGAAGTATGTATCATTTGTATTCTTTTATTAATTGTTATTGTTTTTGTTTATTTTCTGGGAGAGTTTGGCTAATCGGTCCAATTAAATATATCACTCTCCATTTTGCCCTTCTGCATATAGTCTATGTTTGCAGGTTAGAACCTAAATTATAAAACTGAACCGAGATCTGGTAAAATCATATCAATACAGACACTGGTTCATGGGTTCAGTCAGAGATCATACTGGATCTGCAGATGAACGCCTCCTAGCGGCGAACACACAGTATATGACGTAACGATCACGTGACTTGGCCAGTTGGACGAGCTCTCCAAGCCATGGGTCCACAAACGTCTCGAAGCTTATTCAAGCAGCGTTTTGAACGCCAAATCACTGATTTCAAACCAAATCAATTTTGGTTGTAGAATATCTGTTAGAGAATAGATTGAATGAAACCTGACTGATGGATACTGATGAAATAAGCTGCATCGAACATTTCTAGTGATAAAGATGGAGCAGCCTGAAAACAACCAGACCACACAGGCACCAGATGTGAAGACGAAGACCTGCCAGACGACACCTATGCAAGAGTGGAAGAATAAAACACAGAGTAAGACACTTACAATGCAACAAATCTATTAAAAATAATTTGTTAATTCTGTTTATTGTTAATCGTGACTAATAAAAAGCCTCATGTATCAAATTATTTATCCCTTAAATAGTTGATGTTCTCATGTCCACAATAGTACACAGAAAAACATCCAGTGTTAAATTAACTATCCTGGTAGTTTATTTAAGACCACACTCAATAGTGTTAAAATAATAGTGTTAAATGAACACTTAAAAGTGTTCACATTAAAGTTATTGAGTTAATTGAGTGATGATTATTGAAGATACCTGATGTTAACAAGCAGAATCACCAAAGGAGAAAATCACAGTTTTAAGTCACCATTAATGGGGATCAGTGTTTGCTTTACTTGGGGTTTTGTCCCTTGAGTTTTTAATATCAGATTTTGTTTGTGCTGCTATAACTGAGTTGTAACTGAGTTATATCTGCCAGACAAGCAAAGAGAAAAGGTGATCAGGTGGTGTTGGTTATGTTTTCACATAATAGCCTAATCATGTGACCTGAATCACCGAGCTCATTTAGAGTCTAATCTCTGAGTTATATTTAAGTTATTGATAACAGCAGGCAGCCTTGTGGTTCATTCTACAGCATGAGATCCAGCATTTTCAATATAATCCAAAGGTTTTCTTAAAAGCCTCATACCCAGCAAACACAGAACATTCCCCTAACACTAGAACCAGAACATTGTAGGGAGGTTATTTTTAAATAACCTAAAAATCGCTTATACAGAACGTTTCCTAATGTTTTTTCAGGTTATTATTTTGCATAATATTTAGCATCATTAAATGTTTATTCACATAATGCAACATTTTACAAAAGTGTTCCAATTGAATTTTGTTTTGTTCTAATACATATATTTAGTGGCAGATAAAACCATTGAATTCGGAGAAACTGGGGAACAAGAACATCAATTAAAGTTAATAATAATAAAAATAAAAGTATTATATGTTGAGAATTTTTTTTTTTGAAAATGGCATTACAAGAAATTGTTGCAAAAAGTTTGTTGAAGACAATGTTGTATTGTACAATGTTTTTATTAACCTTTCCCAGGGTCCGAAATTAACACCCGCCAAGCGCCAAATGCGGGTAGATTTCCCGTTTGGCGAGTCTCAAATCTCATAAGGCTATCCGCCACAGTGGCGGGTGAATGTTCATACCAAAATATAACATTTTCAGCGCGCACGCGGTCTTCTGCCTCTTACGAGCAGAGAGATAGCCCCGGCCGCGCGCGCGCACGCACAGAGCGGCTAAGCGTCAAGCTTCCCCGTACTTTTTGATAAGCGTCCTTGACAGGGCGGCCAGAGCTTCTTTGCAGCTCAAGTCGGCGGCGGTGTGTACGTACAGTTAACGCTTTATCTGTTGACGGCGCTGAGGAAAAAGGATATGTGAAGCTCCCGCGACTAGAAGAAGCGGTCGCCGCCTATTTGTGTCCTGCTCATCACAGCCGTGCAGAGCGTCTTCAGCACTCGCGGATCGTGCATACTCCGCCGCTGGCTAGGCTGCTTCTGCTTTACACACCATGACCGTTCTTTTCTCGAGAAAAGAAGTTTTCTCATAGCGTTTGCAACGCAATACTCGTTCCCTTATCTCTCAGGGAACCGAGGTTATGTAAGTAACTTAACCGAGTAGCCTAAGTTCTGCCTTCCCTTCCACATGAGTCAGGAAACAAAACTGACAAAAAACATTTTTATTTTACCCCAATGAAAGTAGGCTAATATTTATATTTCTCTCATTTTGAACAATATATGAAGAGTTCAGATGCAAAAGCCTCTAAGTGCCATCTGAAATTTTCTTCTAGAATGATCATTTTTATGAAGCTCGTATATTTAAGTTCAGTAATTTCACTTAAATGGCAATGAAAATTACATATTAATTGCCATTTAAGTGAAATTACTGAACTTAAATAAATGAGCTTGATAAAAATGATCATTTTAGAAGAAAATTTCAGATGGCAACTTAGAGGCTTTTGCATCTGAACTCTTCATATATAGATTTTTTTTTATTATTATTATTATACATTTCAAATTTTGCTCTGGACAATTTTTTATGTTTGTATTCAACATAATAGGCCTACCTTATTACAGTATCTCAATTAAAAGTACTGAAATGAATATATATGTGACAAAAAAAAGGCTGTTTATTATTTTGGCCGGTAAAAAATATGCTTGGCTGGTGGATTTTTTCATCTACCAGTCCCCGTGGCAGGTAAGCCAAAAAGTTAATTTCGGACCCTGACCTTTCCTTACAATTGTATCTGGAACCCCTTAGCTTAGCCTGCTAACATATCCAGTGCAAGTTACTTTAATGTGATCATATAAAAAAACATTGTATTTCATTAATGGTAAAATGGCTTTGGTAATAGTTTTTTATTTTACCATTGTTTTAATAATTTTTTAAATGCGAGAGTAAATGTGTCCAGAGTGTGTGTTTTAAGGAATACTGGCCCTTAAACCATTAGAATGTATGTTAGTTAGCAGGTCATTATTGCAAAGTAAACACTTTTGTGGTGATACAATTCAAAACCTTTCTGCTCCTGACTTATTGCTTACTGATTCTGCTTAGCTATGGCTACTGACCATAAAAATAAATATGTGGACATGAAATATTGATTTGAGTTTAAATAGTAAATAAATAGTCCACAACAATATAAAAAAATCGATGTCACAACAAGGTGAACGCTGCACAAATATTACAGTAATATTGATACTGAATCCTCAGTTGCTTTTGTATTAAACTAGAGCATTCAAGTTTATGGTGTGTTATGAGACATATGAAAATGTAGCTGGTTTTATTTACCCACATCAACAAACTAAAATACTGAGTTCCCTTGTTGTTACATAATAAGTCATTTAATAACAATTTAAAACAACATGCTATTTAAGTTACTTGTGCACTTAAGCCCATCCTAAGTTCTAGTCCTATTCGGTGAAGATCTAATTCAATTGAACAATTTCTTCACAGACTGTATGAACTTTTTTTTATTATTCATATTTATTATGTTCATCTTGCTTGTTAAAGATCTGCCCCTCCGTGCAAACTGCTTGTGCCATAGGCCATTCAATGGGTGCTTTGGTTAGCACGGAGATGCATCTGTGGCTGAACCTCACTGGCATCAAAGACAGGGACAGGGTGTTCCTGCTTGATGCCCCAATCTCACCTTCTGGCCCATTTGGCGACTCGGGTAACACAGTTGTTAGCAGGTCTCGGTAGGTGAAGAAAACCGAGGAAGCTTTCGTGCAATTCCTTCCTCGCCACACTCAGGGGGAGGGGCTGCCAGGGCTGCCCTGGTCCTTCAAAACGTGAGGCACAGAAACAAGACTGGGGACCGGCTCGTTGCTCTCAGCAACCTCCAAAAAGGCAAGACCTCTTGACCATAATTTTCAAAAAGATGTCCTGATGGTCTTGCAGCCCTGTGGGGGTACCCCCCCCTTGGTACGGGGCATGTAAATCTACCCCCTTGTTCCCGACACCCCCATGAAACCTCTGTACCATCCCCGCCACCTCTGGGGTTTCGGGGGGCAGCGATTTCCAGCATAATGTACTAAGGATGGTTTCTACTTGGGTTCTAAGGACAGTAGAAAAAGGTTACAGAATCCAATTAGTTCGCCGTCCTCCGCATTTCAGCGGCATGGTCTCCACTACCATGAAGCCGAAGGAGGCGCATTTACTGTCAAAAGAGCTGTAATCTCTTCTGGTCATAGTAGAACATGTTCCCCTTCCAGAGAAAGAGTCAGGTTACTACAGCAGATACCTCCTGGTTCCCAAGAAGGATGGGGGGTTGCATCCGATTTTAGATCATCAAGGCTTGAACTTCTCAGTCAAGCCGCTCAAGCTCAAGATGCTAACTTCACTATATTGGCAAAAGTTTCGAGACGTCCGCCTTTAGGCCTACATGCACATGAAATTTAATGACATCCCATTCTTAATCGGTAGGGTTTAATATTGAGTTGGCCCACCCTTTGCAGCTATAACAGCTTTAACTCTTCTGGGAAATCTTTCCACAAGGTTTAGGAGTGTTTATTTGGGAATTTTTGACCATTCTTCTAGAACTACATTTGTGAGGTCAGGCACTGATGTTGAATGAATGAATGAATGAATGAATGAGGCATTTATATAGCGCTTTTATATGTACTACTGTACACCCAAAGCGCTTTACAATCATATCAGGTGTCTCTCCTCAAACCACCACCATGTTGAACGATAAGGCCTGGCTCGCAGTCTTCGCTCGAATTATTCCCAAAGGTGTTCTATCGGGTTGAGGTCAGGACTCTGTGCAGGCCAGTCAAGTTCCGCCACACCAAACTCGCTCATCCATGTCTTTATGGACCTTGCTTTGTGCACTGGTGCGCAGTCGTGTTGGAACAGGAAGGGCCATCCCCAAACTGTTCCCACAAAGTTGGGAGCATGAAATTGTCCAAAATAACTTGGTATGCTGAAGCATTAAGAGTTCCTTTCACTGGAACTAAGGGGCCAAGCCCAACCCCTGAAAAACAACCCCACACCATAATCCCCCCTCCACCAAACTTTACATTTGGCACAATGCAGTCAGGCAAGTACCGCTCTCCTGGCAACCGCCAAACCCAGACCATACCCAGTCCATCGGATTGCCAGACAGAGAAGCGTGATTCGTCACTCCAGAGAACACGTCTCCACTGCTCTAGAGTCCAGTGGTGGCGTGCTTTACACCACAGCATCCAACGCTTTGCATTGCATTTGGTGATGTAAGGCTTGGATGCAGCTGCTCTGCCATGGAAACCCATTCCATGAAGCTCTATACACACTGTTCTTGAGCTAATCTGAAGGCCACACAAAGTCTGGAGGTCTGTAGCTATTGACTCTGCAGAAAGTTGGCGAATTCTGCGCACTGTGCGCCTCAGCATGCGCTGACCCCACTCTGTGATTTTACGTGGCCTACCACTTTGTGGCTGAGTTGCTGTTTTTCCCAATTGCTTCCACTTTGTTATAATACCACTAACAGTTGATCGTGGAATATTTAGTAGTGAGGAAATTTGATGAATGGACTTATTGCACAGGTGGCCACCTGAGAGCGATGAGAGTCTGCATGCCTAGGAACTTGATTTTAAACAACTGTGGCCATGGAAGTGATTGGAACACCTGAATTCAATGATTTGGAGGGGTGTCCCAATACTTTTAGTAATAGTGTATATTCACAGCCGGTCACACAAAAAAGTGTTCTCAGAGCGCTGAATCAAGCGCAGCATCTCATTCACACTTTTTCAGGAAACAGGGTTACAGTCAAGTAACCCAAAACGTTCATTTGTAATGAATCAGGATACATAGTAACAGGCCTACAACTTTGTATAAAATGTTCAGTTTCAATTGGATTTGAGCAATGTTCATCTTAATTTATTGTTTGGGGTGCACATCTATTACGTTGGCTATCTCATCTTTGCTGCCCTTGAATTGACTTTTAACATCAATCTTTCAATGTTTGTTTTAGATCTGAAGGAACTGAAAGAAGATTCTGTCACTTGCCATCAATGGGGGGTGTGTTTCACCGAACAAGTAAGTCTAAAGAAGCACATGAGAATTCACACTGGAGAGAAGCCGTTCACCTGCTCTCAGTGTGGAAAGAGTTTCACACAACAAGGACAGCTGACACGTCACATGAAAATTCACACTGGAGAGAAGCCTTTCTCCTGCTCTGAGTGTGGAATGAACTTCATAGAAAAACACAAGCTTATTATTCACATGAGGGTTCACACTGGGGAGAAGCCTTGCACATGCTCTCAGTGTGGAAAGAGTTTCACACAACAAGGACAGCTGACACGTCACATGAAAATTCACACTGGAGAGAAGCCTTTCTCCTGCTCTGAGTGTGGAAGGAGTTTCATGGATCAACGACAACTAATAATTCACACCAGAATTCACACTGGGGAGAAGCCTTTCACTTGCCCTCAATGTGGAAAGAGTTTCACACAACACGGACAGCGGAAACGTCACATGAGAGTTCACACTGGAGAGAAGCCTTTCTCCTGTTCTCAGTGTGGAAAGAGTTTCACAGTGAAACAAAGCCTTGAGAGTCACATGAGAATTCACACTGGAGAGAAGCCTTTCACATGCCCTCAGTGCGAAAAGAGTTTCACATTGAAACAAAGCCTTGAGAGACACATTAGAATTCATACTGGAGAGAAGCCTTTTATCTGCTCTGAGTGTGGGATGGGCTTCATAGAGAAACAACAGCTTAATACTCACATGAGAATACACACTGGAGAGCAACCTTTCATCTGCTCTCAGTGTGGAAAGAGTTTCATTTTTAAACAAAGCCTTGACA
The DNA here is from genome assembly GCF_964197995.2 of Scardinius erythrophthalmus. Lineage (NCBI taxonomy): Eukaryota > Metazoa > Chordata > Actinopteri > Cypriniformes > Leuciscidae > Scardinius > Scardinius erythrophthalmus. The sequence continues at coordinate 44,088,227 of NC_138223.1, forward strand.
GACACATGAGAATTCACACTGGGGAGAAGCCGTTCTCCTGCTCTGAGTGTGGGATGGGCTTCATAGAGATGCAAAAGCTAAAAATTCATATGAGAATTCACACCGGAGAGAAACCTTTTACCTGTCCTCAATGTGGAAAGTGTTTCAGAGTAAACCGGAGCCTTAAGAGACACATGAGCATTCACACTGGAGAGAAACCTTTTGCCTGCACCCAGTGTGCAAGGAGTTACACAGTAAAACAACACCTTGAGAGTCACATGAGAATTCACACTGGAGTGAAGCCCTTCATCTGCTCTCAGTGTGGAAACAGTTTCATGGAACAACGGCAACTTCTAATTCACATGAGAATTCACACTGGGGAAAAACCTTTCTCCTGCCCTCAATGTGGAAAAAGTTTCAAACAACAAGGACAGCTGAAATGTCACATGAGAATTCACACTGGAGAGAAGCCTTTCTCCTGCTCTCAATGTGGAAAGAGTTTCACAGTGAAGAGTAACCTTGAGAGTCACATGAGAATTCACACCGGCGAGAAGCCATTCTCATGCTTTATGTGTGGAAGGAGTTTCATGCAACAAGGTCAACTTCAAATTCACATGAAAATTCACACTGGCCAGAAGCCTTTCATCTGCTCTTATTGTATGAAGAGTTTCACATTGAAACATGTCCTTGAGAGACACATGAGAATTCACACTGGAGAGAGGCCGTTCACCTGCTCTCAGTGTGGAATGAGCTTCATAGAGAAACAAAAGCTTAACATTCATATGAGAATTCACACTGGAGAGAAGCCTTTCATCTGTTCTCAGTGTGGAAAGAGTTTTACAGTGAGAAGGAGCCTTAAGATACACATGAGTACTCACACCGAAGATAAGCATTTCATCTGCTCTGAGTGTGGAAAGAGTTTCACGCAGCATGGACACCTTCAAAATCACATGAGAATTCACACTGGAGAGAAGCCTTTCACATGCTCTGAGTGTGGAAAAAGTTTCACAGTGAACAGCACCCTTGAAAGACACATGAAAATCCACACTGGAGAGAAACCTTTCACCTGTCCTTATTGTATATTGAGGTTCACAGTGAAACAAAGCCTTGAGAGACACATAAGAATTCACACTGGAGAGAAGCCGTTCTCCTGCTCTGAGTGTGGAAAGAGTTTCATGCAACAAGGACACCTTCAAAGTCACATGAGGAGTCACACTGGAGAGAAGCCCTTCGTCTGCTTTGAGTGTGGAAAGGGTTTCACAGTGAAACAAAACCTTGATAGTCACATGAGAATTCACACTGGAGAGAAGCCTTTCACCTGCTCTGTGTGTGGAAAGAGTTTCACAATGAACAGCACCCTTGAGAGACACATGAAAATCCACACTGGAGAGAAACCTTTCACCTGTCCTTATTGTATATTGAGGTTCACAGTGAAACAAAGCCTTGAGAGACACATAAGAATTCACACTGGAGAGAAGCCGTTCTCCTGCTCTGAGTGTGGAAAGAGTTTCATGCAACAAGGACACCTTCAAAGTCACATGAGGAGTCACACTGGAGAGAAGCCCTTTGTCTGCTCTGAGTGTGGAAAGAGTTTCACAATGAAACAAAGCCTTAAAATTCACATGAGAATTCACACTGGAGAGAAGCCTTTCAACAAAATAGTGGAATTTCCTCTACCGCCACCCGTATGCAGCATCTATCCAAGTGATACAAAGGCAGTCATAGCTTACCCGGACACCCACCAGCTATCAGAGGAAAGAGATGTGGTCAATCTGTTTAAATGATTAGGAGGCCATGACTGAAAGGAGGCCATGATATCCAAGCTTCTATTTGGTTAGGACACCAGGCAAAACACATTGTAAATAGAAACATTTGATGCAATGAGAGTAGACCTAAGTGAAGTACCATAGCCAACACTAATTGCAGCAACTTTTGTCATAATCTTGATTATTTATTTAAAGAATTGTCTATATCTATATGTGTGTGTGTGTGTGTGTGTGTGTGTGTGTGTGTGTGTATATATGTGTATATATATATATGCGCTTCTGATGCTGTAACCTTACCTTGTAATACTGCTGTGCAAAAAAACAAAACATTCACGATTTAATAATGTGCAAGTCAAATTAAATAAGTCAAACTATACTTTGACATTGTGGTACAGTATTTTCACTTCCATGAATAAATTTTATAGATTTATTTACCATTGTCCCTATATAGACAAAGCCCATAATCATTGTTTAAACTGTAAACACACAAGTAAACACTCACTATTCACTGAAGACAGCCATCAAAACCAAATTATCCAGTCACAATGACACACATAAGGGCATTAGTAATCATTATGATGTTTCACTGAAAAAAAAAAAAATATATATATATATATATATATGGGTAACGACATCATGTGAAAATGACCAATTTAATTGGTCAACGACAGTTCATGACGTCATTAGTGGAGTGCCATGAGTATAAGAGGGAGCCTGTAATACACGTCATCAACTCTTTTGTCTGAATGAGACACAGAGGTAGGCCTAAGGCATGGCAACAAGACGCTGTCTCATTCCCCTTCTCAGAACCATGGTTACAGTCGTAACCTGAGATGTTCCCTTTCGAAGTGAAACTTCAACACTGCCAATTATATGCGATATCCAAGCTTCTATGCTCTTATAACAAGGGAAGTCTTGGCCTTTACAACCTTCCTTCCTTGCAGTCCATAAGCCGGGCCCAAGAGCAGAGGTCTAAAGAATAACTGGCTCAGCTATGTGAACTTCTTTTAAAGAAAGAGTGCAGAATAAGAAGATAGATCAACTTGAGCTTTAAAGGGGAGCGAAGGACCCTACTTTAAGACCCAACACAGTTGGGGATGGAATAAACACCTTACTCAACCCTAAGGTCCTAAAGAGCAGCTCACCAAAGGGAGCATGCACGGCCCTAAAACCGCAGCCGCTACGACCTTCAATGTTGCTGCTCCTCCAAAGGGGGAGCCTCAGGCACAGTAGAGGCTCAACCCATAGGGGAGCTTAACACTACTTAAAGATCTCAGAATACTGGGGTAGGCAGCTCGAACCCCACTTTAGGTAAAACATTAATCTAGGACCTGCTATAGCCAGCGCTTAGTATTTCTTTATTAGTGCTAGCCATTGTAAGTGACAGATAACAAGGAGGGATGCCCCCCAGGCAAACTTCTTCGACTTATTAGCATCATCTATTTCCATATTCAACCAGGGTCAACTAGAGAGGCCTAAAAAGCCCACCCATCCAGCGGAGACCATACACAAGTAGAGGGGACATACATGTAGAATGCCCTACAATACTCAGTTCACCCTACATCAACCCTAAGGATCAAAGGGGAGCAAAGATGTTAAGATGACATGCCACAGCCTTCAGAGAGGATGATTCACCCTTTGAGGGATAGCTGACAAGCGTCTCTTCGACAGGGGCATCCTCACATATCCTTGCTCTCGTAACCCCTCTACATTCACATAATTTGAATGTTGGAATGGATAAATGCGAGCTGAATATGATTTCTTTTACGGCGACTTCACCTCTGCATGGAGTTCAGTAAGAATTGGTTGGCTCATGGGGGAGGGCTAATGGGTCAAGTCTGCCACGAGCGACTTCCTGTTTTTCACGCCCCATACCATAGATCCAGATTTGGTTTTTTATATATATATATTCTCCAGATCTGGTTATGACACGGCCATAACATCTAACAGCTCCCCGTATGCAGGGCTTGCATGCTCAGAGGGCTCAGTACAAATAATATCCTTGCCCTCCTCAACCACCTCTCCCTGGCCTGATGGCACCAGCAACATGCTGTCTGCTGGATATGATGATGCCAAAGACAGGACATCTTGATGAAAGTTAGGAGTCAGAAACCTGGGGCACGGAGGCACACACTTCCTGAAACGCTTGCTCGGATTTTCCATTTCTAGTTTGCCTTCACCACGTGCTATTTTACAAACAAATTGTTCCTGAAGACAAAAAAAAGGTGATGACATGCATTACATGCGCCCTCTTATACTCACGAGCGCTCTGCAATGACCTCATGGACTATCGTCGGCCAATAACATTTGCTGTGTTTTCACACATACTTAAGACACCGGTCATGTTGATGGCGTTCATAGTGTCAATCTAAGATGCAGTGTTGAGGTTCCAATCTTCCTGAATGGAATTAACATTCTTATGCACTTGTAGAGACATAAACAACAACACCATTTTAAAAAACACTCACTTTATTTACCCAATACTTAGTAAACACAGGCAGATTTAAGTATTCTACTCTTGTAAATTGCATAAGCCATATAATCAGATTATATAGTACGTACCAGTTTTGTCTGTATTTGCATCAAACTAGTAAGTAAGTTGAAACTAGTCCTACCATATTGATACCTTTTGTCTTTCCACAAATTCCAGTTCATTGAGGCAGCAATTTTTTTTTAATGGACCCTTTTCACTTACGGTGATGACACGTTTCCACAGTTATCAACATTGCAAATATAGTTTTTAGTATTATCATTTTTTAAATATTTAATATACAATTATAACGCTATACTTTGTGTTAAATTACCTTGGCAGTAAATTACAAAACACAAATGAACGCTGCTGTGAGGGTGTTTCTAATACAACGGCTGAGGGAGTAATGGCAAATTTCACATCTTTCTCTCTTCTGACTGCTGTAATCAATATCTCGATATTTTTCCCTCCTCTGGAAAGTCACAGAACACTAACATGGATTTTTTTCTTTTGTTATTGGAGCAAACGGGAATACAAAAATTAAATTTGCTGCCATCTCCTGTTCACCACTAAAGTTTACCCAACTATGACAACATCCGCTTCTGAGAACCCCGGAAATGTGAAAAGGGTCCATGTTATTTTCAGAAATATTTCAGGATTAATTTATTGTAATGACTTTCAAATCCTGATTTAACACAGAAAATGATATATTAATAATAAGCACATATTTGTCATTTTGGTACCGACTATCCCTTTAAATGTAAATTTGTGTAGGACTAAAACCTTATGATTGGTCACTCTTAATTTATTTATAATATGTAGAAACAAATTTAAATGACACAATAAAACATGTAATATATAATAATAAATAATAAAGATAATTAATAACTATAATAATCTATCATTAAAACTAGAATGATTGCTTTTGAATAAGGTTTTTATTTAAAACCAGAGGCTATATATATATATATATATATATATATATATATATATATATATATATATATATATATATATATAATAACTGCATAAAAAATAAAACAGACACACACACACAGACACTGCAGGCCACTGGAAGTAACAGTCTAACAGACCCGGACCTCCTGTTGAGGAGGGAATGTTATGAGAGTGTGTCAGTATCCAGACAGCACTGTGACAGTAGGGTAGCGTGTGCGGTGCGTCATACACTTCTCTCTGTCGATGAGGAGAGAGTTTGTTTTGCAAGCGATGTCTTTCTCCAGGGCCAGTCGACTCTCCTCAAGGTCAGACAAAGATTTGCGTGCTTCATACAGCTGCTGCTGTAGGGCTGATACTGTACTGCTGAGCTTTGATGCCTCACCTAACAGACTACAAAACACACACGCATCAGATCGGTTCATGTGTGTGAGTGAGTGTGCGAGTGAGTGAGTGTGCGAGAGTGAGTGTGCGAGTGAGTGTGCGAGAGTGAGCGAGTGAGTGAGTGTGTGAGAGCGAGTGAGCGAGCGAGTGAGTGAGTGAGTGAGTGAGCGAGTGAGTGTGTGTGCGAGTGAGTGAGTGAGCGAGTAAAGCCTGGTTCACACGGGACGATTTTAAAATTGTCGGCTGATTTTCTAAACCTGAGAGACCCCACACACGGCGATAAAAAATCATGGGTCTAACAGTTTTGGTCGTACAGTGTGGTGCGCAGCCACACGGCAAAATCAACACATCACACACGAACCGATTTGACTCCCGAGCATTCCCAGGTCAGACGGGAAATCTCGCAACATCCCTCGAGATCAAATGTAATTTAATACTGTGCTTACGAGGATACTCGACAAAGTGAACATTTTGGCATACTTTTGTGTGTTTTTGTCCGTTCAAGCGTGAAAGAGAACTCAGTGAGTCCTGTGTGTGTGTGTGTGTGTGTGTGTGTGTGTGTATCACACAGAGAGGAGCTTTACAGACAGCGCGCCGCCAGTACAGATTTAAGCTCTTATTTTTGCGTTTTATCACGCTTGTTTCTTAGCACTTGAATGAATGATAGCGTGATAAAATACTATAGAGCAGCCAATGGATGAAAGAAAAAATCTACACGCCACAGTCCACAGGCTGCGTGCTCGTTTGTCCCCGGGGGACACCACACAGGAGGAGAAATCGGGCCAAAACAATCCAACATGTTGGATATCCCCGATTTGAGATCGGAGCGGTCCCGATGTCCTTCCGAACAGACGAGAGCAGTCTTAACCCACCACACACGGCAGGAATATCTGATTAGATTATTTTACGATAATCAGAGCATCCTTAAGATTGTCGGGAGGGGTGAATCGGGGCTAAAATCGGCCTAATTATCCTGCCGTGTGAACCAGGCTTAAGTGAGTGCGAATGAGTGAGTGAGTGTGTGTGCGAATGTGTGAGTGAGCGAGTGCGAGAGTGAGTGAGTGAGTGAGTGTGCGAGTGAGTGAGTGTGCGAGAGTGAGTGTGAGTGAGTGAGTGCGAGAGTGAGTGAGTGAGCGAGTGAGTGCGAGAGTGAGTCAGTGCGAGTGAGTGAGTGAGTGAATGAGTGTGCGAGTGAGTGCGAGAGTGAGTGCGAGAGTGAGTGAGTGAGTGCGAGTGAGTGAGTGTGCGAGTGAGTGATTGTGCGAGAGTGAGTGTGAGTGAGTGAGTGAGCGAGTGAGTGCGAGAGTGAGTGAGTGAGTGCGAGTGAGTGAGTGCGAGAGTGAGTGAGCGAGTGAGTGCGAGAGTGAATGAGTGAGTGCGAGTGAGTGAGTGCGAGTGAGTGAGTGCGAGAGTGAGTGAGCGAGTGCGAGAGTGAGTGAGTGAGCGAGTGAGTGTGCGAGTGATTGAGTGAGTGCGAGAGTGAGTGAGTGAGTGAGTGCGAGAGTGAGCGAGTGAGTGAGTGAGTGCGAGTGAGTGTGTGTGAGTGTGTGTGAGTGTTTAAGTGAGTGAGCGAGTGAGTGTGCGAGTGAGCAAGTGAGTGTTTAAGTGAGTGAGCGAGTGAGTGCGAGTGAGTGAGTGATTGTGTTTGAGTGAGTGAGTGTGTGTGTGAGTGAGTGTGTGTGTGAGTGTGTGAGTAAGCAAGTGAGTGAGTGAGTGTGTGTGATTAAGTGAGTGTGTGTGTAAGTGAGTGAATGTGTGAGTAAGTGAATGTGTGAGTAAGTGAGTGTGTGAGTGAGCAAGTGAATGTTTAAGTGAGTGAGTGAGCGAGTGAGTGCGAGTGAGTGTGTGAGTGAGTGAGTGTGTGTATAAGTGAGTGAGTGTGTGTGTGTGAGTGAGTGTGTGAGTAAGTGAGTGAATGTGTGAGTGTGTGAGTGAGCAAGTGAGTGTTTAAGTAAGTGAGTGTGTAAGTGAGTGAGTGTGTAAGTGAGTGAGTGTGTGAGTGAGCGAGTGTGTGAGTAAGTGAGTGTGTGAGTGAGTGCCTGTACCTGAGTTGCGGCTGGTCTCGGCACTGCTCAATGTTGGGTCTGAAGGTCCGGTTATGCAGCCTGGATTGAGCCACTCTGAGTGGAGCTTCTTTATCATGCACAGCTTGCTGCAAGTATGCTATATTCTTCTCCTGAGCCCCGATCTGATGCAGAATCTATTACACACACACGGTAAACAACCATAGAGTGATTTCATGTTTTTGTATAAAGTATGAAACGTAAAGATTCTATAGGCTCTATCATACACTGTAAAAAATGATCTAAAAATGATTTTCTTATTAGTTATGTACATTAGTGTTTATGTTCTTATCTTACGCTGTTAAATAAATGTTTATTGAATTATTTGAGTTTAAGGTGCTGTATTTTTTAACTATTTTTTGGCTGTACTAAAGGATAAAAATACCATATGTTTGCAGATATCTAGGAAACATGCTGTTCACATACTTGTTTCTCCGAAAAACAATGCTACAGCCAGTTATTCTACTTTGAAATGTTCATTCCATTAAAACTTAAAATGCCTCTACATTTTTTTACTGTAAAGTTCACATCTACCGTTTTTTTGTTGTTGTTTTTTACATTGTATGTGATCATTTATATACATCATGCACTGTATGGGCTTTTGCTTTGTATAGGTGTGTATTGCCTGTCCCAGGTGCAGCTCCAGCTGTGTTTTGGACTGGCTCAGCTCCATGCAGCGCTGGATGAAAGCCTGATCTACAGTAACACACTGCGCCCGCAGGTCCTCAGTCGTCTCCTGCAGCACTCGCTCAGACAGCCTCCTCAGGGCCTGGCTCGCCGTCTCCTCTCTCTCCGCCAGCCGCAGGTTATCCACAGTAAACTTACGCCACACCTCCTCATCACACACCCTACAGAGAAACACACCGGAGAGTGCCGCCACTGATGCTGTCAAGAATCCAATACAGCCAAAAACTGTTCAGAATGATCTGGTTAAGCTAAACGGCACCTTTGATATGCTGATATAATGTATTGTGCAAGGTGTGTGTGAAATGAAAATACTGTTTGTGTTTGTGAGTTTTGGCACGCACTGATCCTGCAGCACTGCTGAGCTGCGATGCTGTTGTGTGTCCATGCTCCGGTTGTTATAACGTCCGCACTGGTCATCCAGGGTGTAGGCCTGCTGTTTATCAGACCAGTCGAACTCAAGAGTCTGCGTCACCTCCCGGTTCAGCCTGGCACACACAAACAGTTTTATGACTTTAATCTGCATTCTGCAATCCGAATAAAATCCATCTCAGTTATGTGCTGTAGTCTCAAAGGTAGTAAATTATGACAAAATGCTAGATAACTAGCCTGATCTGGTTGAGAGTTTGATCCAGAGTTTTTTTCAGTAGGGCCTGGATGCTTCTGATCAGCTCCACCTCCTGTTGAAAATCATTTAATGAACTGTTTTAGGATCTGTTGTTCACATATATATATTCAAATATTATCTTGTTTGTGGCATCTTCCTTACTCAGTAGCTACTATTACTAGCCTACTACTAATTAGTAAACACAGAACATTCCCCTAAAGTTCCCATATGGTTCGCATTTGGTTATTTTTTGGGGGAACCAAATAAGAACAGTCTACTTTCTCTGTCTTTTTTTTATTCCATGCAGATTATTTTTAGGTTTTATTTTTTTATATAATGTTATGCTGAATGTCTTTTTTTTTTTTTGCAGATAGAGTTTATTAAAACCTGGATTTGATCAGTCAAAATTCATTTTCATTTTCAGATAAATCCAATTAGCTAAAAATATTAAGCGATTATTAGAGAGAGAAGCTCGTCGATCCGCTAATTCAACGGTAAAATTATTGTAATGTTATCCTATTGTTAGTAACATAATTATTATTCATTTTTAATGTCTAAGAATACAATTCATATTTTAAAAAAGTCATTGTTTACCAAAAACAAACGTTACAAATAGGCTAACACGTTTTGGAAACGTTCCTTTCCCAGATCGTTCAGAGAACCCACAACTACGTTCTGCCTGGGAACCAAAAATTGTTCGCTGCCATGGGAACTACTAAAATATATATTTATTGTTTTATTATTCTCTTGAACAAAGAAAAGACAAAAATAGACCATTTTACATAATTTTCACTTTGTAGGGAGCCAAAGACAAATTTCCATACGAGTAGACAAAAAAAAAATATTTTTCGATTTTTTTGTATGTTTTTCATACCTTTAGAAGTTCCTCTTCCACCGGGTCCACCACCAGATCCGGGCCGAAGCGTCTCTCTCGGCAGGTCAGGTTATCAGTGGCGATGGCGAAGGGGATCTCCGTGGCGTCCAGCGCTTTTTCCAGCCGCCTCCTGGAGCCAATCAGCAGGTGTGTTTCTGCGTTCAGCCGCTCGATAAACTGCGCCAACTCGGATCTCCAGCGGTGGATGTCCTGCAGCCGCTCGCCCAGGTGCTTGGTGCCCTCGGTCTGCGTGCGTAAAGTCCCGGCGTCGGTCTCCGCTTTCAGTGCTTTGGACTCGTGGCAAATATTCTCCGCCCGGTCCCGGTCCGCGACGGCCCGGTTTAAGAGAGCAGAGTTATTGGTGAGCCACTCTTCGGGGGTGTATTTGGCACTCCGGTAGCCCGCGGTGGCCAGACCGGCGGATGTACCCGCGTAAACGTTTTCCTTAACGGTGGTCTCCGGGTTTGTGACCGGCGGCTGTGAGCCATTCTGTGCCACTACCCGCGTGTCAAAATGGGGTCGTGACACTAAAACTTGGGATGACATCATAATTTGGTGTAAAGTAAAAAAGTATTTACTAGCCTGTATTTAAAAAATCGGTTTGTTAAATAGATTTATCGGTTCCTGTAGCGGTCGAAGTCGCCGAATGTTTGTTTTCCGTAGCCTGGATACTGCCGGTTTCTATGGACGCGATTTTCTGGCACAGGCGCGCAAACACACACACACAGAGAGAGAGAGAGAAATTTCTTGCAACATTGTTTCTTACTTAGGATTTTAACCAATTAATTAATTAATTTAATGCTATTAAATTAATGCTGAATAAAAAAATAAATATAAAAAGTTATAATTTCCTTATGTCTTCCCTAAAAACAGTTTCAAAAATGGATGAGAGAAAGGATAAACTCCATATATGATTTGGCAAGTTAGTTGATGTTATATTTCATATTCAATGCACTTCTGAATGTATACTGAATGAGAAAGGCTGAGGCTTCAGTTAGTGTGAACAATCAAGGCTCTACACATCAAATAAAAGAAAAAATAATTTCCAGCATTGCAAGTTGGAAGATGGAGACGTGGTAAATTGTTTATAAGCTGCCCTCTCTCTATCTAAATGTTAATGACTGACCAATTCCAGGAAATGCTGGACTCAAATTGAGGTAATATTAATATAAACAGATTACAACAGCACAGCACAGAGCTAATGGAAACTTTCTCCCACAATCACATTAAAGTTTTATGAGCATTGAGTAGCCTACAAACTGACAGAGTAAAATATAACCATGCATTTACAGTGTGCACATCACCCAAAAGAATTGAAAGCCAGGAACTCGACTCAGCTGTGATGAAATCATGATTTAGTCAAAGAAAAATCTACATAAGCAATGTATGAGCACACTTAAAGGATTCATTCAGCCTTATAAAGCCCAACTACATGATTAAATGGCTTATAATCTGCATAGCCTATGGCATTTTCCATGAACGGGCTAGTTATTCAATTTGAATACATACAATTAACATAATAAAAGAGAAGTATAAAGTTTTAGACATATCAAATGTAAAAAATAATAATAATAATAATAATTTTTAACATCCAAATGCAATATATTCTAATTATTCCTGTTATTTTTCCCTACAACATAAAATGTAACATTGCTTAAACTGTGACACACATAAAGTGACATAATTTTAGACTAGTCCTGATTTAATATGTTCGTGGATTGAGTCTGTCTGCTGACCTGCCAACATTTGCTTTAAGATTAACAGTGCAAACTAAATTTTGCTAAACTGGTAATGTTGCTTTCTCTCTCCCTTTATTGTCATGGAAAACGGGGCGGTTGATCATCATTTAGCCAAAGATAGCCCTGCCTACACAGTTAGTGCGCTGTTATCTGCCTGTAATTTTATGACTGGACTGGTGTTGTCATGGACCGCACCCTCTCGCTCTCACTCATAGTCATCCATGTTCTGCCGTTCGTTCTCTAAAAGAGGAAGCAACACAACCGCACGTTTCACACTGCATACAGGTTCGAGCATACATTTTTACTTCAGAGTTATGCTTTTGTTAAATGTCTAGTGCATGTTATTCAGCTTTGTATAGTGTGTGGTTTTTATTATAGATATAGGGAAATTAGTAGAACAAGATTAGAATGTTACAAAGATAAAGAAACGTTTGCAATTCCTCATCTTCATGTATTCTCATTCCCAGGTCTTTGATCATGGAGAAGGAATACACCCCCCCTCCTTATTCCGGTCCTCAGCCGACCCAGACAGGCGTATACAACCCTGGACCGCAGGCAGCCTACCCTCCTCAAACAGGTCAGATCATCTTCACTAACAAGAGGATTACAGACCAGAACGAATTATAAAGCTTTACAATAAGGTTCATTAGCTATGTTGGTTAATACAACTAACAAACAATGAGCAATACATTTTTTACAGTACTTATTCATCTTTTTCAACATTAGTTAATAACTGTTCGTTGTTGGTTCATGTTAGCTCAGGTCCATTCAATTATATGAACAGACACACCTTTTTATTTGAATAATGTATTAGTAAATGTTGATATGAACAATAGCTAAGATTAATAGAAGAATTGTTTGTTCTTGTTAACTAACGCAGCTAACTAATAATAACATATGGAACCTAGTTGTAACAACTTACAGTAGGAGAACGTTTCTGAAGCCTTTAATCTGTGATTCGACCCAAATGCAAGTCAGTGTTCCCTCAAGTATTAATACTATTAGATAGAAAAAGATCCAAAAACTTCAAAAAAATTTCAAGTTGTTAGTAAAACAAAGATTATAGTATTTGGAGTATGTTTTACAAGAAAATACTATTTCAGTCTCTCTACTTCAGTTCATTGAATGTGTTTTTGTTGAAGAAAGTGCACCATTAAGATCTGTTTTATGGACGGGTTATCAGGAAATCATGCACTGGGCAAAGGTCACATCATTGACGTCAGATGTGTGTTAAAGGACGTTACCTGTAAAACATACAGACTCTGGGTGGTGATATAGTTTGAGCTTCACGATTACAGAGGACCTCAAGAAACATGTATGACACTTTTACAAGATGTTGACCTCAATTAAGTAATGGCCTGGTTGATTAGCTTTCTAATGGATGGATACTGTTGTAGTGGGTGGGAACATCTCTGACTGTGAAAGCCTGTAAATATAATTGTATGTTCTTCATAAACAGAAACACTGGGTTTCAGGCACTGTCCATCTCACACTCACAGAACATTGAATATCAGTTTTTACCAGCAATGCGTGTCCACCCAAGACTGGATAATATAGCATGTTATTGATCCTGGAAACAAATAAATCAACAGCTGAACAATTGAAACCCAAGTAATGTTTTAAATGGGACTAACCTTTTTTAAAATCTGATCGAGAAGATACTCATATTCAAGTGTTTACGTGCTTATTTTTTCCTCTTAATCTGATTATTTCAAATCTACCCCTTTTAATCACAATTTCACTGAGATCGAGCTCAGTTGAGTCGATTGAGGTGTTTAAATGAAGGCTTTTCATTCTGATTGAGCCATCAATCCAATTACCAGCAGATTATTTGAGTGCATGTTAACATGTCTAGTGTTATTTCCTCACTTGTTTAATTGGATCATTTGAGATGAATTCGCTTCCCAGACAGCAACATAGTGTTGGCCCAGATCCGGCCCACATCTGGTACACATGGAATCCACACGTACCAGATGTGGGCCGGATCTGTGCCGACACTATGTTGCTGTCTGGGTTTTAAATAAAACGGATGATCTCACATCCTCTAAATCTCCAGTGCAGTGGGTTTCAGTGTTTCTAACTGGTGTTTTGGCCCTTTTACAGGTCCACACGCTGCACCTTACCAACCACCTCCATATGGGTTCGGGGCTCCACCCACCAACGTCCAGCCCATGATGGTTCCTGTCGGTGAGTGTTCAGAACCCAAGACCCATCATTTCTCATGTTTTATTCATTTCATGAGTGGTAAACTCTAGAATGTAGTAGCACGACGAGGATAAACCATATAAATCGGAGGGAACTGATAATGCCTGCAAACTTCTGAATTTTCACAGAAGATTTCCTCTGAATCAGAAAGCCGCCATTTACCTAATTCCTCTTTATTCCCTGAACTTTGCATGTTTTGATGTGATTAGAGGTGTGAAGTACTTAATTATTACTTTGAAGAATTTGTACTTTACTTGAGTACTATTGAAACTGAATACTTGTACTCTTGCATTTAATACATTACAGTGCTTTTCAAAGGTTTGTGAACGCCCTGGACAAACAATATTGGCATAAATCCTTATTTTGTTTCAATGATGTTTCAACCAATCTCGTTTTTTTGTGTATATACTTGTGTAACCAAAAAGAAAATCATTGATAATAATTCCAAGTTACTTTAATGGATTTACTCTGAAAAATAAGATTTATGCTGATATTGTCTAAAATCCTACCTTGAAATATAGGGTGTTTGGAGGACATTTTTCATGTTTAATTAATAAATAAAAAAACAATCTTCAAAATACATTTGCATGTCACCCAGAATTAATTAATTACTCTTGCAGACGTATAAATTATATACACCACCATTCAAAAGTTTGGAGTCAGTAAAACTTATATCTTAAGACATATCTAATGTTACAAAAGATTTATATTCCAAATAAATGCTAGTCTTTAGAACTTTCTGTTTATCAAATGGTCCTGAAAAAAATAAATGTATCAGAGTTTCCACAAAAATATGAAGCAGCACAACTGTTTTCAACATTGGTAACAAAAATGTACGGTACTTTGTTATTCTTCTAGTTATTTGCCTATAGGCGCTTCTTTCTTTTGGAGACAATAACTCTCCTATTTTGCATTTATCTGCACTTTGATCATTGGAAATTGACAGAGCTTTTACATTCACAAACAGCTCTATTGCACACTATGAAATGGAATATCCTAAAAGCATAATATGGGCACTTTAAACATCTGCAAGAGGATATATATATATATATATATATATATATATATATATATATATATATATATATATATATATATATATATATATATATATATATATATATTATACTGTTTCGTTCCGCATGTCATAGATGCATTTGTACATGTGCAGTTACGCAGCCGGCGCTTATGAGTCTCACTGATGTCCCGGGCCGTGTTATCTGCCCTCACTGCATGACAGAGGTCCTCACGGAAATCGAATATTTAAACGGGTTGCTCACCTGGTTAATCTGCGGAGTTCTTGCGCTCTTTGTGTGAGTATGCTAACTGTACAAGCTTTAGAGCGTTTACCTGCTTGAATTTACAGACTGCTGATTTAGAGATTGTCTGTTGTGATTTTCAGGTGCTGGTTCTGTTGTTGCATTCCCTTCTGTATGGACTCGTGCAAGGATGTGAAACACACCTGTCCAAACTGCAAAAACATCATTCGCATTTACAAACGAATTAATTGAGTGATCGAAGCTGTATCATTTGTATGCTTCATATGGGAGTTTAACATTTTAAGATCCTGTAATTTAATGTGAAATCTAGAACAGATGCATTATTAATTACTATCTCACAGATCAAAAGTTATGACAGAAATATCTAATAATTGAATTACACTTTCTCTGGAGGGAAGTTGCAAACTTCCCATTGGGCCTGTTTTTATAATATGTGTATATATGTGTGCATGAATAAAATAAGTTCCATTTTAGCTCTATTTGCAGTGAAAAATCAGTTGTTTTACACACGCACACCTGAAGCTCCAGGTGTACTTCCCCTCAACAACTGAAACATATCCTTAGAGTTAAGGCGGGCGTACACGGTGCGATTTTTGCTGTTTTTACGAGCTCGCAGATGATTTTTTTTCACTCGGGAGAAATCGAGTGGAATCGGTGATGCTCGCATGATCATCTTTAAACATGTTTAAAAAATTCGGGGAGTCGGCCCGATTTTCACCAGCTGTCCCCTATTTCCAAATTATACACAACCACGTGGGGCTATACCTCAGTGGCAGCAACCATACAGCGTGCGCATACACATGTCTCTCTTCCTCTCTCACACTCTCATACACACACACACACACACACACACACACACACACACACACACACACACACACACACACACACACACACACACACACACACACACACACACACACACACACACACACACACACTTCTCTCAATTCAATTCTGTTCAATTCAATAAAGCTTTATTGGCATGACAAAAATACAATTGTATTGCCAAAGCATCAAAACAGCATAGAAAATTATTTTGAACATTGTACTACAGAAAATAATAATAATAATATTAAATAAAAATAATAATTCTCTCTCTCTCTAGTTTTTATGTTGAATGGCTACTGTTCTCTGCTTTACAACAAATCATTTGCACACACATTTCTGTCATTTTTTCTATCTGAAGCTTTGCCTGCATGCAATATTGACGGTCTCTGTGTTTAGCGCGAAAGCTCACGTGATTGCTGCCGGCTCGGGATAAAATTCGTGCAGGACAGTCGTGCCGTGTACCAGCTGCATTGACGCGATTATCAGTTAAACTGACTCGCAACGTGTGCAATATCTCACGACCTCCCGAGTGTCCGATCCTGGTCCGAACTCGCACCGTGTACGCCCGCCTTTAAATCAACACTGCTCTGTACATATTGTCCCAATCTACAAAGTGTTAAAGAAACACTGCGGCAGATTTGCTGTCAATGAGATAATCAGGTGATTAATTGAGTGATGATTAAGCATTAGTGATGAACACCTGTTGTTAACAAGCAGAATCACTGAAGGAAAGCTGAACAAGAACAGAAAAAAGAGAAGAGACAAGCAGAAACAAGAACTACAACTGACTTTCAGCCACAGCCTTAGATGAAATCAACTGAAGAGGATGTTCAGAGTTGATCTGTTTCTGAATATTTTGATGATTGTCACCATTGTTGAGGTTTGTATAATGTGTGTTTATGTCTAAGTGTCTCAATGATGATGTTTGTTTATTTTCAGTGTTAATGTATTACAGTGGTTGATCACAACAGCGGCTTCTGTTTAATAGAACAGTTTTTACAATATAGTAATACCTCGACTTCAATATTATTGAGTCAATAAACAAACAAAAAAAATCCACTTTGTGACATTCTTTTAAATGTCAACAGGCAACTTCCGCTTGTGTGCATTGCTAAAAAAGAGAGATAAAAAAACACAAGGCATTTTGTGAAACACTATTGCAAATGCTGAAAAAGAATTTAAAAAGTCAAGGGTCAATAGACCAACTGAAACAAACACTAATCACCATAATGGCAACTTCAAATGAAATATTTTCAATAATACATCAACATTATCTAGAGCTAAACCTTTGTTAATTCTCAAGGAGAGCTTTTTTTTTTATAGATGTATCACAGAAATAAAGCCAAACTTTATATTCTAACCGTATAGTCATGCTATATATTCAAAATAATAGAGAAAAATGAAAGGCCAGTATACATAATTTGGCTTATCTATCAGGCACAAACTCTTTAGAGAGATGTCATGTACGCCTCTCTTGGACATGACCCAAACAAGTCACTGAGGATCAACAAAGATGTAATGTTTTATTTGATGCCTCATGCTCAATTTTTTTTTTTTTTGTGAGAACTTGAAACCGACTGTCAGATCTGAAAAGCTTCTGCTAAAATACCTGGGCCATCTGTGGCTTTTCATTTGCAAGGCACCGTTTTCAAACTTAAGAGTAATTTACTTTCAGATTTGAGAAAACACTGCTTAAACTCCAAATCAAAGATGTTGTTTTAATGTGCTTCCTTGCTTTAACATTAGATGGCATACACTCTCAGAAAATAAAGTACATAATTGTACCTTTAGGGGTACAATGGCTTGTCACTGGGGCTGTACCCTCAAGGGTACAATATTGTACCCTTGGCATAGGGTACATGTTTGTACCCTTGTGATTTGTACCTTAAGAGACCAGTCTTGTACCTGTGGTGACAATTTTGTACCTTTATTTAACAGTACAAAAATGGACCCTTCAAAAATGGTACAAAATTGGCTTTGACAGGGGGTGGAGTTGGTTATGTTTTGACATAATCATAATTTGCCTGAATCACCGAACTCATTTAAAGTCTAATCTCAGACTTAAAGGGGAAATGAAACAGTCAATCAAGTTTACATGATTCACAAGATGGATTTCCACTATAATCAACAATTATTTAAGAAACATGACAAATGTAAACATATAAAAGAAAAAAAAAGAAAAAAACGTTATATCTTTCGCGGCCAGGCCGCCACCATTGTGCAGTATTCTAACATGTGACGTCACGGGGTTGGTTGGCTTTAATAAACCTGGCTGAATGTAGGAATATCCCGACATCAAATTGTCTACACCACGGAGTTTTGACCGCAAACAACTAATGTTAGGTACAGTCATTATTAGCTAACAGCTGTAAGCATGAACTAGCTAACACTAACTTAGTGTTTAGCTAACTTTAGTGAAGTTTATTAGTACCAGACAAAAAGACGACGTCTAACGTTATATGTTAACAAACTGCACATGGAAACATTGTTCGCGATGTCTGCCATCATATTCCTGTCTCTTGTCAACACCATGTAAGTTAGCATGTATTAATATATGCATTTGAGCCGATACGGCGTGGGAACCGAGCAGTGGTAAGTTACGTTATGTCGAACAGCCGGTGGTGGTTTGGGACGAAGAGCGGGTTGGCGGGTTCGCTACCTGGTTTCAGTGTGGCTGTTGTAATGCGATGCCCACCGTGTCAGAGTCCATCTGCTGTATATAACAAATAACGTTAGACGTCGTTAGTTGTTCGCGGTCAAAACTCCGTGGTGTGTAGACAGTTTGATATTCCTACATTCAGCCAGGTTTATTAAAGCCAACCAACCCCGTGACGTCACACGTTAGAATACTATATAAAGGTTTTTCTTTTTTTTTCTTTTATATGTTTACATTTGTCATGTTTCTTATATAATTGTTGATTATAGTGGAAATCCATCTTGTAAATCATGTAAACTTGACTGACTGCTTCATTTCCCCTTTAAATGTATATTGTTGATTACAGCAGCTTGTGATTCTACAGCAAATGATTTTCAGCATTTTCAATATAATCCAAAATATTTCTTAAAAGTTGGTCTGATCAAAAGACTTTGAAAATTACTTTATGTAGACACACTGACATCAATAATCAGCCTGTGAATCTCAACAATGGTGACAATAATAAAACATGTTGCAGTGCATTCTGGGTGCCACCAATCAAAACTCATTCATGGCTCCCATCATGCATTGCGGTATGAATAAATTATGATCTGAATTGTTTTACTAATTTCCTTTCCCTAATTGAATATTCTGTTTGTCACAATTGTTGAGATTCATACACTGATTCTTGATGTCTGTGTGTGCCTAAAGTAAATATTTGTTTTATCAGAACAACTTTTAATAAATACTTTAGTTTGAATAGTCTGGATCTTATGCTGTAGAATCACAGTGATGCTGTAATTAACAATATACATTTAAGTCAGAGATTAGACTTTAAATGAGTTCAGTGATTCAGGTCAAATTATGATTATGTCACAACATAACCAACACCACCTGATCAACTTCTCTCTTTGTTCATCTGAGAGTTATAACTCAGATACAACAGCCAAACAAAATCTAAAGTTAATGATTTAAGGGTCAAGAGCCCAACTAAAGCCAACACTGATCACCACAATGGTGTCTTAAAAATATATATTTTCACCTTCAGTGATTCTGCTTGTTAACATCAGGTGTCTTCAATAATGGTCAATCATCACTCAATGAATCACTTCATTAGCTCATTAACTTTAGCACTCTTGATTGTTAATTTAACACTCATATTTTAACACTTTAACACTCTTGAGTCTGGAGCCAAATAAACTCCCAGGAGAGTTCAATTAACACTGGAGTTTTTGCTGTGTTATAATGATTTAATATCAGTAAATTGACTTACAAAACTTTTATTTATTATACTCAAATATAGTGATAAGTTAAAATCTACCTTAAATGATTAAGGTATCATTACAACCTTTAAAAAATAAAAAAAGGCTGTATTTTGATATTGTACCGTAACGTTTAAAAGAAACGGTGTATATATATATGAACCTTTTAATGCTTGGGGACATATATGTACCTTTTTGACCCTCAAAAAGGTACATATATGTACCTTGGGGGACAGAAATGGACTCCTACTGTACCCCTATTTCTGAGAGTGTACTAGCTTCAAACCAGCAACATTACCTGTCCTCACTGCCTGGAGGAACATCTCAATGGTTGCTCAATCAGCGCTCCATTGATGTAATTCACTTACAAAAAGATTTATTATGCTCTATAGAAACATCATTGCAGCTGTTTGACTAAAATATTCAGATCATGGTCCTTTATGATAGCAGAATAAAACACCAAACCCACAAAGAAAACAAACATGCATTATTCATAAACTCTCTTACTTCTGAATTCAACACAAAAATTGGGTTTGTATTGCATACACCTGTCACATTCACTGTCTGTCATCGTCCGGTCTGCACTACAGTTCCCAGAATCCTCCTTGTTTCCACACCTGAACTCACTCCCTTCATTACCCACCTGTTCATCATCATTATCTGCATCACCTGTCTTGTGTTCATCTGTGTGTGTACTTAAGTTCCTGGTTTTCACTCTTCACTTGTCAGTCAATGCTTATGTTAGGTTTGTTAATGTTAGGTTCCTGTTCTGAGCACACGCTCCCTGTTTTTTGTGTATCTGTTATATTTGAGAATTAAAACCTTGGAATACTTCATCTTCGAGTTTGCCTCCTACTTCATCCACCCGGAAGCCTGACAGATTGACCGACCATAAAGAAAAAGATGGAGATATGGAGGCAGGCCTTTGTGGGAACCCGCCAAGCTGTGTTCCGGGGTATCCGTGGAGGTCACAGGGGAGGATATGGGCGATATATCTGCACAATCGAACCTATCTCCAGGGATGACTTCTCTGATCTCCCTCCTCTCATCAGCCCAACCAAGCCTGCACTTCACGCCAGTCCAGCTGAACCTGCACTTCACGCCAGTCCAGCCGAGCCAGCACTTCACGCCAGTCCAGCCGAGCCTGCACTTCACGCCAGATCTGCCGAAGCCAAGGCAGTATGCGTCATGCCCGCCGCCCCTGAGACTGTGAGCGTTATGCCCGCTGCAACTGTGACTGACAGCGTCGTGCCCGTCAAGCCAGAGACTTACCGCCCAGTATCTCCTGTTCCTGTCCTCAGCCAGAGTCCGGACGAGAAGGACTTAATTGACCTTTTTTCAGAGCTTCCTTCGCCGCTGGTCCCGTCCAGCTCAAAGCCCTCTTCATCGCTGGTTCCGCCCAGCTCAGAGCCCTCTGCGCCGCTGGTTCCGTCCAGCTCAGAGCCCTCTTCGCCGCTGGTTCCGCCCAGCTCAAAGCCCTCTTCATCACTGGTCCTGTCCAGCTCAGAGCCCTCTTCGCCGCTGGTTCCGCCCAGCTCAAAGCCCTCTTCATCACTGGTCCTGCCCAGCTCAGAGCCCTCTTCATCGCTGGTCCTGTCCAGCTCGGGGCCCTCTTCGCCGCTGGTCCTGCCCAGCTCGGGGCCCTCTTCGCCGCTGGTCCTGCCCAGCTCGGGGCCCTCTTCGCCGCTGGTCCTGCCCAGCTCGGGGCCCTCTTCGCCACTGGTCCTGCCCAGCTCGGGGCCCTCTTCGCCGCTGGTCCTGCCCAGCTCGGGGCCCTCTTCGCCGCTGGTCCTGCCCAGCTCGGGGCCCTCTTCGCCGCTGGTCCTGCCCAGCTCAAAGCCCTCTTCGCCGCTGGTCCTTCCCAGCTCAAAGCCCTCTTCACCACTGGTCCCGTCCAGCCCAGAGCCGCCTTCACCGCTGGTCCCGTCCAGCCCAGAGCCTTCACCGCTGGTCCTGTCCAGCCCAGAGCCTTCACCGCTGGTCCCGTCCAGCACAGAGGCTTCACCGCTGGCTCCGCCCAGCACAAAGCCCTCATCGCTGGATCTGCCCAGCACAAAGCCCTCGTCACTGGATCTGCCCAGCACCGAGCCCTCTTCGCTGGATCTGCCCAGCACCGAGCCCTCTTCGCTGGATCTGCCCAGCACCGAGCCCTCATCGCTGGATCTGCCCAGCACCGAGCCCTCATCGCTGGATCTGCCCAGCACCGAGCCCTCATCGCTGGATCTGCCCAGCACCGAGCCCTCATCGCTGGATCTGCCCAGCACCGAGCCCTCATCGCTGGATCTGCCCAGCACCGAGCCCTCATCGCTGCCCAGCACCGAGCCCTCATCGCTGGATCTGCCCAGCACCGAGCCCTCATCGCTGCCCAGCACCGAGCCCTCTCTGGTACCCGGGACTTTTCCCAAGTATTTTTTTGGGGGGGGGCCATAGGGCTCCGTCCTGGCCACTCGAGGGGCCATGGCCACCTGAGGGGTCTTCTCCGCCATGGCCACCTGAAGGGTCTTCTCCGCCATGGCCACCTGAAGGGTCTTCTCCGCCATGGCCACCTGAAGGGTCTTCTCCGCCATGGCCACCTGAGGGGTCCTCACCACCATGGCCACCCGAAGGGTCTTCTCCGCCGTGGCCACCCGAAGGGTCTTCTCCGCCGTGGCCACCCGAAGGGTCTTCTCCGCCGTGGCCACCCGAAGGGTCTTCTCCGCCGTGGCCACCCGAAGGGTCTTCTCCGCCGTGGCCACCCGAAGGGTCTTCTCCGCCGTGGCCACCCGAAGGGTCTTCTCCGCCATGGCCACCCGAAGGGTCTTCTCCGCCATGGCCACCCGAAGAGTCCACACCGCCTTGGCCACCCGAAGGGTCCGCACCGCCGTGGCCGCCCGAGGGGTCCTCACCGCCGTGGCCGCCCGAGGGGTCGTCTCCGTCCTGGCCACGCCCACAGCCTGCTCCACCGTGACTACACCCATAGTCTGCTCCGCCCTGGAGGCTTCCTGCCTTGTCTCCCTTGCCTTGTCTTCCCCGTCAGCCTCCAGGGCGCCCACCCCTTTGGTCTTTCTACGGCGCGAGGACGCGCCTACCGGGAGGGGGGAGTAATGTCACATTCACTGTCTGTCATCGTCCGGTCTGCACTACAGTTCCCAGAATCCTCCTTGTTTCCACACCTGAACTCACTCCCTTCATTACCCACCTGTTCATCATCATTATCTGCATCACATGTCTTGTGTTCATCTGTGTGTGTACTTAAGTTCCTGGTTTTCACTCTTCACTTGTCAGTCAATGCTTATGTTAGGTTTGTTAATGTTTAATGTTAGGTTCCTGTTCTGAGCACACGCTCCCTGTTTTTTGTGTATCTGTTATATTTGAGAATTAAAACCTTGGAATACTTCATCTTCGAGTTTGCCTCCTACTTCATCCACCCGGAAGCCTGACAACACCCACGTTCCTATTGTAAGCATTTAAGAGAATATGAATTTTGACAGTCTGAGACTGAGCAAAAATGCATTAGCTGACAGACATAAGCAGAAATATTTTGCATCATATGATGAGCATTTGCATCAGCCTTCATACCTGTGATTCAGCTCCACCCCTTATATCGGCCATATCCGTGCTTATTCTCACAGTCTCATCACTATCCCAGTGTCTTCATAAAGAGCATCAGAATTTCCACAGTTCTCCATCGACTGCAGAAACACACAGGTATGTGTCATATTATGAGTATAGCAATTTTTAATTTAGAAAGATGGGGATCATATTCTTTAATTTGGATTATCTGTGATCCACAGTCACACTCAAAAACTAATAAACTTAATGTGATGCATATTTGACAGTCATACATAAATGAAACGTAAGATTTCTGTAATTATATTAATAAATAGAACGTGTTTTAAATACTCAGTAGCAAGGTTTTTATAATCATCAATAAATCCACTTTGTTTCATTAATTTTAACTAATTGAATACTGCTTCCACAGCTAGCCATATTCTGTTCATACGTTTAACTGCACAATTTAGGTCTTTTTTGAGTGTACAGTGATGATCGGATACAAATAATTGTTATATGAAAACCTGAGATAAAGATAACAGCATTATTAAAAAATGATTGTGCTGTGTGCTATAACGAAAGCTGAACTTATTTACAGATGATATGTGTAAAAACAGGCAAATCTTGTCGATGTCAAAAGTGGCCATATTCACCTGCGTATTCATTGCCATCTGTCCACTGGCTTATGCTGCTGTGTTTAACGCATGTCCGTAATTGTTGGCAGCAACCATTAAAGCCCTCACTTTTAGAATATTAAAGTTTAAAAATATTAAATGTTTGGCACAGATTCTCTCACTTTTACCAAACACATATTCAGTTGATTTAAACATGAACTCCTGGGGGGTATTCCAAAAAAACAGGTTATGTGACATACCTGAGTATGTTCAAGGGTAGGCAGAAAACCTCAACTTTTCCAAAAATGCAAGGAATTTTCAGGGTGTACGCAGCCATAGCAACTCTGTAGCAACTCTGAACATTACATGCTCCAGTTGTCATTAGTTTTATCATAGTTTTATCTAAGTTTTATTATCACTGTTCTTATGCACAGTGATTATAGATTATTAAACGAAAAGATTGAAAAATGATTGCACAACCACCAAATAGGTGGCGATATGCACTAAGTAGGTAAATTGCCATTAAACATAAGAAGAAAGAAGTAGCATTGCATGCTTTTTCTTAGTGTCCATTTCCATTGTGACTCGTTGATTCGTCGCTCTGTTGAGAATATCTTTTGTGTTAACCATGAAAATGCTATGGCTTGGCTGAACTTACTCCCGGATGTGCTTTTGAAAACAGTTTGGAAACAAATTTTGGGTTAATCAACCGAGAGTTCAGGGTATATGTGAGGGTAAGTTAACCTTGCTTTCTGGAATACCCCCCTGGCAGATAATATGTTGGCACAGATCAGATCTCATTGGACAAAGTGTCACGTATTGGTGTGGTAGTAAAACAGGCACTACAGAAGACAATTATATTAACACTCTTAAATAGTGAAACCAAAATAGGATCGTAGGAGCTTGACAGGAGGATGACCCACACAACTCAAAGAGGAGAACTGACAACTGACTTAAAGCCACACAGCCTGAAATCAACTGCAAATAAAATAAGACACACCCTGGATATACCCTCATTCACTATTCCCTACATTAGTTCACTAATATAGTCCACTTGAGAGAGTGAATAAAAATAAGTGAGTGAGCAGAATCACTGAAGAACAGAGAAGCAGAGCTTGTTTGATCAGGGTTGGAGCTAAACTCTGCAGGACAGCAGCTCTCCAGGACCGAGTTTGAGGAACCCTGTTCTACAGAATGAGATCCAGCAGTGTTTCAGTAATCAGTCATTTTGAAGGATATTGAAATCATATAGTGTGTGAAACAAAACTCCTGCATGAACTACACCAGGGATGGGCAAACTCAGTCCTGGAAGGCCACAGCTCTGCAGAGTTTAGCTCCAACCCTAATCAAACACACCTGAACCAGCTAATCAATGTCTTCAGGATTACTAGAAAGCTACAGGTAGGAGAGTTTATCAGGGTTGGAGCTAAAATCTGCAGAGCTGTGGCCCTCCAGGACCGAGTTTGCCCATACCTGATCTAGACACACACAGACATCAACAATCACCACATGAATCTCAAAAATAGTGACAATCAAAAGTTTCATGTTGCAATGCATGCTGGGTACAAAACAGCTGATTTTTGATATATCTGTGTGTATAAAGCCCCGTACACACCGCCAGCGACACGCAGCGACAAAGCGACATGATCGCATTCATTTCAATGGAGTGCTGGCGACACGAGTGACAGTGACCACTGGCGACAGAATGTGGGCATGACAAGCGACACGAGACATGCAACAAAAGTTCAGAAATGTCAACTTTATGCAGATGAGAAACGAATTTCGCGAGCGACAACCAATACCCATAAGCAACTTCACAGTACAGAGACTCGCGAATGGGTGTGAACGTGGCTTAAATGAGACTGTAGCTCTGTTTTACATTTACAGTTTTACTGCAAACATAATGGTAACTTCAAACCAAACATTTTCAATTAAACATCAATATCTAAACATCTGTTAATTCTCAATAAGAACTTCCGAAGACATATGACAGAAATAAGTCAAACTGGTTAGTAATAACTAAGTGTAATAATGTGTAATGGCTGGAAGTCAGTTGTAGTTCTTGTGTTTCTGCTCGTCTCTTCTCTTTTTTATGTTCTTGTTTCTCGTCCCTTCAGTGATTCTGCTTGTTAACAGCAGGTGTTTATCATTGATGCTCAACAATCACTTACATATTTAATTAATTATCTAATTGCACTGCGTCAATAGGCGTAAAAGCGATTTTTTTCGAAATGTCGACAAAAAACTATTGCGAAATTATGGCGAAATTACGCCGTTTCCATTAACCGATGTTATGCACTAAAACGCAATTTTTTCCTCATACGATAAGTCATTACAAAAGTCATGGCGGCAGATGTTGGTAGGTTTACGTATATCCCAGCCACTGCACTGGCCATTATTATTAATCGAAGGAGACGTATGTGTGTTATCCAACACTGTTAAAAAAAAACTGTGAAATTTACGGTAAAAAAACGGCAGCTGTGGTTGCCAGTATTTTACCGTACAAAATATGGTGGCAACCGTTTATGTTTTTACGGGATTTAAATTTACGGGCAAAAAAACACAATATAAAAAAAACTGTGAAATTTACGGTAAAAAAGCGTCAGCTTGGTTGCCAGTATTTTACCGTAAAAAAAATGGTAGCAAACTTGCTTTGAAAAAAAAAAAAAACATCAGCAGGATTTAAATGTGTGGTAAAAAACATCAGCTGTGGTTTACAGTACTTTGCCATAAAAAATACAGTAGTAAACTTTTAGTTTTCACGGGACAACACTTATATTTCATAAACCGATAATTGTTACTATTTAATTTCACTAAAGTATTAAAGTCTGCTTTATATCTTTGTAATATACTGATAACCATCATAATAATACAAATGGTTAAAAAGAAAAGCACATGATGATTTAAAGTACACCATTAGTTTTCCACAAACTGAGGCACGTTAAAGTCCCCATGAAATCAAAATTGACCCTATTTACTTTGTTAGCGCATATTACTAGTCTTGTGGTGAACAATTAAGAAGAAGAAGAAAATATTGCAAGAAAATATTTAAAAAAAAATTTTTTACCATGGTAATCTTTAATCAAAATCTGAAAATGCCCCTCCCCTCTGCATTGGAGGACCTTCTCTGATGACGTAGGTTTGAGGAATTGGTTTGGGCAACACTTAACCACTCCCCTCAAACCGTTAGTCTGCTATGAGCAGAGATGGAGAGGAGGAGCGCTAGGGTAAAACCCTGCCCTCTATTCAATATTCCTTTTCACTGGGAAATACGTCATAACACTGAAGAAAAGTCGTTTGCAACTTCCGGTTCACGGGGACTTTAATATTAAGAAGGTGCACAGTGTCATACACACAAATACAAAACACCATCATGGTGAGACACACATGACTCCAAATAATGCCATACACATTCATTAAACACTATATGATGTAATATAAACCCCAAATGTATATAACTGATAACAAAAACCAAGAAGAAACATAATTATTTGAATGAAATAGCATCAAATGTGAAGTGTCACACAAGGAATTCTGGGAATGTCAATTTAGAGACACAACAAGAACAGAAAAAAAAAGAGACGAGCAGAAACACAAGAACTACAACTGACTTCAGCCACAGCCTTAGATGAAATCAACTGAAGATAAAAAACATTAAATCTGTGAAGATCTCAGCAGAGGAGGATTAAACAACTCCACAAACAGCATTACCAGCTTTACTTATTACTAACCAGACTGACTTCATTTCTGTCATACATTAAGAATTAACAGAGGTTTAGATGTTGATGATTTATTGTTTTATTTGAAGTCACCATAATGGAGATCAGTGACTGCTTTAGTTGGGCTCTTGACCCTTGACTTTCTAACATTAGTATCTCTCTGCCTGCTGTAACTCTGTGTTTATAAGACATGCTGATTATGGCAGGAGCACTGGTGAGACTGTAGTTCTTGATGAATCTTCTGTAGAAGTTTGCAAAACCGAAGAATCTGTGAAGTTCTTTGACAGATGTGGGTAATGGCCAGTCTTGGATAGTTTCCACCTTCCTCTGGTCCATCTGGATACCATGCTGATCTATGATGTAACCCAGGAACTGAACAGAGGTGATATGGAACTCACACTTCTGCAATTTCAGGTAAAGCTTGTGTTCTCTCAGTTTATCTAGTACTTGAATGACATGACGATGGTGTTCAGCAATTGAAGATGAATAGATGAGGATATCGTCAATGTAGACAATCACAAAGCGGTTGAGGTACTCACAGAACACTTCGTTCATGTACCCTTGGAAGACCGCTGGAGAGTTGGACAGCCCGAAGGGCATAACCTGATATTCATAATGGCCAGATGGGGTGACGAACGCTTTCTTCCACTCATCTCCATGCCGTATACGGATCAAGTTGTATGCACTCCGAAGGTCCAGTTTCGAAAATATGTGAGCCCCACGCACCTGCTCCAAGGCAGCTGGGACCAAAGGAAGGGGATAGCTGTATTTGACGGTTTGAGAGTTGAGATGACGATAATCGATGCAGGGCCTCAAGCCTCCGTCCTTCTTACCCACAAAGAAGAAACTTGAAGCGGCAGGGGAGGTCGATGTGCGGATGAACTGTTGTTGTAAAGCCTCCTCCACATACTCCTCCATGGCCTTCTGCTCCGGGATGGACAGTGGATAGATACGACCTTTAGGTAGAGTGGCTCCAGGTAGCAAGTCGATTGCGCAGTCCCATGGCCGATGAGGTGGTAGTTTAGTAGCCAGTTTCTTGCTGAACACATCCTGGTACGCCTGGTACTCCACTGGAATCTCTACTTGATGCTCTACTTCAGGGCTCTCAACCGAGGTGGAACAAACAGGAACTTTGGACCTCTTCTGAGGCGTCGATGATGAAGAAGGGATTTTCTTGATGGATGATAAACAGGACAAATGGCAAGACTCACCCCAACGCAATACTTCACCAGTTTTCCAGTGGAGCGTCGGCTGATGTTGAAATAACCAGGGGCGTCCCAGGATGAGCTCAGCGGTGGACTCCTACAGCACCATAAAAGAAATCTCCTCGGAATGAAGACAACCAATGCGCAGCGTCAGAGTAGGTGAACAATGACAAATTCGACCTCGACCCAGCGGTTTTCCCTGGATGGTTTGTACATGGAGGTCTTGAGAATTGCGATGTTTGCGAATGTTCAATTTTTAGAGAAGTTGTGTGGAGATGAAATTCCCCGCCGAACCAGAGTCAATAAGGGCTTGCGTTGAGACACAAATACGAGAAGTTAATACATGTACTGTGGTGCGATTTAAAGCTTCAATTTTAGGTGAGACTTGAATTGTGCTTACCGCTGGGCTTGGAGGTCGAACAGGGCAAGAGCTGAGAAGATGATTATCAGATGCACAATAGAGACAGAGTTTATGAAGAATTCGTCGTTGACGCTCTGAAGCTGGAAGATGGGCTGAGCCGAGATCCATAGGCTCTGGTGCTGGAGGAGTGACTGATGGAACCGTGGGCGGAGGACATACAGTGGGAATCGGAGAATCACATGCTGATAGTCTTTGCAAAACTCGAATGGATTTTTGAATTAATTTCTCAATTCCCAGGCTGTCGTCGTAAACCACCATCAACTGACGAATGTTAGGGTTCAACCCATGACGAAAAGCTGTGATCAATGCTGCCTCATTCCAACCACTGGATGCCGCTAAAGTGCGGAATCGTAAGGAGAAAGTACTCACGGAAGATTGCCCTTGACGAAGATTGTAGAGTTAATCATGTACTGATAGATCGGCAGCTGTTTGACCAAAAACTTCTTTGAAGTGTTGTATGAAACCGGAGAGGGATTTGACGACTTCCGAATCCGAATTCCACAGAGACTGTGCCCACTGAAGTGCTTGCCCAGACAGAAGTGAAATGATGAAAGCAACAAGAGCTGAATCCTCAATGAATTGATGTTCTTGCATGGAGAAATACAAAGATATCTGAAGTAGAAACCCACTGCAGTCCTCCGCCTCACCAGAGAATGTCGCTGGTCGGGCCATGGGACACGCTGAGGCAGTGAACGAAGCAACGGGCGCTTGAGGAAGTAAAGCTGAAGAGGTGTGTTGATGAATGGCGATCGGATTGACAAGTGACTACGCTGTGGATTCCGAAGGATTCTGCATGGTGGTCTGATCTTCTGTCAGGTTTGGCATAGACGAAGCAGACAGAATGGTAAGTTAAATGCTTTAATTTGCAGAATGGATCGGTACAGCGAAACAGGTGAGTAAACAGTAAGATGAATTTCAGATGATAGCTTAACTGAAGTGTAACCAAGTCTCTCTCTCTCTTTCTCTTACAGATGATGATGAAGGAGTTCCTTAGAAGACGGAATGGTGACTGGCTGAGAAGATCTGGATCGAAGGTAGGTGTACAGGTAAGTATGACAGAGAGTGTGTGTCATGTATAGACGAGATCATATATACCTGCTACAAACTGAATGTTTGTAGCAGGTATATATGGGTGAACTGATGATGAGGTCCAGGTGACGTTAATTAGTAATTAGGTGACAATGAACGTGTGAATGACTGAGTGGGCGGAGTGAGGGAATGAGTGGAAGGAGATGGTGATGGAATCCTGACAATAGTAAGGGTACATACTGTTAAGCAATTAATATTTCTTTTCCGTTGCTTTTTTACAGATTTTTACCGTTAAAATTACGAACATTTTTTACAGTGGTAAACAATTGCTACCGTATTTTTTACGGTAAGGTAAGGTAAATGCAACGGTAATTTTTTTTTATAGTGAAATCTGTACATTTAACAATATATTACTGTAAAATTACATGAAATGTCCTGTGAGATCTATTACGGTTTTTCACTGTATATAGTAAGGGTACATACCGTTAAGGAATTAACATTTCTTTTCCGTTGCTTTTATACAGTTTTTTACCGTTAAAATTACGAACATTTTTTACAGTGGTAAACAATTGCTACCGTATTTTTTATGGTAAGGTACGGTAAATGCAACGGTAAGTTTTTTTTTTACAGTGAAATCCGTACATTTAACAATATATTACTGTAAAATTACATGAAATGTCCCGTGAGAGCTATTACAGTTTTTCACTGTATATAGTAAGGGTACATACCGTTAAGGAATTAACATTTCTTTTCCGTTGCTTTTTTACAGTTTTTTACCGTTAAAATTACGAATTTTTTTTACAGTGAAGCTTTAATGGTAAGGAAAGACCCTTATACTTGGAGCGGCTGGTGTTTCTGGGTGTTTCTCCCTCATATCTGCTCAAAGGTCTTGATTGTGCCATTTCTTTGAGGTTTAGAATCTAATATTCCTGTAATTCTTTTGTCCTGTAAAGAACTCTGTCTCGTATTATGTCCAAACATACCGCGTCATCTACGTCAGGTGACCTGTAAATGCGCAAAAACTGTTTGTTTTGACAGTTTTGAGAAACCATTGCAGTTTTGAGAAATATTTCTTTTTCGAATTGCCGGAAAAACGGCAGTTTTTGCGAAATTAACGAGTTTCCATTGGGCAAATTTTTTTTACTCTTTATAGTGTGGACACTACAGGATTTTCCCATAGGGTTAAAAGCGTTAAAGGTGTAGGATAAAAAACACACACCCACAAAATGTATTTTAACAGTAATAGAAACATTACCAAAGAAGACCAAGAAACATTGAAAATACTGCATATTGCTTTATTTAACAGGCAGTGACTGTGTAGTTGCTGAACCGGTGAAAATCTCTTTCTTTAAAATATTTTTAAGTGGACTCAAAAGAAATAAGTTCACAGTAGTAATATGCTCACATTATTAGAGCATTATAAATATTAGTTTATAAATGTCATGGCAGTTGGTCAATTTAAGGCAGTCGATTTCTGCAAATGAAATGAGTTAACTCGAATTTTCATTTAGTGCATGGTATCTTTACAGTAACATACCGTAAATTACAGTAAAGAACTGTACAATTAACAGTAAAATACTGGTTACAGTGTTGCCAGTATTTTACCATTAATGTACAGGTCAAAGTTTTACAGTGTGTAGAACTCACATCATTGAATCACTTATGTTTTTCTCATTCACAGATCGCTGATAATGGAATTAGAACTAGATCCCCCTCCATATCCTGGATTGCCATTGGATGAGCTCCCGGGTGAGCAGAAAAGCCCTAGATTACCCAGACTCTGCAATCAAATACTAGAAGCTTTCAGCAAGCACAATATGCATATAGAATAGTATGTTAGTGGTTTATGATCATCTTATTTTAATTCCCAGGGGTCCAGCCCAACATTCCCTCTCAGATGCCGCAGAATTTCAGTGTTTCTCAACCGGTGGATTGCGAACCAAAAAAGGGTTGCAACCCAAAAAAGAAACAACAGAAAAAAGGTAAGATAAGGTAAGGTAATTATAAAAAATATGCTTTATAAACTCACTGTCACAGCAGCAAAAGAAAAACTACTGTTATAAAGTCAAGGGTCAAGAGCCCAACTAAAGCAAAACTTTACTGTTTTTAAATAAAACATTAACAATCTAAACCTCTGTTAAATCTCAACAAGAGATTCTGTGCATGTATGAAAATAAATAATGTCAAACTGGTTTGTAAACTGGTTTCATACTTAGTTTGGCTGGAAGTCAGTTGTATTTCTTGTGTTTCTGCTCATCTCTTCTCTTTTCTCTTTCTCTTTCTCTGTCAGGGATTCTGCTTATCAGGTGTTCATCAGTGTCTGAATTCACTCATTTCTTTGAGTGAGTGAACTATATGTCCACTCAAGTGGACTATATTAGTGAAATAATGAAGGGAACAGTGAATCAGGGTATAGGGTGTGATGAACACATATATTATTGTTTTAGTGGAAAATTATGTTACTGTCAGAATTTGGCGGCGGGGTGGGGCAAGGTTTTACAGTGAACCAAAGCATGATTTATTGATTTTACCTTAAAAACAACAACAATGAAAACACCATATTGTACTGCCATTTGGATATCAGGTCTTTTTTTGTTTTCCAGCAGCTTCAGTGGAGAAACAAGAGGTGCCCATGTCCCCCGTCACTCAGACTGCGCCTGCCCCGGGTGAGAAGTAAAGCCCTAGATTACCCAGACTCTGCATTCAGCAAGCACAATATGCATCTTAGTATGTATTTTTTTTTAATTCCCAGGGGTCCAGACGCCGCAGGATGTCAATGTTTCTCAACCGGTGGATGGTGAACCAAAAAAGAAACAACGGAAAAAAGGTCATTCTAAATATTTTTCTGATGTGAAACTTTCATTTTGAAAGCTGCCTCGATAGCAAGCAATTTATGTTGAAAACATATTTCAATTTCATCATTGAATCAATGTTACAATGTGATGTTGGTTCCACATCATGCTTGCACTCTCAAATAATTGAACAAACCAACTACAATTGACTTAAAGCCACACGGCCTGAAATAAACTGCCATTCAACTGAAATCAACTGTAAATAAAATGTATTACAGAGAAAAAAATCTTTAGACACACACAGATACCAAATATTAGCATATGAATCTCAACAATGGTTACAATAAACAAAAAGGGAATAAACTGAACATCACAAAACTGGCTACAAAAAGTCACACAAAAAAAGCTAATAAGCTAAATAGTAAGAGCATTCAGCTCCATAATTTATTCATTTATATATATTAAAATAAATAAAATTAAAAATTCAATATCTTCTCTTTTCTCCTTCAGTGATTCTGCTTATCAGGTGTTCATCAGTGTCTGAATTTACTCACTTCTTTTCATTCAGTCTCTCAAGTGGACTATATTAGTGAAATAATGAAGGGAATAGTGAAGGAGGGTATAGGGTGTGATGAACACATATATTATTGTTTTAGTGGAAAATGGCGTTACTGTCAGAATTTGGCCGTTGTTGTTTTTTTTCAGCAAGGTTTTACAGAGAACCAAAGCATGATTTATTTATTTTACCTTAAAAAAACAACAATGAAAACACCATATTGTACTGCCATTTGGAGATCAGGTCTTTTTTGTTTTCCAGCAGCTTCAGTGGAGAAAGAAGACGTGGATCGCGAACCAAAAAAGAAACAACGGAAAAAGGGTAATTCTAAATGTTTTTCTGATGCAAAACTTTCATTTTGAAAGCTCTGATAGTAAGCAATTTATGTTGAAAACATATTTAAATTTCATCATTGAATCAAAGTTACAATGTGATGTTGGTTCCACATCATGCTTGTACTCTCAGAAAATGTAACACGTCACCAACTACAATTGACTTAAAGGGTTAGTTCGCCCATTTAAGACATGAAGTTGTATGCAATCCTTACCAGCACTATAGTGCATACACACTGACCCACTCTGTGGTCACCTCCCTGGTCAGAGTTCTGGCCGCTGGAAGTTTTTCAAGAAAGTATTCCCGGTTAGTTTCCGGGGCCTCAAAACTGTGCGTTTTTACGTGAAAAAAATTATATGTGTTTCAAAGCTTGATTAATTTACATCACAAAAAACACGCCAGACAAAATTAATACCTCAGTTTTTAATCGGCACTATTTTCTTTCCATTTCTATCAATCCGCGCTGATGTCAACGTCAACAGTGCGCACGTTCCGATCAGCTGTTCCATAGTGTTTACACAATCGAATGACAACGACGTAAAAAGAAGTAGAAAATTAACAATGGTGCGAACTTGTAAGTTCCCAGGTTGTGACCACAAGAATGTGCCGGGATCACCGTTCAGATTCCATCGTTTTCCTGTTTCGGATATAGCTAATATGAGACAGCTTTGGCTGGTTGCCATCGGCTACTCTGCGGGAGCTAAAATATCCAGAATCAAGGATTTTCGTGTGTGCAGCGCTCACTTCAGCGAAGACGATTACATCCCCAACCAAGGAGGAAAAAAAAAACAGATTTGAAAGAGTTTTGCTGTACCAGTACCACGGGTAAGCTCTATTTACTAACTTTATGATCCCATGTCTGAACTGTACAGTAAACAATGTTTAGACTCCAGTGGAACAAGGTTATTTTCGTAAACGAAAACTGAAACTAAGACTTAAACTATTGGTCAAAAAACATTTCCGTAAACTGAAATAAAATTAGAAATTTATAATAAATGAAAAACTAAAACTAAACGAAACTAACAACAGTTACTGAAAAACTAACTGAAATAAAATAATAATTAGCAAAAATAAATAATCGTTTTCGTATTTAATAAGCTCTTTACTTTGGTGGAAAGTCTGACCGTTGGCTGTTTAGGGAAATGCCTGTAAATGGCGCTTCACACGCAGGGCTGGACTGGTAATCTGGCATACCGGGCAAATGCCCGGTGGGCCGACGTGCTTTTGGGCCGATACATCTCATACTTTTTTTTTTTTTTTTTTTTTGACGGCCCATAAAACTCGTACATCGGCGGCACATTAATTTTGTTTTGTTTAATTGACGGCGCTGGGTTAGTGCCGGTGTAATGCATTGGTCAAAAAAAAAGTAAGCGTTAGTTTTTTTTTCCACTGACAGACCGGCCGATGAAACGCGTAGATCAGCGGCCCATTGGTTGTTATCTTGATTGACACTGGGCTGGCCCAATCACATCTTTAAACACCTCCCCCTTTGGGCTTTGAGTGAGCGTGCAGTGTCAAGTGTGTATCTGTCAAAATAGTCTGAGAGATGGAGAGGAAACGCAAGGAATGTGCAGAGAAATAGCGTGAAAAATAGATACAGGCCCTTCAAGCAGGAGGATCAGGAGAGAGAGATGAGAAAGTGTAACGTAGAGTCCGCGGTAAGCAGAACTACTTTCAAAACACTTTGGCTATGAGTGTAGGAACCCATAACCCGGTTACAGATTATTTCCACATCTGCATAGTTGACAATTACAGCAATTTACTAGAAGTTTAATGAGACACGTTTGTATCCATGTTTTCCGCCAAAATAAAAGCTCGATGCAGTTTCCGTCAAAATAAAAGATCATGTGCTTATCTCTTTCAAGTTTAGAAATTAGTACAAAACTAATTATGAAAGTTTTCTTTATTTTTCGGTGCATTATTTTTTACAATATATAGGCTACTATCATGAGATTAATATTATAACTATTATTATGTAGTAGTGTAATATAGACAGACACTGTTATTAAAAGAGGTTTGATTTGTTTTCTTTGTTATACTTGCACACTGAATATGGGTTGGAGCTTTTAATTTTGAACCCTCAAACTGCACCAGATTGATGAATTTAACATTAAAATGCAAAAAAAATTCTTAGGGGGACCATGCCCCCAAACCCCCCTAGAGGTCCACCCACCACAGTTTTACCAAAATTCCTTTGAGAAACACTGTCAATGCAGCTTATAGCTTGTTTTTTGGATTCATCACTGTGGAGTATAGTTCGACTGTATTAATAAATTATAATTTTGTACTTATTTCATCTGTTAACTCTCACTCGTTTATACTCACTCATTACATGGCATTAGCGGTTTTAATGAATAGGAGTTAAACAAAAACATATTCAAAGGCGTGCAAAGATGGGTGGTGTTTATGATCATATGTAGTGGGCCAGTCTGGGCCAAAATGCCAGGGCCGATTTTCTGTCCCAGTCCAGCCCTGTTCACACGCGTTAAGTTGCTGAGGCGATTAACCGCTGTCCTGTGACGCGCTCAATGAAGGACCAGCGTACACATCACTAGTCCTGAGCGGCTGTTCATAAAGGATGCGTCTGTGGCAGTGGAATGGGAAATAATAACTCAAGGTAATGAGACGCAAGTTGAACTTCTTTTAACTTGAGCGAAGCGTTTTTAGAATGTCCTTTCATTTGCGTGCGAGACGCGGGTGCAACAGCAA
This sequence comes from Scardinius erythrophthalmus, assembly GCF_964197995.2. Lineage (NCBI taxonomy): Eukaryota > Metazoa > Chordata > Actinopteri > Cypriniformes > Leuciscidae > Scardinius > Scardinius erythrophthalmus. The sequence goes on from NC_138223.1 coordinate 44,124,869, forward strand.
AACAAGTCCGTCAAGCACAAAAATACCTTTAATGTTGTGATGTCATGCTTTCATGAAGGTTGACAGGCTGAAAGGTGCTGTTGTTATCTTTGTTTTTATAAAAGATTTTCTGCTAATAATATTGTTATCCATGTGGAGACATGTCCTCTCTCTCTCTCTCTCTCTCTCTCTCTCTCTCTCTCTCTCTCTCTCTCTCAATTCAATTCAATTCAATTCAATTCAAATGAGCTTTATTGGCATGACTTGTACAGTATTGCCAGTATTGCCAAAGCATTGGCCATTACATAGGCAATGAACAAAATAATCAATAAAATTAATCAGTAAACAAATGCATGAATACATTTATAATTTTTTTTTACTAAAATATCAAACAATCAAAAAAATAATTATTTGAAAATTTGTACAATTTATCCATCTGAGGTTCCACTGGTTGTCCTCATTTCATGGCATGAAGAGACATATTTTGCAGCAATTATTTCACATTTGGGCATTTCTCCCATATGGGAGTTTCTGTGTGTCTGATATGGATTCGAATTCAGGGTATATTTGGGAAATGTTTGCAAAGTGTTTTTGTCTTAGTGTATTATATTTGGGGCATGAGGGTTAGAAAGTGCAGCTCTGTCTCGACCTGTCCCCTGTCACACTGGGAGCAGAGTCTCTCCTCTTGTGTCTGTGGCGACCCTTCTCTATGGCCAGGCTGTGTTCACTCAGTCTGTATGTTGTCAACATTTTTCTTAGTTTAGGACATTTTATCGTACTCAGGTAATTTGCCAGTGTGAATTCTCTTTTTAGGGTCAGATAACATTGTACTTTACTTTGTGTTTTGGTCGTTTCTTTCCAGTAATCAATATATTTTTCTTTCTGCTTGTTGATAATTTGGTTTGGTCTGCTTGATTTGGCGTTGCTGTCCTGAGGCTGTTGGGTACTGGTTACTGCAGAGAGCCTCAGCCTCTCTCTCTCTCTCTCTCTCTCTCTCTCTCTCTCTCTCTCTCTCTCTCTCTCTCTCTCTCTCTCTCTCTCTCTCTCTCTCTCTCTCTCTCTCTCACACTATCTTTGTTGGGATTCTCCATAGACGTAATGGTTGTTATATTGTACAAACTGTATATTCTGTCTCCTTACACTAAACCGACCCCTAAACATACCCATCACACACTCACACAGACACACACACACACACACACACACACACACACACACACACACACACACACACACACACACACACACACACACACACACACACACACACACACACACACTAACCCGACCCATCACACACACACACACACACACACACACACACACACACACACACCCGACCCATCACACACATTTGCAAAAAAAACTCATTCTGTGTGATTTAATTTAGGCCCACAGTGACACAGGTCCCCATGAGTGTGTGTGCATTCAGGTTTAAGTCCCCACCACGTTAGAAAAACATGTACACACTCACACACTGCATAGATACTTCATTATTTAATCACACTGGCTTCACAGCAGGTTGTCAGATTAATTTAGCTGTTTTTTTGTTGTATGTACCAGTGTCACTCTGAAAAAAGCGTCACTCTGCGTCTCGCTTTGGAAGTGTTCTGTTTGCTCTGCTAAACTATAATTACTAAAACTAAAACTGAAACTAAATAAAATAAAAACTAAATAGAAATGTGTTTGCAAAATAAAAACTAAACTTAAACTAACAAAACCACTAATGAAACTAACTAAAACTAAACTTAAATTTAAAGCAAAATTGAAAACGATATTAAAATAAAAACTAATTTAAAAAAAGCAAAACTATAATAACCTTGCAGTGGAAATCACGTGAAAAGAGGTCTAATATAAAAACAGTATATAGGGATATAGGTACAATTTGCTGAGAAAATTATTTGGATGTAATGCAGACAGACCTGTAATGCAGTTGGCCTCCTCGTCAATCGATAGGTTTTGCATCTGTGGCATGAGTTCCCATTCGTGGCAGCAATAGCTTGGCATAACTTGACAATTTGAACAAGTGCACCACCATTTGTCGTTCATCCTGGCTCTTGCTACAGCTGTGGGCCCAGCATCAACTTGGACAACTTCATCTCTGTCCTCTCGCTCTCTCTCTCTTCCCGTTCTATCTCCATCTGCTGAAGTTCGGCATCGGTATACTCCAGTTCATAAAGGTATCCCTTTGGCGTTGTGCTAAAATTACTTTAATCATCATCTGTTCCGTCTGACATTGTGCTAAAATTGGTTTCATCATCAGAAGTTTCGTAGTCAGACATGTTGTCAGCGAGTCGCGCTATCAACAGCTGATCGGAACGTGCGCACTGTTGACGTTGACATCAGCGCGGATTGATAGAAATGGAAAGAAAATAGTGCCGATTAAAAACTGAGGTATGAATTTTGTCTGGCGTGTTTTTTGTGATGTAAATTAATCAAGCTTTGAAACGCATATAATTTTTTCACGTAAAAACGCACAGTTTTGAGGCCCCGGAAACTAACCGGGAATACTTTCTTGAAAAACTTCCAGCGGCCAGAACTCTGACCAGGGAGGTGACCACAGAGTGGGTCAGTGTGTATGCACTATAGTGCTGGTAAGGATTGCATACAACTTCATGTCTTAAATGGGCGAACTAACCCTTTTAAAGGTGCTCTAAGCGATGCCACGCGTTTTTTAGGCTGAAACATCTTTTGTCACATACAGCAATCTCCTCACTATCCGCTAGCTGCCTTTCCCCTGAACACACTGTAAAAAAATGCGGCCAGGCTCCACAAACAGCAACAAAAACAAACTGGGCCAACCTGCACCACGAAACATAACAAGCTAGCCTCCGTTTTGTTTGACAAGACTTTGAACATCAACAAGAAGTGACTTCACCCAACATCACTTAGAGCACCAGCCTGAAATAAACTGCCCTTCAACTGAAATCAACTGCACATAAAATGCATTACGGAGAAAAAAACCTTTAGACACACACAGATAACCAAATATTAGCATATGAATCTCAACAATGGTTACAATAAACAAAAGGGAATAAACTGAACATCACAAAAGAGGCTATAAAAAAGTCACAAAAAAAGCTAATAAGCTAAATAATAAGAGCATTCAGCTCCATAATTTATACATTTACACATATATTAAAATAAATAAAATTCAAAATTCAATCTCTTCTCTTTTCAATTTCTTTTTCTCCTTCAGTGATTCTGCTTATCAGGTGTTCATCAGTGTCTGAATTTACTCACTTCTTTTCATTCATTCTCTCAAGTGGACTATATTAGTGAAATAATGAAGGGAATAGTCAATGAGGGTATAGGGTGTGATGAACACATATATTTTTGTTTTAGTGGAAAATTGCGTTACTGTCAGAATTTGGCCTTTTTTTCTTTTCTTTTTTTACAGCAAGGTTTTACAGTGAGCCAAAGCATGATTTATTTATTTAACCTTAAAAAACAACAATGAAAACACCATATTGTACTGCCATTTGGAGATCAGGCTTTTTTTGTTTTCCAGCAGCTTCAGTGGAGAAGGAGCCCATGTCCCCCGTCACTCAGACGCCGCAGCATGTGGACCGCAAACCAAAAAAGAAACAACAGAAAAGGGGTAATTCTAAATGTTTTTCTGATGCGAAACTTTCATTTTGAAAGCTGTCCGATAGCAAGCAATTTATGTTGAAAAAATATTTCAATTTCATCATTGAATCAATGTTACAATGTGATGTTGGTTCCACATCATGCTTGTACTCTACAATTATTACAATTGACTTAAAGCCACACGGCCTGAAATAAACTGCCATTCAACTGAAATCAACTGCAAATAAAATGTATTACGGAGAAAAAAATCTTTAGACACACACAGATACCGAATATTAGCATATGAATCTCAACAATGGTTACAATAAACAAAAAGGGAATAAACTGAATATCACAAACAGGCTACAAAAAGTCACACAAAAATAAAAAAAATAATTTATTATTATTATTATTTTTTTAAATAAAATCTAAATAGTAAGAGCATTCATTTATATATATATTAAAATAAATAAAATTCGAAATTGATTCTCTTCTCTTTTCTCCTTCAGTGATTCTGCTTATCAGGTGTTCATCAGTGTCTGAATTTACTCACTTCTTTTCATTCAGTCTCTCAATTGGACTATATTAGTGAAATAATGAAGGGAATAGTGAAGGAGGGTATAGGGTGTGATGAACACATATATTATTGTTTTAGTGGAAAATGGCGTTACTGTCAGAATTTGGCCTTTTTTTTTTTTTTTTTACAGAAAGGTTTTACAGTGAGCCAAAGCATGATTTATTTATTTTACCTTAAAAAAACAACAATGAAAATACCATATTGTACTGCCATTTGGATATCAGGTCTTTTTTGTTTTCCAGCAGCTTCAGTGGAGAAACAAGAGGTGCCCATGTCCCCCGTCACTCCGACTGCGCCTGCCCCGGGTGAGAATTACGGAGAAAAAATCTTTAGACACACACAGATACCAAATATTAGCATATGAATCTCAACAGTGGTTACAATAAACAAAAAGGGAATAAACTGAACATCACAAAACAACAAAAAGTCACACAAAAAACAGCAAAAAAAAAAGCTAATAAGCTAAATAGTAAGACCATTCAGCTCCATAATTTATTCATGCCACAATGCATGCTGGGTGTTTAGCATGCATTGTGGCATGAAACTTTTGATTGTCACCATTTTTTAGATTCATATGCTGATTCTTGTTGTCTGAATGTTGCAGTACCTCTAAATGATTTATGCACTAGAAGTTTTTAAAAATTCTTCAAAAAAACTGATTACCAAATCACCGCTGGATATCGTATTGTGAGATCACATAAATACTATAATCAACAGATATAAAATTAAAAGACCCATAAAATCAAAGATTAGAGACATGATGAGATCAGAGAATCAGACAAGTCCATGATGATTATGGATTCATCACAACAGCCAAAAACACCCGAGGATCTTTCTCTTGGCTTTTTCTCACCATAACAAATATGCTTTATAAACTCACTGTCACAGCAGCAAAAGAAAAACAACAGTGAATTATCATGGTCTCTCTCATGAATTCTCATTCTCATGGTCTCATCAATCGGCCCAATGTAGGCATCTGACCAGCGGGGAATGTCTCTGGGTGTTACTGTCTTTTCTCGTGGCAAAGTATTTTTGGCGGCGGCTCGCTGCATCACGGGCTGATATGAGGTACAGAATCACGCCGACCTCGTTGCATTTCTTTATATAGATAGACCAAGGCAGAAACCTCTTTTCAAATGTAAACATGAGTTCACAGTGGCAATTTATGGAAACATTTGCTATCAATGGGAATTTACATTGACTTTACTCCTTTGAGAACAGGAGGCCGTTTGCCTGGAGACACACCCTCCTTTGTGTGCCAGTTATCTCTAAACTCTTAAAAACCTTATTACCTTTTGTTTTACTTATTTGGGAATCAGACCTTTGTACCAGTTGCACTGAGACATTTCAAATGATACCAAACGTGTAAAACTGTATGATAATTATTCATATTAAACCATAAAGGTTCTTGAGGGGAAATTTTGGTGATCTCAGTATGAGGGATGGAGGAAGAAATGTAGATTAGGATTGCTTAGGTGAGACTTGTGTCTCAAATGGTGATGCTAACTTCACAAGAGTGAGTTCAAATGTTAATTTTCAGAAAGATCCTTTGTCTTCTCGGTGAGTGGTCTTTCCTCAACTAGTTCTTCCAGTTTCTCCAGTTTACATGCCTATCACTCACAATCACTGGATCACTCATCATCTCCACCATCATTGTTTGTACAAGCACCCTCACATGCACATATACACTCACCTAAAGGATTATTAGGAACACCATACTAATACTGTGTTTGACCCCCTTTCGCCTTCAGAACTGCCTTAATTCTACGTGGCATTGATTCAACAAGGTGCTGAAAGCATTCTTTAGAAATGTTGGCCCATATTGATAGGATAGCATCTTGCAGTTGATGGAGATTTGTGGGATGCACATCCAGGGCACGATTCCCGTTCCACCACATCCCAAAGATGCTCTATTGGGTTGAGATCTGGTGACTGTGGGGGCCATTTTAGTAGTGAACTCATTGTCATGTTTAAGAAACTAATTTGAAATGATTCGAGCTTTGTGACATGGTGCATTATCCTGCTGGAAGTAGCCATCAGAGGATGGGTACATGGTGGTCATAAAGGGATGGACATGGTCAGAAACAATGCTCAGGTAGGCCGTGGCATTTAAACGATGCCCAGTTGGCACTAAGGGGCCTAAAGTGTGCCAAGAAAACATCCCCCACACCATTACACCACCACCACCAGCCTGACCCTTCTGACAATTCTGACCCTACCATCTGAATGTCTCAACAGAAATCGAGACTCATCAGACCAGGCAACATTTTTCCAGTCTTCAACTGTCCAATTATGTTGAGCTCGTTCAAATTGTAGCCTCTTTTTCCTATTTGTAGTGGAGATGAGTGGTACCCGGTGGGGTCTTCTGCTGCCTCAAGGTTGTGCGTGTTGTGGCTTCACAAATGCTTTGCTGCATACCTTGGTTGTAACGAGTGGTTATTTCAGTAAAAGTTGCTCTTCTATCAGCTTGAATCAGTCGGCCCATTCTCCTCTGACCTCTAGCATCAACAAGGCATTTTCGCCCACAGGACTGCCGCATACTGGATGTTTTTCCCTTTTCACACCATTCTTTGTAAACCCTAGAAATGGTTGTTCGTGAAAATCCCAGTAACTGAGCAGATTCTGAAATACTTAGACCGGCCCGTCTGGCACCAACAAACATGCCACGCTCAAAATTGCTTAAATCACCTTTCTTTCCCATTCTGACATTCAGTTTGGAGTTCAGGAGATTGTCTTGACCAACACTACACCCCTAAATGCATTGAAGCAACTGCCATGTGATTGGTTGATTAGATAATTGCATTAATGAGAAATTGAACAGGTGTTCCTAATAATCCTTTAGGTGAGTGTAGAAGTGCAACGAACTCTGGCTTTACAGCACTTGCAGTGCCCTCCACATGCTGTCTTGCAGCCACAGTGGAGGAGAATGGTGCAGGAATGGTACACCACTTGGGGCTAAACTGAACAGAGATTAAGGACACAGACAAGGCTGCTTTCCTCAACTCCCCAGTCTCCCCTACCGGCCTCTTCGGCCCCATGGTGGATGGTTTTGCAGAGCGCTTCAGCTGCTTCAAGCAGCCAGAGAAGTATGCAGACTGAGCAGCCCATGAAGCCTTCATCTTTGAACGCTCAGTCCAAGCCGAGCCTCAACAGCGTTCCCGCTCCCTAAGCGCTACCCCTTTTCTAAGCGCCAGGGTCCCTGTCCTAAGATAACGCTGGATCCTGAGCCTCAGAAGCAGTCGAAAGACACTCGTGCTGCTCTTAATCACAGACATAAAGTACAGATACTTTGACTATTTCAGTCAGATACAGAAGTTCTTATTGAGAATTAACATAGGTTTAGATGTTGTTATTTGGTTCATTTGAAGTCACCATTATGGTGATCGGTGTTTGCTTTAGTTGGGATGTTGGTACCTATACTTCTTGTGTTTGCTTATCTTTGGCTGCTTGTAAAACACAATTGTTGTGGCAAAGAATGCCAAGATCAAGTGAGATCAGGTGTTGTCAACTCCTTATTGATGATGACGAAATCATCACAACATGAGCATCAAATGTTGTGTTTTTAATTTTGTGTTTATATTTGTAATTTGTAGTTGCCAACCTCGTGAAACAATAAACACTTTTTTTATGTGGCGGAAATGGGCTTCCATAAATATGACCTCAAAACACAATAAAAATAAATAATGATCAAATGCAGATTAATAGAGAACTTGGAGAAAAGGCCTTTTCAATTCTGACTTATAAACCTCAAGTTGTGCCGCCATTTGTAAATCATGGCTTTCTGTTTTCCAGCTCCAATGGCTGCTAACCCATCAGTCCAGCCTTCAACTGTTGGTGACTGTTGATGTCTTGTGATTTGAGACTCTCTTTTTAAAGGGGTCATGACATGGATTATTTTATTATTTTAGAATATTCCATGAGGTTCACTTTTAATGTTAATTAAGTTTTTTGCACAAAAAACAAATAGGCTTTATATATATATATATATATATATACGGAATCATTTACAGACAAACCATTATGAAATTGTTTGCTTATAGTTTGTGATGCAGAAACTGAAGGAGCCTCCAGTGTAGACAGCGTCAGTGATTATAATGGATTCTTTTTGCTTTTGACGCGACGCTCGCATCCATTGTAAGCAAATGTCAGCTGTTGAGCGACTGAACGCCAGTGGGCGGGGCATTCTGATGCAAAGATTTATAACTATTCGTCAGTATCTTGCTTTAGAGGCAGTCATATGCAGATGTATTTTCCCATGAATGTTTAAAGTTATGATGGAGGCTAAAATGTCCTTATCTCAAGGATTTTTTAAAGCTTTTAAAACACTCAACAACACATAAAGGGCGCATCAGAAGACAGATTGGTTCTGTAGGTTTTCATCATGAGCTTTTTTTCTCTTTCAGCTCCAATGATTATTTACAACCAACCGCCCGTCATGCCCGTCACTCAGGTGGTCCAGTGTGCGCCTCCCCAGGGTGAGCAGAAAAGCTCTAGTTTAATAAGACTCTGCTTCAGTCAAACACTAGAAGGTTCATGCATGATGCATATGAATAGAATAGTATGTTCGAGGTTTATGATCATATTAAATGTATTTCATCAATATGATCTCTTTATGTATAGTGATAGTGTTCCCACGTCCGACTGAAGCGCCTGGGCAGATGAGATGTCCTTTCTGCCAGCAGCAGATCGTCACACAGACGACATACACATGTGGAACGATGGCGTGGTTAATCTGTGGTGCTCTTGCCATCTTTGGGTAAGGAACTATTCCCAGCTAACAAGGAACACTTTAAGAACTTTTGGAACATGCTAATTCTCCTCTGTTTTTTCTGTGCAGGATCTGGCCATGTTGTTTGATTCCTTTCTGTGTGAATGGCTGCAAGGACGTAGAGCATCACTGTCCAAGCTGTAAAAACCTTGTCCATGTGTACAGACGCATGTAGCTGGTTCTGAAGCAAAGAAAACTTTTCAGCATCATCTGGACATTACTGGACCTCCTAAATTAAAGACCATGTCATGAAAAGACTCATATGGGTTTCTTTTTCCTTCTTTATGCAAATGAAGGAAAATGAAACCCATATGGTCTCGTCACGTCTTGGTGTTATTTTTCTTTGAATTAGAAAGTCCAGTTGTATACCGATTCTCCATATGATTTATGTCTTTCTTGTTTTTCTTATTCTGTTTGAATAATAACTTATTCTGTATGATAATGTCATGTAATCAAACAGAATATAAACTTTTTTTCCCCAACAATCAAAAAAAACAAAAACAAGATTTGTTGTATTAAATTATTACAGGGTATTTCGGATCGAATTTATGCAATTTTAGACAACACAAAGGTTTTATATTATTTGGCTCTTTTTATTTGACTGCAACTATTCTCAGTAAAGACAATTAACATTCATGCCTTTTTGTATGTTCCTCTACGCTGCATTCTCTTAAATACATTATGAGCCAAGGAAAATAAACAATTCTTTGACTGTGACAGAACTAAACTACTCTTACATGAGGATGTCACTGACACAGCATAGATCTCGTGTAAATATTATGGAAAGGTTTTTTTTTTTTTTTTTTTTTTTTTTTGTGTGACAAAATCATCCTTTGCCAATCGATTCAGTTTCCTGATAGCATAGGCTCACTTCTGTATACCATCAAAGATAAATATGTCAGGCTAGTAATGAAAAAAAAAGAAGAAAACAAATGGATTAAAAAAAACAGCAGACAAAATGAAGAATGGAATATTAGCTTGTTAATTACTGTGCAGTATACATATACTGTTTATGTGTTTTAATAAACAGTATGCATGATTCAATGATGATGAATGAACTTTTCAAACTTGTCAACCAATAAACACATTTGTTTTATATGGTGGATGAGTGTAATATAACAAAAGACAGCGTTCTACTATAAATGAATAAGAATCACAATAAGGAATTAAACCTATAAATATCAAGATTAAACTGGTGTTGTGCGCATATATCAATCATCCCAGCTAACAAAAAACTTTTGCTAACGTTTGTCTAAATGTTCTCTGAATGTTCAAATTGTCCAGGTGTTTTTTTTTTTTTTTTTTGGTGATCAGTGTTTGCTTTAGTTGGGATGTTGGCCCCTATACTACTTGTGTTTGCTTGTTTTTGGCTGCTGTAACTGTGTGCTTGTATAACACAATTGTTGTGGCAAAGAAAGCCAAGATCAAGTGAGATCAGATGTTGTCAACTCCTTGTTGATGATGACGAAATCATCACAACATGAGCATCAAATATTGTGTTTTTAATTTTGTGTTTATATTTGGAATTTATAGTTGCCAACCTCGTGAAACTGATCATTTTAAAGCTATTAGTGCCAATACTGCACTTATCTGAAAGTTTTGAGCAAGTGTACCATGTAGTCATACACAGACATCAAGATTTTGCATATAAATCACAACAACGGTGAAAATCAAAGCAACAAGGAGCTGATAACACCTGATTGTGTCTTACAAACACACAGCTACAGCAGCCAAAGAAAAGATAACACAAGAAGTACAGGGACCAACTAAAGCAAACACTGCCCACTACAGTGGTGACTTCAAATAGATGCTAAGTTGTCTAAAGGGGTGCGTGGTTTATTTTATTTTCATGATTTTTGGAAAAACACAGACTGTCTAATTTAATGCATCCTGAGAGTGTTTATTTGGTGCAGAACTAGTATAAATTGTCTAAATGAGACTTTAAATGACTTTGAAAATATGTCCAAAATGACCACATTTGAACTAGTTTTTAACCTTGCACGGAAGCTCCATGAACAGAACATGTCAAAAAAAGACGTCATAAAAACGTTCATTCTGGCCCCCCATTGGACATCTTTTCAACGTCCGACTTTTTGACAAAGACATTGAAAGACGTCTTTTGAAAATAATTTTGCTTTGTGGGTAACCTTGCTGCCTTCAGGACCCTTTTCCTCAAGAGTCTTAGGCCAGGGCCATAGAACGATTGTCGTTCTGCAATTATAGCGCAACACGCTAACAAGTATTGCGTAGCTGGCCATGCTATCATGATGCACGACTCAGCATTAGTTGGTTCAGTCGAATTAGTCTGAGATCCTACGACAAAATGCCTGCTTATGAAGGTTTGTGCAGGTCCGCTGCTCAGCCATTGGCTTGTACAGTTTCACTGTGTGATTAAATAAGGATTCAGCATTCGAAAAAAAAGGAGTTTTCCCAAAGCGCCTATAGCGAAGACACAGGGAACCGAGGTTATGTTAATAACCAAGTACGTTTTCTGTTTTCCAGCTTCAGTGGACACACAAGAGACCGCCCATCACAGTCCAGCCTACTGTGTCTGCCCCGGGTGAGCACTAAAGCCCTAGATTACCCAGGCTCTGCATTCAAATACTAGAAGCTTTCAGCAAGTACAATAGGCATTTGTATGGAATAGTATGTTAGAAGTTTATGATCATAATATTATTAATTTTCATCAGTATGATCGCTTTATATGCATTTGTAGAAGTAGTTATTACACCACGGATGACTGATGTCCCTGTGCAGTTGAAATGTCCTCACTGCCACAAGAAGGTCGTCACGGAGATGAAATTTATCAATGGCATGAAGGTGTGGCTCATCTGTATCAGTCTTGGCTTTTTAGGGTAAGGAACCGCATTCATCAGATTTCAAATTGATCACATTGATATGAGAAAAGAAACCACACTTTTTTTTCAATCCAGGGTCTGGCCGTGTTGTTTGATTCCGCTCTTTGTGGATTCCTGCAAGGATGTAGAGCATGTCTGCCCAAGCTGCAAAAGCCTCCTCCATGTGCACTGTTGTGGCAAAAATTCATTAAACAATCATCAACTGCGTAAGAGACACTCTGAAATTCAAATGATCATTAAAAATTATTTTATTCTTGCAAGAAGGCCCAGTTGCCACACAGAAGTCTGTGAAACAAGTGCGACGACGAGAGGGAGGGCAGAGGAGTCTTTATACTGCTTTCAAGGTCTCCTGCTTACAGGCCCTTATCTAAACAAGGAGAGGCTTCCCTGCTAGTTTTCTGATACTGCTAAGTTTGTTCTTACAAACTCACAAATTCTAAATTGGGCGACCTCTGACCCTAGAAGTCAGAGGTCCCTTCTCATTCTGCCGCCTCCTGACGTCCCACCTGTTACCCAGCATTAAGAGAAACACATACACGTCAGTTTTACCACGTAGACCAAGTATAGAAGGTCATTTCAATGTTTTACTGCAAATCAATGAAAATCAAAATTTTCCATAACAGCACAAACGCATGTAGCTTGTTCTGAAGCGGAGAAAATCTGGAAAACCGAAAGAAAAACTTTGGAGTGTTTGAAATGGCAGAATCATTGCTGGACATTACTGGACTTTCTGATTCAAAGAAAAACAACACCATGCAAATGGCAACATCTTGATATAGACTATGATTTACTGTATTATTCTTGCAATTCAATGTAATAAGCAAAATATACATTTTTACTTCTTGCTGCCATTTTTGCACAACACAAGCTTATTTCCATGTCTGTTCATGCCAGCTTCTTTTTTTTTTTTTTTCAGTTACACAAAATTACAAGATTTTATTATTATTTTATCTGATAATATAGCATGCTATTTCAGATCAAATCTATATAATACGATATAGGACTGTGCAATTAATCGAAATCGTAATAAAATCACGATGTGAGCCTGCCTGATTTCTAAATCACAGAAAGCAGGATTTTTCTGCCGGCCACCTCAGAGTGAAATCTGAATGCAGCTTGGCTCAATCATAGAGTTAGAACAAAGCAATTTTACTGTTGCTTGAGACATGGAAGAAAGCACAGAAACAGGGAATGTGAATTCAGGGCAGGATAAGGACCAAAAAAACATATTCTGTGGTTTGGGAATATTTTGTTGACAGGAGAGATGATGTATCACGGAAAAACAGAGTAGGGGTTGTTCATTCAGAACACCTTTTGCAATTTTAAAAAACACGAGACTCAGGTCTAGAGATATGTTTTATTTTTTATACTTTTACCTTGCTCAATGCTTAAAAATGATGAACAGTACTTCCTGTAATGTTAATAGAGTGTTCAATGTTATGTGGTCTTTAATAATGTTCTCAAAATGTTAGAACAAAAATGTTTTTTATACATTGTTTGTAGAAGGTTTTTTAAATAATTTTCCTTATAATGTTGGGAGAAAATGTACGTAGAACAACATTTATGGAACATCCTTTAAACATTAGAAGGACAAATACAGCTAATAGGTCCTAACTCAACCTGCTCTTAATCACGTCATTTTCAATAGGGCACAGCTGATTGGTTCCTGCTGTATCAGTAGCCAATGAGCTCGCATGCTCAACCTTCAAATACATGGGTAGCATTTGCCTTAGCGGTGCAGAGTGCTTTCAGAAACCCTCCACCTTCCCCAGCTCCACCTGTACAGATTTCTATTTCATGACGTGCTGCAACTTCCTTCACTGATTCCTTTCAGGAGCTCCTGTCGAGTGCAATGTGTTCCCAGTTGTTCGATGTGGTATGGAAATTCTTGATATTGTCCTTGAAACGTTTTTTTTTTTGCTCACCAGATGCTCGACTACCTTCCTTCAGCTGGGAGTACAGGTTCTGTTTGGGGAGACATGTTTTGGACAAGCGGATAGTATGGCCTATCTATCGAAGTTGGTGCTGTATTATTGCAGTGGTGATGCTGGTCATGTTGGCTTCCTCCAAGATGCTGATGATTTCTGCTCTCCCAGCTGTTCCTCAGAATCTTTCATGGGGATCTTTGATGGTATTGTTCCATGGCTTTCAGGTAGGTGGTCCATGAGCAGGCTGGAGAGGACAATAGTCCTGCTGGCTATTAGGTCTCAGACTTCGAAGACTTTTTTTCCTGAGTCTGGCGTAGGTTCCACTGGCACAACTCAGACGATGGTTTAACCTCAAAGTCTATGTCAGCTTTTGAGGTGAGAAAACTGCCGAGGTAGGGGAAGTGGTCCATGTTTTCAAGAGGTGTTGTCCACTTTTATGGTTGGCTGGGTAGCTGGCTGGTTTTTGTGGAGATTGATAGAACTTGGGTCTTCTTGATGTTACATTTTAGTGTCACAACCTCTTGTGTAATAGCTGAGACACACGCTGACATCATAAAAACCTTAACAATGGTGACAATCAAAAAATATTCAAATATAAATCAGGTCAGTTTCTAATGATGTCTTGGCAAAGGCATATAGGATGTCCTGGAGATCTTCTGCTGAGTGCACTGCGATGACATTATCGTCCACGTACTGAAGCTCTGTGATGGTGGTGTAGTTGACCTCATAATCTTGGCAGAAAACATCCTTTGAACAACATTCTTCAAAAGTCCTTTAAATATTAAGGGTCACTAACTTTTCTCTGGCTGCAGTATTAGTTTGTTCAGAAAACACATTTACTCTGTCGGAAGAATCCAGATGTTGACTTTTAATTAATGGTGACATCATTAGAAAGTGGTCTGATTCACTGATCATATCTGAAGTCTAATCACTGCTCAGAAGTATGTTTTGTTATTAATTTTTTTTAATATGTTCTGACGTAGAACCAGGAAATGCTGTACTGTGTTAACGAAAGGATCAGCATAGCAGAGTGACATGGAAGAGATGAAAACCGGATCAGAAACCTCTCGGATTTCATCAAAAATATCTTAATTTGTGTTCCGAAGATGGACGAAGGTCTTACGGGCTTGGAACGACATGAGAGCGAGTGAGTAATTAATGACAGAAATGTCATTTTTGGCTTTTGATCTGCCAATCTGGTTTGTAATTGAAGCTGGTAATGCTGTTTGTGGAATTGTTTGATCAGATCTTGAGAGATTTAATGTCTTCTTTTTTCTTCAGCTGATTGTGACTGAAGTCAGTTGTAGTTCCTGTTCTTGTTGTTTCTCTTTTCTTCAGTGATTCAGCTTGTTAACATCAGGTGTTCGAATGACTGACAGAATGTTTCAGGAACATCATAACAACCTTTAAATGACGTTCTATCATGAACCTTTATTTAACCGGGACAGAAGACTCACTGAGATTAAAATCTCTTTTACAGGAGAGTCCTGGCCAAGATAGACAGTTGAGTTTGCATATACAGTTATATATCAAAGTTACGAAATACAAAAAAAACAAAAAACATATAAACATAAAACAAGCAACTGGTTAAAAACATTTACACACCATTTTACTATTACACACTATTGTCTGCACACTTGAATCCTTTCAGCAAATTTAATAGCCAAGCTTTCGGTCAGACGACCATCCTCAGGGCATACAAACAATCAATGTAACAATCAACTTAACTGTGTTCAAACACATCAGGACAATTAACAGTGATTACCACACCTGTGGAAGCCAGGTAGGAGAGTTGTAGTCCAATGGTGGGAGTTGTAGTTTTTCTTTAACCTACCCAACATATTGAGTCATCTACATAATTTACACATTTACTCCCCATAGTGAAAATCCCCAATACAAGAAACAAACATAAGTACAAATATACAAAAATACAGAAATACAAGCACATATATACATACATGCTGTATAAGTACATGGAGACTGCAAGGACATCAGTAAAAACCTTCATAAACTGCAGTATTCAAGACTTATAAAAACAGTACAGCTGTGACTATAGCATGACACTCATGTCGAAATCCACATTTAAACCTTTGGGATATAAGGCATCCAAAGTATGAATCCAGTACAGTTCCCTTTGGCATAGCACTTTGTCAATGTTGCCACCTCTAGATAATTTAATCTGCTCAATTCCCTGAAAACGGAGAGAAGAGACTGAGTGAGCACACTCTGTAAAGTGACAGGCCACAGGGTAGTTAGGATCAGCACGTCTGATAGAGCTTTTATGCTCACTTATCCTCTGTTTTAAACTACGTGTGGTCTTTCCCACATACACCATGTCACAAGGACATCTTAAAATGTAAATAACATTCTTAGTTTTACATGTAATAATGCCCTTCACATTGTAGCTCTTACCGGATCTGGGATGTTTAAAGTTACAGGTCTTGTGTGTATTATTACATTGGGCACAACTGCCACAGGGATAGTTACCATCCCTAAGAGGTGCTAAGAGTGTTTGGGTAGGAGCTGATCTTATGCATGCTTTTACTAGCCTGTTGCGGAGGTTAGGGCCCCGTCTGGACACAAACAAAGGTGGATCCTTAAATTTATCCTGAAGAGAAGAATCATCAGATATTAGGTGCCAGTATTTCATAATGGTGTTTTTAATAATAAAGGATCTTGGAGTAAAAGTAGTTATGCAAGAGACAGAAAACTTTTTATCCTTTTTAACACTCTTTTTCAAAAGGTGTGGCCGTGGTGTGGAGAGGGCGATATTATATGCCTCTTCAATACTTTTAATGGGATACCCCCTGGCTAGAAATCTTTGCTTCATATCTATAGCATTCTCCTTGAACTCTTCAATTGAATGGCAAATCCGTCTAAGTCTATAGAATTGACTCTTAGGCAGGCCGTTTTTTAGGGCACTGGGATGCGAGCTGCTTGCCAAAAGGAACGAATTGCGATCCGTCTCTTTACGATAGAGGGTTGTGGTCAATCTACCATCTTCTAGTTTGATCCACATGTCTAGGAAATGCACACATTTGGAGTCAGATTCTACAGTAAATTTTAGATCTGAGCTCATCCTATTGAGGTGAGTAGTGAATTCATTCAGCTCATCTTGGGACCCTTTAAAAACACACAAGACATCATCTAAGTATCTGAAATATCTGATGATATTACTGTAGAAGGGATTTCTGTCCTCGTTAAAAATAAACTGTTGTTCAAAGAATCCAACATACAAGTTCGCATAACTGGGGGCAAAAGTACTCCCCATACTTGTGCCTTTAACTTGGAGGTAATATTCTCCCTGGTGGAAGGCAAAGAAATTTAATCTGAGAATTGATGATGCCAGATCACAGATGAAAGTATTAGGAGGATTAACATCCTCAGGGCGATTCTGCAAATAATATTCTAGTGCTGTAATACCTCGTTCATGGGAAATATTGGTATAGAGACTTTCTACATCAAATGTAGCTAAAATGGTATCAGGAGGGAGATCCCGAAGTTCAGAGATTTTATTAATAACATCTGTAGAGTCTTGTACATAAGCAGGCAGATTTTTTACAAAAGGTTTGATGAAATAATCCACAAAGTTTGATAATGGCTCTAATAGTGACTCGTTACTCGCAACTATGGGTCTGCCCTTGGGTTTAATAAGGCTTTTGTGTATTTTAGGAAGCATATAGAATGCCGGAATGACCGGATGTTGTCTATTGAGATAACTGAATTCTTCTTTGGTTATCCAATTTTGTTCTAGGGCTTGAGTAATCAGCTCACTAATTATTTTTTGAAAATCAGCCGTAGGGTCACACTTAAGCTTCCTATAGAATGTTTCATCATTCAGTTGACGATATGCCTCAGTTACATAGTCAGTTGTATTAAGGATAACAATAGCCCCTCCCTTATCTGCTGGTTTTATTATAATGTCTGTATCTTTAGCAAGCTCTTGAATGGCATTTCTTTCATCCTGACATAAATTTTGCTGATGGGAGTAAGGCGTAGTCTGTAGCTTCTCAAAAATCTCTTGTTCAACAACCCTACAGAATGTATCGATCGAGGGGTGGTTTACATGAGGTACAAATGTACTTTTAGGCTTAAACCTAGGTTTAATTAAACTCTGGTTTTCATTCACAGTCCCAAAAAGATGTCTCAATTTAACCCTTCTAAAAAAAAGGAACAAATCAGTCTTAATTTCAAAAGAGTTTGTATGGCTAGTGGGAACAAAGCTCAAACCCTTACTTAGGGCCGAGAGATGTTGAGGAGTAAGTACCTTATCAGACAAGTTCACGACCGGACTCTGGCCTGTTGGCGTGTCACTGGCCCCATCTCCAGTCCGTTTCTTTTGTCCTCTCCTCGTCTTCCTTGGTTTCCTGTCTTGTTTTTTTGACCGTTTTTCTGTGACTTCCTTCCCTTGTTCCATTGGTCGTTTTTTGGAAACTGGCGTGTTTGAAAGCGATGGGCACTGCGGGAGGAATCGGAGTCGCTAGGGAAGTCACTATCCGATGTAAAGCCAAACTGTTGTACACGGTGTCCTCTTAACATGTCTCGTTGGGTCTCCTCTCCAAACAACCATTTATACACCTTTCCAGTCTGATAATCGTTGGCATCTCTCCTGTATTTCCTCAGTTTAGTGGTCAACATGTTGTCTTCAAATTCTTTCAGTGTCTGTTTAATTGAGTCACAGACATGGGCAAAATCAACACCCAACTTTTCTTTCATGAATGTTTCTTGTTTTACAATGTCTTTTTCAATGTCCTCTTTTTGTTTTGTGACCTCTTCAATTATTAAAAGCATTAAATCCATGGAGCATTTATTAAGTATCTCACACCATTTCTTATTAAAATCTTCATTTTCTTTGCCGATTGTAGGTGCTTTTTGGATACGTAGACCTTGTGGAATGCGTTTGCTTCTCCAGTACTCACTCAGTGTACTTCCATGAAGTTTCATACGAATTTCTTTCTTCTTTAAGTGTGTCAGTTTCATTTTCATATCTTCTGCTGAGAGAGAATGGATACCTGTAAGGCTGATAGTAGGAAACAGGATTCTCTCTGCATCTGACATGGAGTAGGCAAAGGTCTCAGCTCCTGTTGTGGTCAGTGCATGTGGGAAAGACCACACGTAGTTTAAAACAGAGGATAAGTGAGCATAAAAGCTCTATCAGACGTGCTGATCCTAACTACCCTGTGGCCTGTCACTTTACAGAGTGTGCTCACTCAGTCTCTTCTCTCCGTTTTCAGGGAATTGAGCAGATTAAATTATCTAGAGGTGGCAACATTGACAAAGTGCTATGCCAAAGGGAACTGTACTGGATTCATACTTTGGATGCCTTATATCCCAAAGGTTTAAATGTGGATTTCGACATGAGTGTCATGCTATAGTCACAGCTGTACTGTTTTTATAAGTCTTGAATACTGCCGTTTATGAAGGTTTTTACTGATGTCCTTGCAGTCTCCATGTACTTATACAGCATGTATGTATATATGTGCTTGTATTTCTGTATTTTTGTATATTTGTACTTATGTTTGTTTCTTGTATTGGGGATTTTCACTATGGGGAGTAAATGTGTAAATTATGTAGATGACTCAATATGTTGGGTAGGTTAAAGAAAAACTACAACTCCCACCATTGGACTACAACTCTCCTACCTGGCTTCCACAGGTGTGGTCATCACTGTTAATTGTCCTGATGTGTTTGAACACAGTTAAGTTGATTGTTACATTGATTGTTTGTATGCCCTGAGGATGGTCGTCTGACCGAAAGCTTGGCTATTAAATTTGCTGAAAGGATTCAAGTGTGCAGACAGTTTTATTTATCTTTTGAGATCTTCAGTTTTGTTTGTCTGGCACCTTGTTTTTCGTGAGTGCGGTGTTACTCTTTCAAACTATTACACACTATTAACATTACCTATTACAGTCAACAATTTGTCTCACAGTGATCTCACCATTTGGTCACAATGTGAGCTCATCCCAGAAATGTCTAAACATTTGTTTGACGTCAGACTCCAACGTCATTAAACAACTCCAAAAACAGCATTACCAGCTTCACTGATTACAAAGCAGATTTACTTTTTTTTCTGTCATATGTGTAGAAAAGTTCTTATTGAGTTTAACAGAGGTTTAGATGTTTTACTGAAAATAATACTTTGGTTTGGTGTCACCATTGTGGTGATCAGTGTTTGCTTTAGTTGGGCAGTTTTACTCTTGATGTTTTTCTCTGGCTGCTATAACTGTTTGTTATAAATTGTGATAAGATAATGTCAGCAATTTAATGATAAAGATTTAATCATCATGAAGTGCTCTGATCAGCTGATCTCATCTAGACCGTCATATGTGCTACTAATTTCATATATCTGATTAAATGAATGTTTCTACAGCATGAGATTCAATGGTGTTTTAATACGATATAATCAAACATTTTGAACTACTCCTTTGCTTAGACCAGGGTTTCTCAAACTCGGTCCTGGAGGGCCACTGTCCTGCACAGTTTAGCTCCAACCCTGATCAAACACACCTAGCTGTGAGTTTCTAGTGATCCTGAAGACACTGATTAGATTGCTCAGGTGTGTTTGATCAGGGTTGGAGCTAAACTGTGCAGGACAGTGGCCCTCCAGGACCGAGTTTGAGAAACCCTGGCTTAGACACACTCAAACCTCAAGAATTAGCACAACACAAATGGTGACATGCTTCATGCCACAATGCATTCTGGGAGCCACTGATGAGTTTTGTATTATGCACCCAGAAAACACTGAGCACCGAAGCGTGTCGCCGTTATTGAGATTCACACTTATTCGCACTTATTGTGCACAGTTTTTTTTTTTTTTTTCATATTGAAGCCTCCAGATATTCTGGTTAAAATACTGCTGGATCTCATGATGTAGAATCCCAGGATTGTTATTATCATGTAAAATTGATATCAGAGTTTTGATACTAGATTAAATCTGACTGCTACAAGATGATAATATCTTTACTATAATAATAAGCCAACATACTTGATCACATTTTCTCTTGCTGTTCACACCATAACACTGGTGGCTGTTAAGTGAACTGCAACCAGCAGCTTACTTGAAGCGATATACCCGTTCTCATCCCAAGGCGTCATATACTGACGCTTTTGACATTTTGTCTACATCCAACGCACATAGCACCCTTTAGCGTCAAAATGAGATGCAGATAGATATGGGCCAGAAGGCGCCTCCTAGTGGTCTAACCCTAACCCTACCCCAGACCTACCTACCCATAACCTAACACAGCTCTGTGCGTCTCATATTGACGCTAAAGGGTGCCATGTGCGTTCCTTGTAGACGAAATGTCAAAAGCGTCAGTATATGACGCCCTAGGATGAGAATGCGTAAAAGCTGCTGAGAAAGACGTTTCTATGAATACGTATATGTGCTGCGCATTCCTCTCAGTAACAAAATAAACACAACAAAAACTACATAAATGAGTAAATCCTTTTTAGCATAATTTCTGAAGCATTTTATGTGTCATATTATGGAAGAGAGGCTCTTGAGAGCGTGTATAAATGTCATATTTTTTTATTTTCCCAGAAGAGTCCTTCACATAAAAATGAGTCTACAGGCTTTCATAGACACCCTAAGTCAGGGAAGTCTTGTTTTTTTAAGTTTTGTTACAAGCCGTTCCCATATGGGTAATGAAATTGGCGATTAATACATGATAATTCTTACATATAGCCCCTTTAATACTAAAATATATTAGATTTTCATCAAACAGAGGAATGGAGCATCTGAAGCGTTGAATACGGTTTGAAATCAAAAGACACATTTCACAGAATATTTAACGTATGGTGGTATACCTTATTATTGTTAGGTGGTGTAAACACAGTTATTACAATCTTGGGAAATAAAGAAAAGTTTTTTTTCTGATGTGGTGTGCTTTGTATGGTAACATCTAAATGAACTGATTTCATGCAAGTCAAAAAAGTAATTTAATCTGGCTATATCAACCCAAATTACAATCAACGACAAAGTAATTTTTGTTAGTTAGATCAAGTACAAATAGACCAAATTTTAGTGCCTCCTTAGGATTTTACTGTGCCCCTCTACCCACCCAATTTCCTGTCATCATGACATTTCAACTATGCTCAGTAAAGACTATCATTCATGCATATGTGTTCCCTTTATGCTGCATTCTCTTAATAACTAACCTCTGAAGTCATGTATCCATGTATACATCATTTGACTGACAGAACTAGCTAAACAACTCTGACTTCTTATGCCATATAAACAATAATAGTTTCTTTTTACAGTTGGTTTTGTAAGGCTGGAAGCTTACGCTGCTATTTTGAACCAATAATCGGAACAAAAGGCAGTTGAAAGATGACGTGTTTAATTCAAATATTTATCTCCATTAAAGTTGTTGTTATTCTTTAACCTCTCATTCTGTAAAGGTCTTTCTTATAATTGATAGGAAAACGTAGGATTTAACCTGAACGTTTAGATAACGAAAGTTATAATCACTTTAGCTTTAAACATCATCAGTGATAAAAGGAAAGATTCTCAAAGCCTTTAAAGCAGGCAAATTTATTTATTAAGTTACATGTTTAAATTTGCAGACAGTATGTCTGTGCCTGGAGTGTCCCAACTGTCCTCAATCAGCATATTGATGAAATCCCTTGCACTAGATAGGTATTAGCTGTGACGATGAAGGCCATTGTGCCACGTTTATACCTTTAAAAGGATTTCTGAAGTACTAGGGCAGTAAAGAGTTCTGCCCATATTTGCTCATCCCTACAGTTTCATGTCTCTAGGTCAAATGGTTATTGAGTTAAATAGATTAACAGGAATAACTATATAACTAACGAGTCTGTATTAAATTACTAAAGGTGTACAACCCATAACAAGCCTTGTGCTAAATAAAGAATATTCTGTGTTTTACAGTTGGTTTCATGGTCAAACAGTCACTGAGTTTAATAGAATTATATTAATGAATTACATTTACACTACTATATTTATTTTAAAAACAAATAGAATGTAAATTCCACAATCATAATGAGAAAGGGTTAAATTAATAGATTTATAGGGATCTTAAAATTTATATGAATTTTTTTTTTTTTTTTTTTTTTTTTTAACGTTCCACTTTGTGCTGGGCAAAGAAAACCTAGTCATGCATTTACAGGTTAGTTTATCTTGAGTATGCGATAGAAATTGAAAATATAATGGGCATTTACGCGAATGCCAAATATAAAACTAACTTAACCGCAGGGTTGCCAAATCCCAGAAAAATGTCCACCCGCACCAAACACAAACACTGATCACCATGATGGTGAATACAAACGAAACAATAAAACAGATTGAGGTTTGTAGTAAAGTTTCTTTTGTTGCTGTTTCATTTGTCAGCCACTAGATTGTCCTAGTGTGTCATTTTTGTTTCTTACATTTGAACTCCTGTGTCTAGTGCTCTGTTAAACAGTTTTGTGTGAAATTACAGTACATTCCAGGTTAATAATTGCATGATTTTCACAGTAATTCCACAGCAGGACTTCTCATGTATCTAACTGCACTCTAGGAAATTTCTTTATACAATATCTTACTGTATTTCTACAGTGCACATGTAGCCTACTATTAAGGTACCCAGCATGCAGTGCGGCATGAATAGATTATGCTGTGGAGTTTCTTGATTCTTGTTGGTTTTATCTGTGCTGCTGAACTTATTTTTGGTTCACTTCTAGCAGTATGTGTTGTTTGTTTATTTTGTAATGTTTTAAAAAAACACATTTTGAAAGCATTGAGATGCTATTACATTAGAGAAACTTTAGGTGAAATTTCGAGGGCATTTTCCATTGTCAACACTGTAGTGATGTATAAAGCGCAGAAGTCACTTTCAAATTCAGGCAGAAATTTCACAGGTTAATGTGACTGAATATTTAATGTGCTTCCTTGCTTAAACATTAGATGGCACACTAGCTTCTAACTAGTAGCAACATTACCGGTCCTCACTGCCTGGAGGAATATCTCATTGTACTTCACTTAAAAAATAAATATTAATCTCTCTTTGATAGAAAGGCAGTTAAAGAGTGCTTTATAGAATGGGAGGCTTTTATTAGATGGTCCTGTAGAACAGCAGAATAAAACATCAAACCCACAAAGACAAATACATTGTTGTCTTCGCATCCATTAGTGGTATATCCACTTTCATTGTCCAGTCTTACTGTACAAATACAAGAGTGTTCATTTGTTACCAGGATACATGCAAAACAAACATTTTGTGCATTAAAGGTTGTAACTGAACCTCTTCCAACAAAAATATGTTTGTTTTTCTGAATATCGTAATTCACGCAGTCCTCTTTTTAGTGTTTATGTCAAGCATTTAAGAGAATATAGAGGTCAACAGTCTGAGATTGAGCAAAACTAGATAAGTTGACTGGTGTAAGCATGGTCGGGATGAGACGGGACACTGGAGGAGGTGTTAGTACTGGATATCAAAGTGTTTTGTGAACATGTTCCCACCTGATCATTCAATCAGGAAGCGGTTTAGGTAACGTACAGGACTTCTGATTAGGCAGTAGAATCAGTTTTCAGCTCCACCCCTTATTTCTGCCATGTCAGTGGATATTCTGAAAGTCTCTCTATCTGTCCAAGTGTCTTTATAGGGACGGGCATCAGAATCTCCACACCTCTCCACCAACTGCAGGTATGTGTCATAATATAAGTTTGGGTGTTTTAGATATTCTTTACCTTGGATTATTTGCTTCCACTGCAAATTTGTGATGTTTGGATACAGATACAGGTTGTTATATGAAATCCTGGGATATATAATAAAATAATAAAACCTGATGTTCAAATTCTGACCTGTGTTTTAAGTTTAATATTAAGAAGGTTGAACTTCTTAACAGATCAGGTAAATGTCAAAAGTGGCCTAAAGTGATCACTTTAGTATACCTGTCCATTAGTTTGTTGTAGTGTTTAATACATGTTAGTACTTGTTTCCTTTGCGATTGTCAAAACCTGCTCACTTTTATAATGTTCAGATTTGAAATGTTAAACACAGATGCTGTGTTTAAACCATGTCATGGTTTAAACACAGCATCTGTTCAGTTGTTCATGTTCTTGTGCTTTGTTCCAGTTGGTATATTATCCTAAATAGTATTGGGAATTATTGTGTCCCAAATAGTAGTATGGTGAAATGATTATCCAAAAGTAACTGGTTGGTTTACTAGTTTTGGTGGAAATTCGAAGTGGAGATTTGTGCACACTCAGATAACAGATAATAATTTCCACAACCCATTGCGTGTTGTACGAGGATCTGATTTGAATTAGTATAAGCACAAATAAAAATACTGTCTGAATATGGCATACTGACCCCGTCTGGTTTGAAACTTACTTCGCGACTGTTGAAAAGTATGTTCTATGTTCTACATCCACATGTTGTCATTATCATGTGACTTCACTGCCATTGCGTCGCTTCACTGCCATCCACAAACCCTCTTCATGTAGCCTCATGGGATAGTAAAGTGTCCATTGGATGCAACTTCAGAATCTCTCCGGAAGTGGTTAGTCAGCCGATAGATGTCGTGACCAAGTCGTGTTTCAAATTTGAAGTTGATATCACAAAAATGTTAGTTCCTATGAGATTTTGTTTAGGCGTAATGCCAATAAAAGTCACCGGATAAGACACCTTCTATTGAAATTGACACCTCCATTCCATTCCATTTTTTTTAAATGCGTTCTCCTGTAACAAATTAATACATTTCTGTCACAATATCACTTCTATTACAAAACAGTCGCCAAATATGTAAGTCTCAGGCCTTTCTGACAATATGTGTTTTGTTGAGATTAGAAAACAATTTGACTAAATAAATTTTGTTATGTAAAAAGTAGTCTCAGCCTCAGACGTCACGCCCACGGAACGTTGGATGTTGCACGCCGGTCTGTTGTTGTGGGGACATTTCAACGCCCCGAAACGTGACGCTGAACGAAACAAACTGTAATTGGTTGTTTGACATGTCGGTCAAACGGCCTTATGGGCGGGCCTTGGCCAAAGAAAGCTGCC
Source organism: Scardinius erythrophthalmus (assembly GCF_964197995.2). Taxonomy (NCBI): domain Eukaryota; kingdom Metazoa; phylum Chordata; class Actinopteri; order Cypriniformes; family Leuciscidae; genus Scardinius; species Scardinius erythrophthalmus. The sequence goes on from NC_138223.1 coordinate 44,150,554, forward strand.
ATGAATTCCAGACCTTCAGCCGTCAGTCTGAAGGTCTGGCAACGCGAGACTATGTAAAAAGTGACTCCACCCACTAGGAGGAGCTTTTTTTTTAATCCCTGTTACCATGGTAAAGCAATGTCCGATTTCATTATGAATGATACCTAATATGTGATGATTACTCAAATATGTGATAGGAAAAAAATTTGCTCAATAAAAAAAGAGAGCCAAGCATCCTGTAGCGGGACGGTGTCAGCTGCCAGATGCATGTAACTAAGTGACAGCGGTCCTAGACATACATTGATGACGAAGTAGTATATCCTGCTTGCCTACTCTTCTGCTACATACTCTAAAGTATGTACTTTATCTTTACAAATAGCATAGTGTACATCGGTGAACTGGAATGCAGGGTTGGGCAAGGAATTATGCATTTCTATGGCAACACAGCCTTAGATGAAATCAACCGAAGAAAAACGACGTTAAATCTCTGAAGATCTCAGCAGAGGACGTTTAAACAACTCCACAAACAGCATTACCAGCTTCACTTATTACTAACCAGTTTGACTTTTTGCATGCGTCTACTGAAGTTGTAATTGAGAATTAAAAGAGGTTTAGAAGTTGATGATTTGAGTTTCGTTTAAGGTCACCATTATGGAGATCAGTGTTTGATTTCGTTGGGCTCTTGACCATTGGCTTTGTAATACCAGTTTTTCCTCTGGCTGCTGTAACTGAGTGTTTATAAAACATTTTTGTTATGACTCAAAAGCCAAAAGAGAATATGAGCATGTGTCAATGGTTGTTTTAATTATGAAAATCTTCATTTAGTGACTTAATTTACTGATCTTTTCCAGAGCAAGATATTGTATTAATTATATTATTAATTATAATAGAACTGATTCTGCTGTAAGGTCCATTGTTGTGACAATCAGATTATAAAACCTCTATGGTATCATGCTGACTTACAAAGACATCAAGAATCAGCATATGAATCTCAACAATGGTGACCATTGAAAAATGATTCATGCCACAATGCATGCTGGGAGAAATAGATAAGTTTTGTATTATGCTAGTACCCAGCATGCATTGCAGCATTAATCGATTTTTTTAATGGTCACCATTGTTGGAGATTCATATGCTGATTCTTGATGTCTGTGTGAGTTTGTAATTCAATCAACTTTTTGTGCACAGACTTGATTTTAAATCCTTCATATTATCAGATGGTCACAACATTGCTGGCTTTTATGCTGTAGAACCACAGTTTTGAATAAAACAAATAAATTTTTGCCTGTTAATCAGAGATTCGACATTCTGAATTAGATCAGAGAATCAAGTCACTGAATGATGATTGTCATCATCAATCCTTAACACCCGATCATACTTTTCCTTTAGTGCCATAACAAATGTGTTTTATAAACACTCAATTACAGCAGCCAAAGAAAAACATATGTGCCATAGTCAAGGGTCAAGAGCCCAACTAAAGCAAACGCTGATCTCTATCAAATGAAACTCAAATCATCAACTTCTAAACCTCTGTTAATTCTAAGAACTTCTGTAGACGTCTGTCAGAAATAAAGTCAGTCTGGTTAGTAACAAGTGAAGCTGTAATGCTGTTTGTGGAGTTGTTTAATCCTCCTCTGCTGTCTTCTTTTCTCTTCAGTTGATTTCATCTAAGGCTGTGTCTGAAGTCAATTGTAGTTCTTGTGTTTCTCTTTCCTCCTGCAGTGATTTTGTTTGTTAACAGCAGATGTTCATCACTAATGCTCAATCACTACTTAATTGATCACTTGATTATACAATTATTATTCGATTATCATTCTGGAATCTAGAAATGTTCTATAGCTCATTCAGTTTGAGTTCTGTTTCAGTCATTGTGTCCACACAAGTTTCGTTAATATTTGAGTGCAGTGAACTCAGTTTAATTTAGTACAAATTACTGGTAGGTTTTACAGTCTATCACTTTATCCGAACACATATTCCGCTGACTCATCTGTCAACTCCTGAAAGATAAAATGTTGTCAAACTGGCTGATCAGGAGCTCTTCTTTCAGGAAATCAGATTTCATGATAACACGGTTAGACAATGATGAACACTGGACAATTACTGTAAGTCACACTTAAAAGAGTCATGACATAAGTCATGACAGTAAAAAATATTTTTTCAGGTTTTAAATGAATAAAGTTATACTATATAATAATGATTTAATATATTTATTGTTCAAAATGAAGACAAAAAGTATTGTGAAGCGTTAGCGGATCAAGTTGATACTTAATGTCCACTAAAAAACAAATGTTAGTGCTGCTGTTCGAAGGTGCAGCAAAATACATATCTGAATGCCCAACCAATCACTGCTTTGATTGTAACATGGTACATTAACCAAACGTACGTGGTAAAATCAGACTGTTGGCATTCCTGTTCGTCTCAATAGCATGACCTCGTGAACCCAGAAAGTATGCAAACCTGTTTGATTTCGAAAGTATTTTTGATCCATTCACCGATAAATGCTGTGTGATTGATCACTGAGAACAACTGATTGATGCAACCACAAGAATCTGTACAATCCAACCACTTCATTACTTCCTGATTTGTGACAAAGGCAGCAGTCAGTCTATTTGTTATTTTTATTGTTGCTTTGCCAGTGTTGTTTGTAAAACCTTTACAACATACCATTAAAGCACTTATGTTTTTCTTATTCTCAGATTGTTGATTATGGATAAAGGACAGTTCCCCCCTCCATATCCTGGACCGCAAATCCAGACCAACTTTCCTAACCAGCCACAGCAGGTTTTCTATCAAACCCAACCAGGTCAGCGCCCCCTTACACTGATGTTCAGTTCAGAGACTATTGGTCATTGGTAGCTAACTACAGTGCTTCAATAATGATCTATTTTGCAGGTCCAATGGCCACTGTATACAATCCACCGCCCCAACAGACGTCAGTCATGTCAACCAACGTATCCCAAACGGTCCAGTCCTCTGTCATGGGTGAGAGCTGATGTTTACAGTGTTTAGAGGGAAACTTGAACGTCTCTGCGTGTCACAATAAGTATCAAGTCCTACAGCATTCCAAAACACTGCCGATACTTTCTAAACATTAAGGGACAAGTCATAAAAACATGACATATTGTTCTGTCCAACTGCGTTGTTTTCCTTAAGATATAAATATGTACAAGTAGTTAGGGGCCGAGCACCTGTTGTATCCAATACTGCTCTTCTTCTTCCACTCTTGAAGTTTATGGCAGCCCATAGTTTGAACGTTATCCACAGCAAATTCAGAGTCTCTACCTCAATCCCTCTAGCGTAACCAACTGTGCAAATTTGCAACCTATGACGTAATTTTCCGTCATTAAAATTCTTCCGGCATTTTGAACGATGAATAAAAAATTACTTTTTCGAACTCATCCTAGAAGTTTTGTCCAATTTTCACCAACATTGGCTTTTTTTCTTATGTGGTGGAAATCAGCTTCCATAGATATGACCCCAAAAACAATGAAGAATCTCCAAATGCAGTTTTGAACTTGGGGAAATTTGGGCCTTGGCAGTTCTGACTTATAAAACTCATGTTTTGTTTCACAGCACAACAGCCCATGTCTTCATCCACCGTAACTCAAACAGTCCATTCTTCAAGTATGCCTTCCGTTGGTGAGTGTCGATGTCTTGATTTATGAGACTCTCTGTTTGACAGGTTTTTAAAAGTTTACAGGATAATATTTCCCTTATCTCAAGTTTGAAGGAATTTCTGGTTCTGTGTGTTTTCTTTTTCAGCTCCAACGGTAATTTACAACCAACAACCCGTCATGTCTACCGTCACTCAGATGGTCCAGTCTGCACCTGCCCAGCGTGAGCTTAAGACTAAGACTTATGCGCTCAAACTCTAGACATTTACAGCCAGTGTTCGAATTGAGGGGGGGCTGGGGGGGGCTGGGATCTCCCATAAGCATCAAGGGACCCCCCATAAGGCCCAAAAAAATTACCTGGGGGGTCCCCTGGTTTTTCATTAAAACTAAAATTATAGAAACATAATTTATTAGGTAATATATATATATATATATATATATATATATATATATATATATATATTTTTTTTTTTTTTTTTTTTTTTTTATCAAAGAATTGCGCTGCCGCTCCCATTAGAAAGTAATTCAAATTAGATTTGCGTCAGATACATTTTATTTATCGTGCCATTTATACGCCAAAAACATATATAATTTTTATTTTTTTTTTGCATGTAAATGATACGCACTGCAAACCCCTTGGGTAGGATTAGGGGTGTGGAGTACGTGCGTATTACACCATAAAGTGCGTATCACACCATAAAGTGCGTATCATATGCATGCAAAAACTATTTTTGGCGAATAAATGGATAGATTATGCATATAGATTTTGGGTGGAGAAAAGTCTTTCTTCATCAGTTATTCACAGAGTTAATGCTCAGCTGCAAAAACATGTTCTGAAACACTAAAAGTTAAGTAAATGAAATTATAGTATTATATGAAATAAATAAATGAAAATATGTATATTATTACGTTTTGGGGGGGGGGGGGGCTTTGACACAATTCGAACACTGTTTACAGCATGCACATTATGCACCTGTACAGGATACTATTCTGGAGGTTTATGATCATATTATTAGAAATTTTCATCAGTATTACCTTTTTCCTCTGCATATGTAGCCACAGTGGTGATTATGCCCCCACATCTGTCTGAAACTCCTGGGCAGATGAAATGTCCTTTCTGCCAGCAGCAGATCGTCACACAGACGACATACATCAACGGAATGATGGCGTGGGTAATCTGTGGAACTCTTGGCATTTTAGGGTAAGGAACTGTATTCATCAAATTCTCATGTACAGAAAATCTGATTCAGACATATATTGAAACTTGTATATCATGTGTTTTAATATATTTGTATTTACACATTTATAATGATGAATTTGAAAATTAGTACATTTCAAATATATTTACTTTAAATATAATATCAAATAACACACTAGAGTTACAATGTTAATCAAGTCCTTTAAATGTTCTGTATGTTAGTCAACACATCAAAATATGTGTACTTCTTTACAGCATGACAAAAGTTTATTAAAGCTGATTGATTGATTGATTGATTGATTGATTGATTGATTGATTGATTGATTGATTGATTGATTGATTGATTGATTGATTGATTGATTGATTGATTGATTGATTGAACGAATGAACATTCTGGCCGTGGTGGCCTGATAACGTGAACTTTAAAGTAGATTTCAAAGTGCAAGTTTTTAAAAACGGGTGTAAACTTCAAAACGTGCATCTGTGAAAAGGGTGACAGCATGCACATGCATATTACGTGTCTTGTCTATAGACATGCGCCTTTGAATGCATAGTGCATAGTGCGCGCATATTTATGATTCTTTGCAGCCTTTAGCCACTGCCTAAAACGCACTGGATCCTTCATTGGAAACCGAAAGTAAATCACCCTCGCTAAGCATGTACTCTTTGAATTCAACACAAGTCGACAGCATTATAACTAAAAGTTTGCTAAGAACTATTTCCTACTAAAGCAAGGTGGTATTTGACTCTGGTCAGGCGTATCCATAGCAGACTGGTGGGAGTGGCCTTGGACGCTTATATGCCCAGTGCATTATGGGTGTTGAAGTTTTCCTACCTATTTGGCAAAAGTTTCCTCTATTCAGGCAGCAAAAACGTTTTCGTCTTTCTACTGTATAGGCAGCCAAATTTTTATTTAAAGCAAATTTTGCGAGCGATGAATTACCCGTTTAAAGGGTTAATTAATCCAAAAAATTAAACTAGTGTCATTAATTTCTCACCCTCATGTTGTTTCAAACCCGTAAGACTTTCATTCATCTTCGGAACACAAATTAAGATATTTTTAATGAAATCTGAGCCTAAATTCAATATTCTCATAATATAAAGTGATTGTGTCTCTTCAGGACATTTTGGACTAAATCGCTCAATCCATATGGATTAGTTTTACTTGATGAACTTCTTGAAACGTCAGAGTAGTAGTTGCATAGACTGTCAATGGAGAGAAAGAAATCTCTATTTCGTTGCTGATTGAATTAATGATGACCCACTAACCACAAAGGTATACCAGGAGAAAAGAAAATTAAATTTTTTAAACTTATTTTTTTCTGTCCAGGATCTGGCCATGTTGTTTGATTCCTTTCTGTGTGAATGCCTGCAAGGACGTGGAGCATCACTGTCCGAGCTGTCAAAGCCTCGTCTATGTGTACAGACGCATGTAGCTGCTTCTCGGAAGCAAAGAAAATCTGAACGACCAAACAAAAAACTTTACAGGCATCATCTTTTGGACATTCCTGGACTTCCTAATTTAAAGAAAAATAATGTAACGACGTGGGTTTCTCTTTCCTTATTCATGCAAATATATATATTGATACTGAATATGATATCTATTTTCTTACTGATAACAATACAAGATCCTGCAGAGTTCATTATGTATTGCACATCTTACTACTTATTGCCATTTTTGTTCAACCCATATGTTTACTTCAGTGTTTTGTTTATTTGATTAAATGTTCTTCTTCTGCAAAGCCTATTTTTTTCTCAAAAATCCTTAAAAAAACAAGATTTGTTGTATCAGATTAAGATTATCTAGTAACAATAAAGCATGGTATTTCAATGACGCTATTCACTGGCTTGGTTGAAGGTATTCTGCATGCACAGTTGTGGTCAGAATTAATGGCACCCCTGGTAAATTTAATCAAAAATGGCTGTAAAAAATAAATCTGCATTGCTTATCCTTTTGATCTTTCGTTCAAAAAATGTGCAAAAATCAAACCTTTCATTGAAGTAAAAGAATTGAAAGTGCTGGGGAATCACATTATGAAATGAATGTTTTTCTCCAAAACACGTTGGCCACAAATATTGGCACCCTTTTATTAAATCCTTTTTGGCAACCTCCTTTTGCCAAGATAACAGCTCTGAGTCTTCTCCTATAATGCCTGATGAGTTTGGAGAATAACTGACAAGAGATCAGAGACCATTCCTCCACACAGAATCTCTCCAGATCCTTCAGATTCCCAGATCCATGTTGGCGCTTCTTCTCTTCAGTTCAGCCCACTCATTTTCTGTATGGTTCAGGTCAGGGGACTGGGACAACCATGGCAGAAGCTTCATTTTGTGCTCATTGACACATTTTTATGTTTGTTTTGGATCATTGTCCTGTTGGAAGAGCCAAACATGGCCCATTAAAAATACACAAGCAGACTAAACAAGGAACAGCTGACAAGACTTAACTAATTGGAAACCACAGAGACTAATGAGAACAGGTGCAGACAAGACAGAACTTAATTGTGACAATAACCAAATAAATGTTTGTTTTTTTACCTAAACTCATAACATTACCGTTATTTATCACAAATAACTGGTATGTGTGTGTTTGTGCATATATATATATATATTGTAATGCATGCTGGATACCAGTTTTATACTATGGTAGCTCCCAGCATACATTATGTCACTGTTGTTGAGATTCATACACTGATTCTTGAGGTCTCTGTGTGTCTAAATATAGTAGCAGTTCAAAATGTTTTATGCACAATGTGGAACTGATTACCACAACAGTGCCGGACCTATTGCTATAGTATCACAGTGTTTATAATACACAAACAATAAGTGTTTGATTGTGTTTAATGACCGATCAGTGATAAACCTTGGGATGAGAGCTGTGAGGATCTAGAATACTCGATGATATTGTAACAGTTAAATGTTACTTATGGTGCTATTCTACTACCCCCATTAGCAGGGGACACTATTGTTCCTTTAGGCTACGATTAAATACAGGTAGGGAGTAGAAGAAGAGAGAGCTGTTTGGTAAGCCTGGTAACCTTCCCTTTACTGATATCCTGATTGGGAAACGTACCGTTTTATGCTCAATAAAAGTAAGGTTCCTTTGTTTCATATTCAATGGTGGCTGTATAAAATGTATTCCATTGTTGAGGTTTAGACTAATGTTTAATATTTTGTTTGTAAAAGGACTCCTTTGACTTACCCTCTTTAATTGTACCAATGGTGCAGTTGCTACTGCTTGGTCCATGTTGGGAATAGAAAGGACTAATTTCTACCAGAAAGACTCGGGAGAATTAATACTGTGACAATGAACATTTATTTAAGAGCTCAGCAAACAATCAAATTCTTTGGCGTAGGCCCCGTCCGTAACTCGCATTCCTAGGGTTCGGAACCTGCATATCCTGCCTGAAGACGAAGGCAGGGGTGCAGTTCACCCCCTGCGAAATAAGGAAGGGGGCCATCTGGAGGTGATGGGGAGGATGGAGGGGAGGACCCAGCATAGAAATGTTAGGGAGATGAAGGAAAAGTCCCGTCTTGGTGGTGGATGGGGAGGATGGAGGTGGTTGGAGCGACAGCATCTGCGAACTCAGACATGTGTAAGTACCACCCAATTATACTGGCTATTAGGATATGATTGGATAGATGAGAAGGTAATACATGACGTGAACGATTGAGGCTTCCAGGCAGAACTTGCGCTAGGCTTCATTTACCTGCATTATATCTCATATCTCATTGCCTTGGGTCATCGAAATGGGATATTAATCAAGAGGAACTGTTTCCTGCTTGTGTCTAGAATTGCTGTGTGGAGTATTGGATTTGTTCTGGACTGTTACCAAGGTTGAAGAGCTATATTGTCTAGAAGGGTTCTTTCATCTGGACTGTGGCATATAAGTATCACCACATTCATTGCATCCATCATTCTTATATTATGACTATTCTTTTTGTATTTATTATTATTTTATTTTTTGAGTCATTTGTACTGTTGGATTATTATTGTAACTTCACTGTTGTTTTTCCCCATAAATCTCTGCTAAGAAAATCAGTTTTCTGTTCTATTGTTTTCTTGTTTTCTTAATGTTTGTGACAAGTTGGTATGTAGATCCCTCTGATTTGTTCAGATTTATAGTAAACATTTACTCATAGAAGTACGAGTTTGTTATAATATCATCTTCAATAAATACCCAAGAGATGTTTTTTTTTTTTTTTTTGCCGTAATGATTGTATTTTAAAAACAGTGAGTCACAATAGAATGTTAAAAAGTTAAGGGTCAAAAGGGTTCTTTCCGTAAGAGTTGGGCCTTTTACAGATCTGTCAGCTTCATTTCGCCCCATTAAACATCTCCATATGGTTCTCCGTCCACCACAGTCCAGCTCACTGAGGTTCTGGTCAATACAGGTGAGTGTTCAGCAACAAAGACTCGTCATTTCTGTTTTTATTCATGTTGTGAGATTATAATACACTTCATTATAAACTTCATTATTATTATATACACTTCATTATAAACACTAGAGGGTGAAAGATGCTGAATGAATTGTAATAAAAACTCTTTTGAAAGCAATAGTGGTTACCAACATTACCTGTCCTCACTACCTGGAGTAACATCTCAGTGGTTGCTCAATCTGTGCATCATTGTACTTCGCTTAAAAAAATATTTATTATACACTCTCCATATAGAAATGTCATTACCCCAGATCAGGTCATGAGATCTTCCTGTAGAACAGCAGAATAAAACACCAAACCCACAAAGACAAATACATTATTGTCTTCGCATCCATTGGTATTCATGTATCCAGTTTCATTGTCCAGTCTTACTGTCCAAATACAAGTGTTCATTTGTTACCAGGATACATGCAAAACAAACATTGTGCACATAACAGGTTGTAACTGAACCTCTTCCATCAAAATATGGGGTTTATCTGAATAACGTTTGGCACGCAGTCCTCTTTTTATTGTGTTTATGTCAAGCATTTGAGAGAATATAAAGGCCAACAGTCTGAGATTGAGCAAAACTGGATAAGTTGACTGGTGTAAGCATGGTTGGGATGAGATGGGACACTGGAGGAGCTGTTAGTACTGGATATCGAGGTGTTTTGGGAACATGTTCCCTATGGTCATTCCACCAGGAACTCAGTTTATTTTGCATTATGATGAGAAACTTCTGAAAACGCATTTGCATCAGCCTTCATATCAGTGATTCAGCTCCACCCCTTCTTTCGGCCATATCCGTGCTTATTCTCACAGTCTCATCACTATCCCAGTGTCTTCATTGGAAAGAGCATCAGAATTTCCACAGCTCTCCGTCGACTGCAGAAACACACAGGTATGTGTCATATTATGAGTATTGCAATTTTACATTTTAAAAAGATGGGGATCATATTCTTTACTTTAGATTATGTGCTTCCACAGTCACTTTGTGATGTTTGGATACAGATAATTGCTATATGAAAACCTGAGATCAAGATATAGCAATATTAAAGTCACTGGAAAAACGCTCCCCCACCTACACTTTTGCAAAACTCCTGAAATGTACTTACAATTCACTGCAGTTTCCAGCGGAATTGAACACTAGCGACAGTAAAATTTTCTACTACATAAATGACCCAATTTAAATACACATTCATCGTTCCAGCAGTGAAGTATACCTTCATTTCCTGATCTCCTTCATCTGTTCAGTATATTGGTGATCGAGAGGAATAATGTCGTTTCAAACCTGTATGACTTTCTTCTGTTGAACTTAAAACGTATTTTGGGAAATGTCTCATTGTTTTGTTTTGTTTGTATTTTTTGTCCATACAATGGAAGCCAATGGAAACGGTTTGGTTAAAGGATTAGCTCACCTCAAAATGAAAATTTCCTGATAACTTACTCACCCCAATGCCATCCAAGATGTCCATGTCTTTTTTGAGGAAAACATTTCAGGATTTTTCTACACACAATGGACTTCAATGGCAACCAAAATGTTGAAGTTCAAATCAATGCAGTTTCAGAGGGCTCTGCACGATCCCAGCATGAATGGGGTCTTATCTGGCGAAACAATCGGTCATTTTCTAAAAATAAATAAAAATATATATACTTTTTAACCCCAATTGCTCATCTTGTGTTGGTCTGCCTTTCTAAGTTATTTGTCTGTGTACTCCGGTTCAAAAAGGTAGGGAAGGGCGAAAAATTCCATATCATTTTCTCTTCCACATTTAAAAATTGTCCGACATCTTTGTTTAAATTTCTTAATATTATTTTCTTCTTTTTTTTCGTGACCTTTCCAACGTGATGATGTAATACCTCATTGCCTTATTTCTTGACTGGCGATCGTGCAGAGTCCTTTGAAGCACTTCAAAGCCATTTGAAACAGCATTGATTTGAACGTCAACATTCTGGTTGCCATTGAAGTCCACTGTGTGTAGAAAAATCCTGAAATGTTTTCCTCAAAATACTTAATTTATTTTCCACTGAAGAAAGAAAGACATGAACATCTTGGATGGCACTGGGGTGAGTAAATTATCAGGAAATTTTCATTTTGAGGTGAACTAATCCTTTAACAACATTCTTTAAAACATCTTCTTTTATGTTCAACTTAAGAAAGAAACTCATAGGTTTGGAAAAAACATGAGGGTGAGTAAATGATCACAGAATTTTAATTTTTGGATCAACAAAACCTTTAATATTAATTTTTACTGGTACAGATAAAAAGTCATAATTATGAAATTTCATTTTGCAATTTGTTTATAGACATTTCTAATTCTAAATAGACTTTTTATCTCATAATTGTGACCTTTAAATTATGATTTAACAATAATTATAATAAACAATAATTATGATGTATGATTTTTTTTATGTGGCGGAAATGGGCTTCCATAAATATGACCTCAAAACACAATAAAAATAAATAATGATCAAATGCAGATTAATAGAGAACTTGGAGAAAAAGCCTTTTCAATTCTGACTTATAAACCTCAAGTTGTGCCGCCATTTGTAAATCATGGCTTTCTGTTTTCCAGCTCCAATGGCCGCTAACCCATCAGTCCAGTCTTCAACTGTTGGTGAGTGTTGATGTCTTGTGATTTGAGACTCTCTGTTTAAAGGGGTCATGACATGGATTATTTTACTATTTTATTATATTTCAAGAGGTTTACTTTTAATGTTTGCACAAAAAACAAATAGGCTTTATATATATATACGGAGTCATTTACAGACAAACCATTACGAAATCATTTGCTTATAGTTTGTGATGCAGAAACTGAAGGAGCCTCCAGTGTAGACAGCGTCAGTGATTATAATGGATTCTTTTTGCTCTTGATGTGACGCTCACATCCGTTGTAAGCAAATGTCATTTGTTAGGAGACTGAACGCCAGTGGGCGGGGCATTCTGATGCAAAGATTTATAACTATTCGTCAATAACTTGCTTTAGAGGCAGTCATATGCAAATGTATTTTCCCATGTGGCGTCACAGATCCCTTATACTGAGGAGAATATTTAAAGCTATGATGGAGGTTTTATGCAGAATGTTTTAATGATACAAACGATACCTCTTATATGTCAAAAGATCAGGGCAAATTTGATTTCTCATGTCACGACCCCTTTAAATGACAACCAGAACCCCTTAATAGAAGACTATAACATGAATAAAAACTGATTACAGGCTAAATGTCCTTATCTCAGGGATTTTTTAAAGCTTTTAAAACACTCAACAACACATAAAGGGCACATCAGAAGCCAGATTGATTTTGTAGGTTTTCATCATGAGCTTTTTTTCTCTTTCAGCTCCAATGGTAATTTACAACCAACCGCCCGTCATGAACACCGTCACTCAGGTGGTCCAGTGTGCGCCTGCCCCGGGTGAGCAGAAAAGCTCTAAGACTCTGCTTCAGTCAAACACTAGAAGTTCATGCATGATGCATATGAATAGAATAGTATGTTAGAGGTTTATGATCATATCAATATGATCTCTTTATGTAAAGTGATAGTGTCACCACATCTGACTGAAACTCCTGGGCAGATGAAATGTCCTTACTGCCAGCAGCAGATCGTCACACAGACGACATACATCAATGGGACGATGGTGTGGGTAATCTGTGGTGTTCTTGCCATCTTTGGGTAAGGAACTATTCCCAGCTAACAAGGAACACTTTAAGAACTTTAAGAACGTGCTAATTCTCCTCTGTTTTTTCTGTGCAGGATCTGGCCATGTTGTTTGATTCCTTTCTGTGTGAATGCCTGCAAGGACGTAGAGCATCACTGTCCAAGCTGTAAAAGCCTCGTCCATGTGTACAGACGCATGTAGCTGGTTCTCTGAAGCAAAGAAAACTTTTCAGCCAGCATCATCTGGACATTACTGGACCTCCTAATTCAAAGACAAATAACACCATGTCATGAAAAGACATTCTTTAAGAAGGAAAATGAAACCCATATGGTCTCGTCACGTCATGGGTGTTATTTTTCTTTGAATTAGGAAGTCCAGTTGTATACTGATTCTCCATATGATTTATGTCTGTATGATAATGTTATGTAATCAAACAGAATATAAACTTTTGTACCCAACAATAATAAAAAAAAAAAAATGATTATATTAGATTATTAGATTATGACAGGGTATTTCGGATAGATATTTATACAAGACAACTTTTATATTATTTGGCTCTTTTTATTTGACTGCAACTATTCTCAGTAAAGACAATTAACATTCATGCCTTTTTTGTATGTTCCTCTACGCTGCATTCTCTTAAATACATTATGAGTCAAGGAAAATAAACAATTCTTTGACTGTGACAGAATTAAACTTCTCTTACATGTGGATGTCACTGACACAGCATAGATCTCGTATAAATATTATGGAAATGTTATGAGGTGAGAAAAGACCCAATAGCGAGTGACAGTGAATCAATCTTTTAATAGAAAGTAAATGAGGTAGCCTCCAGCAGAGCAGTCTAACAGAAATCTTCTTTGTAGATACCAGACAACAGAAAGAGCCAAAAATACGGCCAACAGAAATAATCCTCTTGCAAACAGTATTTAGACAGCGGGCAGCGGCGATGCGAGAACACAGCAGGTGGCTACTGGCTAGCCTCGGGTCACAGAGATGGATGCATAGTAGACACACAGCGGGGAACAGCAGCAGCACAGTCAAGCGTTTCACTGGACACAGAGAGCTGGTTAGAGCATGAGTTGTAAAATACTTGCTGCTAGACAGGGGCGGATCTACTGGGGTGGCACGGGGTGGCAGCTGCCACCCCTAGTAAAGGTCTTGCCACCCCAGCTGCCACCCCAGCTGCCACCCCATTGATGTCAGCCAGGCCGGCTGAAAATAAGACGGCATTTACAGTAAAAACCTTTGTTTCCTGGGCGCCCCTAAACGCATCATGACTTGAGTAGAAAATACTTACGTCCCTGATTCAAACGTGCAGAGCGTTCGCTCAGTCTGGCTCACACACAGCGAGTCTGCTGCGGTGCGGTGGCCCTGCAACCCGACTGGAGAGACTGAGCTGCCCCAGAGCCTCTGAAGGTGAAGTGAGTTTCCCCAGGTGTAGTTTAAACACACGTTTAACTTAAAGTTACATTTGTAATGAATGTATTGTATGCTAAAGACGATTCAGCATCAGCAAAAACAGCGAGTCTATTACGTTAGCCAAAATCAGCTGTCAAATCGCTCCCTCGTGATTTGTAAGAGCACTCTTCCCTTTGATTAGCCTAATTTTGATTTTAGTAAAGACAAGAACAGCTTAATAAAAAATATAAAATATTGTTTGTGTTTACTGATGGTCGCCGTTACGCCGACGTTACGTTACAACACACAATACAGTGTCAGTTAGAAGATCGATCATTTGATTAGATAAGCAGTCCTAAATCCAATTTCTCTCAGATATCACAGCAATGAAACCAGGTTAATGGGGAAATAAGAAATACAATAGGATTAAGTAGTCTTAACATAGCCTAAGTGCATGTGATCAATCTTTCTGATTTTATATGTGTTATTGAGGACAGAACTAAACATTTAAATGGTTACACTTTCTTTGATATTAAACAAATTTTATTTTAGATTTAGATTTTGGCTTCCAATGATTATAAAAAGAATATACAGTATTTGAGGTATACCATTAAAAACTAAAGCTGCATTCTCTCTAGCGCAACTTCCTTCCCTTCAGCGGTGCACTGTCATTTCTCCCTAAAACCCAAACATAACGTCAGAATCTGCATGATCGGTGATTGTTGTAAAATTTAGTCTATACTGTTGCTAAACTGCGGGATGCGTTTGATAATAAAAGGCTATTAAAAGTACCAAAATTGACGCAATAGACGCTGTTCCAAATGCGGCGCGCGCTCCGAAACACACCGCAACGAGACAAGTAATGTATATTTTGGGCTTCGTGTGCACATCTAAACGATCAAATATGTCAAAATGGCTGTCTTGGAGATTCACTTAAACAGTTTATTCACTTAAATACAGTTTGTGTCTTAAATGGGCGTTAATAGTTAGGAGAAAATATGATGCGTAATAATGATAGATCTCCATTTGGTCTTAAAGAGGCAGCAGTCTAATAAACCTGCTGACGGTTGCTCCATTAATGTGAATCAAACAACAAAAGGCAAAGTGAGCGCTGAGCGAGCAGGTACGAGTCGAAAAAGATGGATAAAGCAAAAAAGCTGTCGGGACTAAAAATAGAAAAATAAAGAGGGAAAATGAGATGGCATGTCAACTGATGCGCCAGCAGCTAAATAAGTGGATGGTCAAAGGCAACAGGTACGATTTAAAGTGACGTCCACGCATGTAGGCTAGGAGATTCCCGGTGGGTCAACGTGCTTTTTGGGCCGATACATCTAATAGGCTATTTTTTTTTTTTTTTTTTGTCTTTGTCTTAACGGCCCATAAAACTCGTACATCTGTGGCCCATTCGTTTAGTTTTGTTTTGCTTAATTGGCAACGCTGGGTTAGTGCCGTTGTACTGCATTGGCCAAGAAAAAAAGAAAAAAAGTCAGCGTTAGGTTCCCTTTCAAGGGAACTCCCGTTGCGTCGAGAATGACGCTATGGGGAACGCTTTGCGTGATGACGTCTTGAAGCACATGTAAAATCAGTCCAATGGTGTGGCGGAACGTCAGAGGCGGGTGACGTCACGTACCAGGAAACTATAAAAGCCGGCCCGAAACAGAAAACGAAAGCTTTCTGAGTCTTCAGTCGCGCTCTGTGTTGAAATCTGTCCTTGTTAGATGGTTATGGGGAGATGCCGAAGGTGGAAGAGACGCTTGCTAGCTATCTCTCTCCAGCAACGGCATCTTCCCTGAAGGCTCCTACACTTCCCACCAAACCAGTTAAATTCACTTCCTCCCTGATTCATAAATCGTATGCAGCCGCTGGTCAAGCTGCAGCGTGTCTGCATACGATGTCCCTTATGCAAGCATATCAGGCAGAATTACTGGGTGATTTAGAGGAGGGCGGGGGTATTGGTCCCGACACAGTAGCCGAACTGCGTAGAGCCACAGATTTGTCTCTCAGGGCCACCAAGGAGACCGCTAAATCAATCGGGCGGTCTATGGCAGCCCTGGTGGCCACTGAGAGGCATCTGTGGCTCAATCTGAGTGACATCAAAGATAGAGAAAAACATGTTCTTTTAGATGCTCCGGTTTCTACTGTTGGGCTATTTGGAGATGCAGTGAACAGTGCGGTAGCTAAATCGCAAGAAGCTTCAAAACAGGCTGCTGCACTCCAGAAACTTCTCCCCCGCCGCTCATTCATTGAGGCTGCTGAGCGGGAGCAGCCTCACTCCTCTAAAAAGAGCGCTGATCATCGTGCCACTCAAAAGCAGAGTGTGTCCTCCCGTGCTCCCCCACAAAAATCTCGGGGACACGGAGGGCGCGCTCAAACCCAGCAGTCTTCGAGGGGTAGAGCGGATCTGCGGACCGTTATTACCGCCAAGAAGGCTGCTGGGAAGAAATCCTGATGTCCGAGGGCTCAGGATTAATGAGGGTAGTTCCCCCCGGAGCAGAGCGGTTAACACCTCTTTTTACGGTGCCCGTCTCTCTTCGGTACCCTCAGGGGACCGTTCTGCCAACCCTGCCGCCATCGGTGTTACAGGGCGCAGCGGTCTCCGGCGAGCACATATCTCAAGGACCACCCGGAAACGTAGTGGCCTCGGGATGCCCGCCCCCTCCGAGGAGGGTGTTAGAGCAGTCTGTTCGGTCGCTCCCTGCCGGTGCGCCGTTACAGGGCGTCGAATTGACTGCTCAACAACAACAAAATCCAGAAACCAGTCTCGAGAGGCTGGTACCTCTAGTAGAATCTTTGACAGCGTGGAAGCTACTGTCAAATGTTTCTCGTTGGGTCCTGCAGACCGTAGAAAAAGGGTATCAGATACAATTCAAGAAACGCCCACCTCGGTTTATGGGGGTCCTGCCCACAGTGGTGGGCCCCGAGCAGGTTCTGGTTATGGAACAGGAAGTAAACACTTTGTTAGAGAAAGGGGCCATAGAATATGTACCTCCCTCCGACAGGGAAACCGGGTTTTACAGCCGGTACTTCATAGTTCCAAAAAAGGACGGGGGATTGCGTCCCATTTTGGATCTTCGAGTTCTGAACGAGTCAGTCATGCAGCTCAAGTTCAAAATGTTGACATTGAGACAGATCGTGCCACAGATCAGGTCCGAGGACTGGTTCGTCACGATAGATCTCAAGGCCGCATATTTCCATATTTCCATCCGTCCGTGTCATTGGAAGTTCCTGAGGTTTGCTTTCGGGGGCAAAGCATACCAATATCGTGTTCTTCCATTCGGCCTAGCTTTATCACCCCGCACTTTCACCAAATGCATGGATGCAGCTCTGGCGCCACTGCGCCTCCAGGGCATTCGCATTATGAACTACATCGACGATTGGTTGATTTTAGCTCAGTCGCAGCAGATGGCGGTTCAACATCGAGATGTTGTTCTCGCCCATATGAAAGAGCTGGGGTTACGGCTGAACGCCAAGAAGAGTGTGCTTTCTCCACTACAGAGGACCACTTTTTTAGGCGTGGTGTGGGATTCAGTGTCGATGCAGGCGCGCCTGTCACCGCCACGTATAGAGTCCATTCTTGCAGCTGTGAAAAGTGTAAAGCTAGGCTAGCTACTCACTGTCAAACAGTTCCAGAGACTGTTGGGTCTCATGGCAGCAGCTTCCAACGTGATACCTTTTGGACTGCTGCACATGAGGCCCCTGCAGTGGTGGCTCAGGACCAGGGGGTTTTCCCCGAGGGGCAACCCATTTCGCACAATCAGGGTCACGCGGCGATGCTTACGTGCCCTGGTTATGTGGAAGAAACCTTGGTTCCTGTCCCAGGGCCCAGTGTTGGGAGCTCCTTGTCGTCGCAAACTGCTAACGACGGATGCTTCCCTCACGGGTTGGGGAGCGATCCTGGAGGGTCGCTCATCTCAAGGTCTGTGGGAAGACCATCATCGTTCCTGGCATATCAATCGCCTAGAGATGTTAGCTGTCTTCCGGGCTCTGAGGAGCTTTATCACAGATCTCAGGGGACACCATGTGCTAGTACATACGGACAACACTTCGGTAGTCGCCTATATCAACCACCAAGGGGGTTTGCGCTCGCGCCCGTTATCCAACTTGGCACGCCATATCCTCTTGTGGTCCCAGGGGAAGTTACTGTCACTCAGGGCAGCTTACATCCCCGGGGTCCAGAATATAGGAGCAGACACTCTGTCGAGGCAGGGGCCGAGGCCCGGGGAATGGAGGCTCCACCCCGAGGTGGTGGAGCTGATATGGAGGGAGTTCGGCCAAGCACAAGTGGATCTGTTTGCGTCTCGAGAGACGTCTCACTGTCCACTTTGGTTCTCCCTCACGCATCCAGCTCCTCTGGGACTGGATGCTATGGTGCAGACATGGCCGAGGCTACGTCTGTACGCTTTTCCCCCAGTTGCTCTGCTCCCGGGAGTTCTGGAGAGAGTTCGCAGGGACCGGGTTTGCCTGCTTCTTATAGCCCCGCGCTGGCCGGGCAGAGTATGGTTTCCCGATCTTGTGTCGCTCCTCGACGGGCCTCCTCTGGAGCTACCCGTCAGGAGGGACCTTCTGTCCCAGGCGGAGGGCTCGATATTTCACCCCCGCCCAGAACTGTGGAACCTGTGGGCTTGGCCTCTGAGGGGGCCCAGCTCATAGAGTCAGGTCTCTCAACTGAGGTTGTGGAGACCATTCTACAGTCCAGAGCTCCCTCCACGAGGAAACTTTATGCCCTGAAGTGGAGAGTCTTCACTTCTTGGTGTAGTGACCGTCGGTTGGATCCAGTCAACTGCCCAATTGGTACAGTTCTGGAGTTCCTGCAGGACCGGTTCACTGCAGGTCTGACCCCGTCCACCTTAAAGGTTTATGTGGCGGCCATAGGTGCTTACCACATTCCTTTGGGTGGAATGTCTGTGGGGAAAGACCCTTTGGTATCTCGTTTCCTTCGTGGCACTTGGAGGCTGAGGCCTGCAGTTCGCTCTAGGGTGCCACCATGGGACTTGTCCATTGCACTTCAAGGCCTGTCCCTGGCCCCCTTTGAGCCCATTGAGGAGGTTCCTGAGAAGTTTCTAACTTTGAAAGCTCTTTTTCTTCTGGCTATCTCTTCTCTCAAGAGAATTGGGGATCTTCAAGCATTGTCGGTTGCTCCGTCATGCTTAGAGTTTGCTCCGGGTATGGTGAAAGCTTTTCTACATCCGAGACCGGGTTATATCCCCAAGGTCCCCACTAATGTGGTCAGACCTATTGTCCTGCAGGCCTTCTGTCCTCCTCCCTTTCAAAATGCTGACCAGGAGGCTAATAATTTGCTTTGCCCTGTGCGGGCGTTAGACGCGTATGTCCACAGAGCTGCCCTGTGGCGTAAAAGTGATCAATTATTTGTGTGCTTTGGGTCCCCTAACAAAGGAGGTCCAGTGTCTAAGCAAAGGATGAGCAAGTGGGTGGTCGAGGCTATCTCACTTGCTTATGAGGCGGCTGGGCAGCCTTCTCCTTTGGCTGTCCGGTCGCACTCGACGAGGAGTATGGCGGCCTCTAAGGCCCTTATTTCAGGAGTTTCCTTACAGGACGTCTGTGATGCGGCAGGCTGGTCCTCACCGCACACGTTCGTCAGGTTTTACTCTCTGGATCTAGACTCTGCTCCAGGGTCTCATGTTTTGTCATCCTAGTGCTGCTCTATTAGATTACACACAGGACAGACATTCGTAGCTATGGAGGCGTTGGTATAGACGTTCCCCATAGCGTCATTCTCGACGCAACGGGAGTTCCCTTGAAAGGGAACGCCTCGGTTACGACTGTAACCTCGGTTCCCTGAAGAGGGAACGAGCGTTGCGTCGCCTTGCCATATCTCCTTCATGCCTGTCAGCTCGACTTCAGACTTTTACGAAGCTTTCGTTTTCTGTTTCGGGCCGGCTTTTATAGTTTCCTGGTACGTGACGTCACCCGCCTCTGACGTTCCGCCACACCATTGGACTGATTTTACATGTGCTTCAAGACGTCATCACGCAAAGCGTTCCCCATAGCGTCATTCTCGACGCAACGCTCGTTCCCTCTTCAGGGAACCGAGGTTACAGTCGTAACCGAGGCGTTTTTTTGACATTTTTAATTAAACCCGTAGATCAGCGGCCCATTGGTTCTTTTCTTAATTGACACTGGGCTGGCCCAATCACATCTTTAATGTGAAGTATAGAAATTAGTACAAAACTAATTATGAAAGTTTCCTTTATTTTTCAGTGCATTTGTTTTGCAATATATGGCTATTACTATCATGGGATTAATATTATAACTATTATTATAGTAGTGTAATCTAGACAGACACTGTTACTAAAAAAAAGGTTTGAATTTTTCTTTGTTTAATTTGCACACTGAATATGGGTTGGAGCTTTTAATTTTGAACTCTCAAAGTGCACCAGATTGATGAATTAAACATTAAAAAGCACAAAATTTTCTTACGGGGGAGCATGCCCCCGAACCCCCCTAGAGGGAGAGAGGTCCACTCAGCAGTGGATTCATCACTGCTCTGCCCTCTGACACTCTGGGTAGTTGCGCCCCTGAGTATCGGTAAGAGTAGTAATACCGTTAAAACCTTAACGATACCCATCCCTATTGGCAGCAATGAATTACAAGTTATGGCCAATTTAACTGTGATTAAATTCAGTATACGTCTGCCATATGTTGCCACCCCTCAAAAATTCCTGCCCCCCTCTCGCCACCCCATAAAATTTTTTCTAGATCCGCCCCTGCTGCTAGATGAATTCTCCGACAGGACACGACAGGACTTAGGTTGAGCGAGATAGTAACACAGTCCTTCATTCAACTGAAGTCATCGAACAATCCGACAAAGAGGCAGGAGAAAGAGAGAGAAGAAGTAGCAAACGTAATCAGAGAGAAAAGGGGACAGGTGCGATGCACTTAGGGTAGAACAGGAGAAGATAGGAAACAGCTGGGACAAAGAGAGTGGGTGATTGATTGCGTGCGTAAAACAAGTGAGTGTAAAGAATGAAGTGACCAGAAGAGGGCGGAAAAGGATAGGAAAAGCCAGAATCGTGACAGGATCATGACTTGTCTCTCCTTGTATTGTTCAAGTGGTTGAGGTTGATATGGGATTTAGTAATTAATTAGTAACAAGTAGACCAAAACTTTCTAAAGATAGTAATTATTACATTAATCTAATTACACTGTTGAAGATAACATTGATAACTATTTTAGAGTAACTTACCCAACTGTTATAATATCAGAGGTGAAACTGGAAGAACAGTATGTTATTCAACCTAATTTTAATTTTCATGTGGAGCAATCCTGCAGGCATTAAACGAACATGGCAGCAGCTGAAAATTAAATATAAAAACATAATTCAATCAGGTAAGGCTTGAGCATATCATGGGTGAAGGCTACCTGACTTTACAAACATGTGACATATTAAATAACTAAATAGCATCCAGTGTCTAGCAGTGCAGCAGCATTTACAGCTGAGGGAATTCCTGGAGGGACTTCAGAGCCAGTCACTCCTGAAGATACAAGGGCCTTCATAAAATGTAAGAGGTTTACATATGTGTTATTTTTTTATATAGGCTATTTTTGATATTTCCATTTATTTTACTTTGAGGTTGGGTTTTTTGTTGGTCCTAACAGATTCTGATGGTAATATCTGTCTTTTGGAGCCTCCTGTCCCAACAGAACCCCAGGCAGTTGTAAGTCGCCTACTCAATACACCAGAAATTAAATAGTGTTATAAAGTGCACTCGACCAAATGCTCGTCTTCACAGGACGATGAGGATAAAGAGTTTATGCTGCCACAGAGAGGCCTTCAGAGGTAATGTTAATATTATGTGTCTACACATCAAACAATCTACACATTCAGATTTTTTCCAATTTTTATGTGGATAATCTAAGTTTAAATCTAAGTATAAACAGGTATTCTTATCTCTCCCCGTGCCCTCAGTGTGTGGAAGAACAGCAGGAGGACGGTCCATCAACTTCTGTTGCACTTGCACAGATGAACACATTTCAGTGATTTCCAGTAAATGTCACAGTTTAATTCTGTAGAATTTGTTTAGAACTACATTATATAACTCTAATCTACTACTGTATTTTCAGTTGCCAGTTAAGGAGTTATATAAACTTCATCTTATAAAAAAAATTGAAAAAAACTGCAGTAAAAATAGCAATATTTTATTTATTAATAAAATATAAATTTTAGTAATAAAAATTTACTGAAAGAATGAATGAGGTGTTTAAACACCGCTTCCCCTTTAAAAAAGGGGAGGAGACCGATAGAAACTCTGGGTTTACCGATGAAAACCTGCTCCCGACCAGGTTAGGTTCGAAGAGTAAGTTACCATGGTAACTGACTCGGAGTATAAGTTACCTCTCTTTCAGAAACTGGCTTGACTTACTCTGCTTTCTCAGGTTTAACATACTTCCCATTCTGAAACAGAAAACTCAAAGTTTCCCTCATTTCAGGGTTAACATACTCAGAGTTTTCACTTAACCTCCTTTCTGAAACAGGCCCCTGATAGCGTTGGCTCACTTCTGTATACCATCAAAAATAAATATGTCAGGCTAGTAAAAAAAAAAAAAAAAAAATGGATTAAAAAAAAAACAGCAGACAAAATGAAGAATGGAATATTAGCTTGTTAATTTCCTGTGCAATATACATATACTGTTTATATGTTTTAATAAACAGTATGCATGATTCAATGATGATGAATGAACTTTTCAAACTTGTCAACCAATAAACACTAATATAAACACTACTATAAATGAATAAGAATTACAATAAGGAATTAAACCTATAAATATCAAGATTAAACTGGTGTTGTGTGCATATATCAATCATCCCAGCCAACAAAAAACGTTCAAAGAACTTTTGCTAACGTTCCCTTTAAGGTGTGAAAATGTTATTTCTAAATGTTTTCTGAACGTTCAAATTGTACAGTTTTTTTTTTAATTGTTATAGCAGCAGCAGCAGTTTATCCAAAAAAAACACAAACCAAGATAATCCAAAAAAGAGACAGGAACATATTCCAAAAAGGGGAGGGGAACCACCAAGATATAAACCAGACAGGGGAAACCGGGAACACAACATCTTACAAAAGAGACATGCAAGAACAACTACCAACAAAAGACAACTGAAACACAGGGGTATAAATACACCGGGAACACAAGGGCTAATGATGAACAGGTGTGGATAATATGTTACTATGGAAACTAATGAGGGTAACTACGGAGACAAACAGGAACTAAACACAGGAAGAGAATATATGGACAATGGGCACAGAAATGTATCATATGACAACATTGATAAACACAGACCCAGGAAACGTTACAGTAGTAACATTTAAATACATTGGTCCAACTACAACGTTTCAGAACAATGTATAAATAACATTCTGAGAACATTATTAAAGGGTTAGTTCACCCAAAAATGAAAATTATGTCAGTAATTACTCACCCTCATGTTGTTCCAACCGCGTAAGACCTTCGTTCATCTTCGGAACACAAATTAAGATATTATTGATGAAATCTGAGCCATGTCTCACTCCTCCATAGGCTGCTATGTGACCGAAACTTGCTGGCCCAGAAAAGTTATTAAAAAGATCGTTAATATAGTCCAAGTGACTCCAGTGGCTCAATCTTAAGTATATCAAGCGACGAGAATACTTTTTGTGCGCAAAAACAAACAAAAATAACGACTTTATTCCACTTTTCATTTCCTTCTCTCTGGGCCTCGTAGTGTTTTTGCGCTGCGCGTCTGTGTTGCACGTCATCACGCATCACACACATGACCGGCGTCGGCCAATAGTGAGCCTACGTGGTGACGTGTAACACAGACGTGCTGCGCAAAAACACTACGCGAACCAACTAGAGGCCCAGAGAGAAGGAAATAAATAGTGGAATAAAGTCATTGTTTTTGTGCACAAAAAGTATTCTCGTCGCTTGATATACTTAAGATTGAGCTACTGGAGTCACTTGGACTATATTAACGATCTCTTTAATGACTTTTCTGGGCCAGCAAGTTTCGGTCACATAGCAGCCTATGGAGGAGTGAGACATACTGTAGCTCAGATTTCATCAAAAATATCTTAATTTGTGTTCCGAAGATGAACGAAGGTCTTACGCGGTTGGAACAACATGAGGGTGAGTAATTACTGACAGAATTTTCATTTTTGGGTGAACTAACCCTTTAAAGACCAGATAACTTTGAACAAATGTTCTTAAAATATTACTTAAAGAACGTTTGTTCATAAATTTGAAAGAGAATGCTAGAGTTTGCCATTAACCAAATTTATGAGGCTTAACAACTTCAAAAGGAGCTCATTCAATAAGAATTTCCTTTGTATCCTTAAATCCCCCACAATCCTTTGCACACATTCCTATTCATGAAAAAGATCTGACGGAAAACGAGTCAGCACTGAGTTTATCTGAGTTCATTATGAAATGTAAGACACAAATCATGTTTTCGGAGGCATACGTTATCTTTTGTTTTGTTGTAAATTAATCACTTAACACTAATCCACTGGGAGACCGCAGACGCTTGTCATTACATTAATAAAAGGCCAGTTAATTTAAAGATTTTTAATAAACCGAGAAGGTAATACATGACGTGAACGATTGAGTCTTCCAGGCAGAACTTGCGCTAGGCTTCATTTACCTGCATTATATCTCACATCTCATTGCCTTTGGTCATCGAAATGGGATATTAATCAAGAGGAACTGTTTCCTGCTTGTGTCTAGAATTGCTGTGTGGAGTATTGGATTTGTTCTGGACTGTTACCAAGGTTGAAGAGCTATATTGTCTAGAAGGGTTCTTTCATCTGGACTGTGGCATATAAGTATCACCACATTCATTGCATCCAACATTTTTATAACATGACTATTCTTTTTGTATTTATTATTATTTTATTTTTTGAGTCATTTGTACTGTTGGATTATTATTGTAACTTCACTGTTGTTTTTCCCCATAATATATCTCTGCTAAGAAAATCAGTTTTCTGTTCTATTGTTTTCTTGACCGCAACCAGTTTAATGTTTGTGACAAGTTGGTATGTAGACCCCTCTGATTTATTCAGATTTATAGTAAACATTTACTCATAGAAGTATGAGTTTGTTATAATATCATCATCAATAAATACCCAAGATTTATTTTATTTTTATTTATTTTTTTGCCTTAATGATTGTATTTTAAAAACAGTGAGTCACAATAGACAGAGATAAACTCATGACATGAGAAACCAAAATTGCCTTGATCTTTTGGCATATAAGAGGTCTTTGTACCATTAAAACTTCCTGCAAGTTTCATAGCTTTAGACGCCCTCCCCATTATAAACAAATAATTTATTTAATCAAGCTCTAAATACAGCTCGTTCTGGATACATGGTAAGAAGTGACGTCACGGTACGAAGTGACGCACCAGTCGTTTGCATATTTCCGCCTCCAGCACAAAACTACTGTGCCTCATAGTCATTTCGCATCGTCGCATGATTCGTTGTCACGCGCCCCACAGGAGTTCAGTCGTCGACGTGCAGCGAGTGGGTCTCTTTACAAGATTGCTATGGGGCCGCCAAAGCCTTATTTGATCGGTGAGTGATGTGTAGAGACGATTGTGACAGGGCGCATGTTACTGAACGAGCAGAGAGAGCGAGCGAGAGCGCCCCGGCCGCGCGTGCACTCTCACTGTCTTTCTCTCTCTCTCCCTCCCTCCCTCGCGCATATGCATCAAAATAACCCGTATTCAAGTGTCTCAGGTTACAAATCTGACATATTAATTCAAAATAGCTTCACACTGTCCATGTGGACACGGGGTAATCCATTCTTAGTTGTTAGTGGTGGACAGATGGTTCATTTTCTGGCTTTCTATATCTATGTTAATAACTGATGCATAAGCGCTGACGTTAGCCAATCATAACAGTGGGCGTTAACACTTAACTCTTAAAGGGGAAACACCCCTAAAACAGACTGTTTGAATCAGAGGATGAGAAACAGGATGGGGAATTAGGGCTGGGCGATATATCGCGCGATATTGTTATGCGCATCTCATCAGTAAAGCCGGTTCCTTGATTAGTAGTAAATCGCCATCACCTGCTTTCAGATGGAGCGGTGTTAAATTAACACTCCTGGGGCTGTGAGTGTATATGAGTCCACACTCAAGAGTGTAAAGTGTTAAAATAAGAGTGTTAAATGAACACTCAAGAGTGTTAAAGTTAATGAGATAATTAAGAGATTAATTAAGTGATGATTGAGCATTATTGAAGACACCTGATGTTAACAAGCAGAATCACTGAAGGAGAAAATCACAAATTGTAAGTTACCATTAAGGTGATGGGTGTTTGCTTTAGTTGGGCTCTAGACCATTACATGTTTACTTTAACTTTTACTGTTGTTTGACTGTTGTTATTGATTTATAACAGTTAAATGAACAAAGTAAAGTGTGATCTGATAGTGTTGGTTATGTTTTGACATAATCATTCTGTGATCTGAAAAATGAAATTTATTGAAATTGCTTGGTTTAACTTGATAGCAGCAGTTTTGTGATTCTTCAGCCTATGATTAAAAGTACTCTACTTATTCAAAATATTTAATAAACATTGTTCTGATCAAAAGACTTTCAAATGAATTTATTTAGAAACACAGACTTCAATAATCAGCCTGTGAATCTCAACAATGGTGACAATAATAAAGCATGTTGCAGTGGCTGCCACCAATCACAACTCATTAATGGCTCCCATCATGCATTGCGGTATGAATAAATTATGATCTGAATTGTCTATGTAATTTACTTTTCCTAATTGAATATTCTGCTCGTCACCATTGTTGAGATACATTGACTGAATCTTGACATCTGTGTGTGCCTAAAAGAAAGACTTTTTTAAACAACTGTTAAGAAATCCTTCATATTATATAAAAAAATTCTGGGCATTTATGCAGTCACAGTTATGCTGTAAACAAAACCAAACATCAAAGTCAGAAAGAAGGATCTTAATGAGTTCAGAGATCAAGTTCAAATGATGATTATCATAATATAACCAACACCATCAGATCACTTTTTTTTCTTTGCTCATCTGGCAGTTATAACTCAGATATAGCAGACAAACAAAGTCTAAAGTAAACATATAATGGTCAAGAGCCCAACTAAAGCAAACACCCATCACAATAATGGTAACTTACAATTTGTGATTTTCTCCTTCTGTGATTCTGCTTGTTAACATCAGGTGTCTTCAATAATGCTCAATCATCACTAAATTAATCACTTAATTATCTCATTAACTTAAACACTCTTGAGTGTGGACTCATACACTCCCAGGAGTGTTAATTTGACAGGAGTTTTTGCCGTGTACAAAGAGCCGTAGTTAACTGACAAGCTGATCCATATCGCATTAATTATTGCTGCCGACACGTCCGCGATATTAATGCGATATGGCTCAGCTTGTCAGTTAATTACGGCTCTTTGTAGTAAATGCCGCTCCATCTGAAAGCAGGTGATGGTGATTTACTACTAATCAAAGAACCGGCTTTACTGACGAGATGCGCATAACAATATCGCGCGATATATCGCCCAGCCCTATGGGGAATGATCATAAATCACTACATTTTAAAGTTTTTTTGTCCAAAAAACTATAGTAATAATATAATTGTACCTAAGGCAACATAATAAAATAAAACAAAACAAAAAACCATGTCATGACCCCTTTAAGGGTCAAAAGGGTTCTTTCCGTAAGAGTTGGGCCTTTTACAGATCTGTCAGCTTCATTTCGCCCCATTAAACATCTCCATATGGTTCTCCGTCCGTCCACCACAGTCCAGCTCACTGAGGTTCTGGTCAATACAGGTGAGTGTTCAGCAACAAAGACTTGTCATTTCTGTTTTTATTCATGTTGTGAGATTCACACTGCATTATAAACACTAGAGGGTGAAAGATGCTGAATGAATTGTAATAAAAACTCTTTTGAAAGCAATAGTGGTAACCAACATTACCTGTCCTCACTGCCTGGAGTAACATCTCAGTGCAGTGGTTGAGATAAGTGTTCATTTGTTACCAGGATACATGCAAAACAAACATTGTGCACATTACAGGTTGTAACTGAACCTCTTCCATCAAAAATATGGGGTTTATCTGAATAACGTTTGGCACGCAGTCCTCTTTTTATTGTGTTTGTCAAGCATTTGAGAGAATATAAAGGCCAACAGTCTGAGATTGAGCAAAACTGGATAAGTTGACTGGTGTAAGCATGGTTGGGATGAGATGGGACACTGGAGGAGCTGTTATAGTACTGGATATCAAGGTGTTTTGGGAACATGTTCCCCCTGGTCATTCCATCAGGAACTCAGTTTATTTTGCATGATTTCATGAGGAACTTCTGAAAACACATTTGCATCAGCCTTTATATCAGTGATTCAGCTCCACCCCTTCTTTCGGCCATATCCGTGCTTATTCTCACAGTCTCATCACTATCCCAGTGTCTTCATTGGAAAGAGCATCAGAATTTCCACAGCTCTCCGTCGACTGCAGAAACACACAGGTATTTGTCATATTATGAGTATAGCAATTTTACATTTGAAAAAGATGGGGATCATATTCTTTACTTTAGATTATGTGCTTCCACAGTCACTTTGTGATGTTTGGATACAGATAATTGCTATATGAAAACCTGACATAAAGATAATAGCAATATTTAAGTCACTGGAAAAACGCTCCCCCACCTATGTAAAACTCCAGAAACGTACTTATACATACAATTCACTGCAGTTTCCAGCGGAATTGAACACTAGCGACAGTAAAACTTTACTACTACATAAATGACCCAATTTAAATACACATTCATCGTTCCAGCAGTGAAGTATACCTTCATTTCCTGATCTCCTTCATCTATTCAGTATTGGTCTTTAAGCTTGGTGATCGAGAGGCAGGGATGGGCAGTATTTCAGATACATGTATTTAAAATACGTATTTGAAATACAAAATACTATTTTGTATTTTCAAGCCTTTGAAAAAAATCAAATGTAATTTGTATTTAAATACATTTAAGATGAGTATTTTTGTACTTTATGCCAGTCAACCTCTTTATCAGGGTACTGATTTTGTGCATCAACTAGTTCTGACATTCACTAGCTCAGCATTGGATCAGTGATTTTTTTTTTCTTTTTTTTATAAGGTGAGAATGTCTTGATCAATTCTACTTGATGATTGAAGTTAAATATAGTGCATTATTAAATTACTTAAATTAACATGAAAGAATAAAAGAGCACAGACAAGACGGAAAATAGCGTAAGCCAATCAGTCTTGACTGGTTGTTAATTTTTATCAACTAGCTTGTCAAATGTGTTTAAAGCATTACTGCATGTTAGGGCTGGGTGATATGACACTACATATCATAGCGATGATATAAAGTTTGAATTGATGGAACTTTTTCTAAATCATTTACATAGATGGACCTATTTGTGGGGTAGGCAAATTTATCCGTGCAGCTTTTAGTGGGCAGGAATTACTGGAACGCTGGAGTGGACAAAGAAGCACTGATGAATGATACACCACAAAAATCTTCAGCTTTTAGTTTTATTGTAAATAAAAAAATAATAATTAAAAAGGGGTAAATAGTGTTAAATGAATCTAAATTAATTCTAAGTTACACTTTCTAATTTTAATAAACTTATAGAAACAAATAAACTAATCTGAGATTTTGGTCATATCGCCCATCCATATTCTTTGCTAGATATAGCAGAAAAGGTTCCCACAGTTTTACATACAGTATGAATTTTTTAATAGTGTTCACCACAAGTAATAGACTACAATGTAACCAGAAATAAGTAGCCTATATAAATGGCTGCTATTTTGCTTAGTTTATTTGTAATTGCAAAAAAGAAACGAAAGAAAGAAAGAAAGAAAGAAAGAAAGAAAGAAAGAAAGAAAGAAAGAAAGAAAGAAAGAAAGAAAGAAAAAGAGAAAGAGAGGGCAGAGATGTGGTTAGGAATGAAAAATCAGTAGGCCCATGCAGTTTCTTCATTCACTGTGACCTATACCTGCACTGGATGGCTAATTTCACATGTATTTTATGTAGTTTTAAAATACAAAATACTGTATTTGTATTTAAATACATTTTTTTCACACAGTATTTTGTATTTGTATTTTAAATACATTTCTATGTATTTATGCCCATCTCTGTCAAGAGGAATAATGTTGTTTCAAACCTGTATGACTTTCTTCTGTTGAACTTAAAACATATTTTGAGAAATGGCTCATCATTTTGTTTTGTTTGTATTTTTTGTCCATACAATGGAAGCCAATTGTCACTGAAACGGTTTGGTTAAAGGATTAGTTCACCTCAAAATTAAAATTGCCTGATAATTTACTCACGCCAATGCCATCCAAGATTTTGCCATCCAAAGCCATTTTGATGAAAACATTTCAGGATTTTTCTCCACACAATGGACTTCAATGGCAACCAGAATGTTGAAGTTCAAATCAATGTAGTTTCAAAGGGCTTTGAAGTGCTTCAAAGGACTCTGCATGATCCCAGCTGAGGAATGGGGTCTTATCTAGCGAAACGATCGATCATTTAAAAAAAAAAAAAAAAAAATGTATATACTTTAACCACAATTGTTTGTCTTGTGTTGGTCTGCGATGCACCACGCATTGCGTCATCACGTTGGAAAGGTCACGAGTCACGCCATCTTTCTAAGTTATTTGTCTGTGAACTCCGGTTCAAAAAGGTAGGAAAGGATGAAAAATTCCATCTCATTTTCTCTTTCAACTTCAAAATGTAAAATATTTTCTTCTTTTTTTTCGTGACCTTTCCAACGTGATGATGTAATATGTACGTGGCGCGTTGCAGACCAGCACAAGACGAACAATTGAGGTTAAAAAGTATATATATATTTTTTTACGACTGGGATCATGTAGAGCCCTTTGAAGCACTTCAAAGCCCTTTGAAACGAACGGAATTGATTTGAAATTCAACATTCTGGTTGCCATTGAAGTCAATTGTGTGTAGAAAAATCCTGAAATGTTTTCCTCAAAATACTTAATTTATTTTTGAGGTGAACTAATACTTTAACAACATTCTTTAAAACATCTTATTTTATGTTCAACTTAAAGGTATAGTGGAGGATCTTTCCGAATTTTAGATAAGACCCGCCCTCTCCACTTTTTGAAAAGTTTGATTGAATCACCAGAATGATTGACAATTAGGAGGACCAATAGTATAGGCTATCCACCTGGAAGTAAAAAATTCTCCGCTATACCTTTAAGAAGGAAAGATGATGGTGAGTAAATGATGACAGAATTTAAATTTTTGGGTCAACAAACCCTTGATATAAAATTTTACTGGTACAGATAAAGTCATAATTATGACGTCAAAATTATAAAATTTCATTTTGCAATTTGGTTACAGACATTTATAATTCTAAATAGACTTTTTAACTCATAATAGTGACCTTTAAATTATGATTTAATAATAATTATAATAAACAATAATTATGATAAC
Organism: Scardinius erythrophthalmus; assembly: GCF_964197995.2. Taxonomy (NCBI): domain Eukaryota; kingdom Metazoa; phylum Chordata; class Actinopteri; order Cypriniformes; family Leuciscidae; genus Scardinius; species Scardinius erythrophthalmus. The sequence continues at coordinate 44,182,289 of NC_138223.1, forward strand.
AATATTATGACCCCTCCTTGAACTGCCACCTTAAAGGGTCATGAAACCCCCCTCTTTCAGCTCAAGTCTAGCTCACAATCTTTTTGAAAAAAGCAACTTAAATGGGCGTGGTGGCTGTGAGAAGAAGAGAGGAGAGTGGCTGTGGTCAAAGCCAGTGGCCCATGCATATCGACTGTCACTAAAAATCTGTGGTAAAACGTAAAGAATCCAAATTTAAGAATATGTTTAAGATCTGCTGATCTTACTTCCTTACATAACATCACATGAAAAACTAAGGTGAATTACACTGTATTGGGCATTCAAGGTGAACATGATGGCATCAATTTACTGATCAGAAGTCAGCTTTAAGTCAGCTGTCTAAACATTGTAATAGTCAGGGGTTTTGTTAGCCTTTGATCTTCCAACTAAGAGTTGGACTGTGTGTGAATGTTACCTAGTCTTAGTTCTCGGGACCATTTGTGTTTATAACATTTGGGGAAGTCAGTTGGGGGCAATTACCTCTATTGTCTTTAGATGATTAGATTTAGTGGTTACCTCTAAGGCTGTGTGTATGTTTAGCACCTTTAAAGACAGCCCACTGAAAGGCCTATAAAGAAACCATGTGAAGTATGTTAGTTAGACTGATTTGGGAAGAACTGCAGCCGCGTCAACGCAAAGTCCTCAATAAAGAATAACTTTGTTTGAACGTGATCCCCAACGTCTCCTGGTCTCTTGCTTCGACAAAGAAAAAGGTTTTCAACAATTTGGTGCCGTGACCCGGATGGAGAAACTGAAACTCAACAAAGAATGAACTTTCCAGACGGAACCTTGAAAACTTCAAGCTCAAAGATCTTAACAAAGGTGACTGAGTCCCAGACTGCATCTTGAAACTTCAAGCTCCAAAAAAATCTCAAAGACTGAATTTTTCCAGACGGAATCTTTCTCTACAAATGAAAGACTCGGTGAGTTTCACTCCATTAAAAGAACCAATGCAGACCAGTACAAATGTTTTCCTCTGCGCCGTTCAGAGAAGTAGTTAACAAACAGCTGTAGAGTTTGGTTAACTAAAGATAAGCCTCTAAAAAGTTTTCTTTTAGAGATGAAATTGATCCTCTGTTGTTGACAGGGAAGATTAACAGTTACATGTTAATATTGTGTGTATGCTCTTGCTAGAGAAGACCTATCTGTAAGCTAGAGAATTAGCTTTAGAATTAGATTAGCCTCATGTGCTAATAAGATTGTACCCTCTGTTTGCAAGACAGTAGAGAGAAGTTTTTTTAGTGTTTTGTGATTAAGTAAGAAAGGAAGTCACAAAATGGTTAGAAGGAATGCTAGGCTGATACCCACGACAGAGAAAGGTGGATTAGCTAGCCCGTTATGGACAGACAATGAGTTTAAGTCCTTGTTAGGAGAATGCATGGACTCAATCGTGACTGAGGAAGTCAGATTGAATTTAACAAAGAAATTTGGCATTGATGCAGTCAAAGTTTGGTCAATTGAAGATTGTAAGAAGGTACTAGGAGCAAGTATTCGCAAGAACGATATGAAAGCTATTATCTGTTGTTACCGAGAATTTAGCTTATCCATTGCACAAGAACAAGCTCGTTGTATTGCTACGTTAAACGATCAGAACAAACAATTGCAGACTCACATGTCCTGTCTCAAGACAAAGGTGGGCCATAACAAAGCCTCAACCAAATGTGATTTAGAAGACCAACAGTCAGATGAAAGCTATCCTGATTTACAGTCTTTTGATAGTATAGAGGACAATGTCAATGCAGATGTAAATGCAGTTGAAGTGTGCGTAGCCAGACAAAAGCCTCAGGGAAAAGGTGTTGATACAGTTCCATGTGCAACCCCCATATTGCAGCCACAAGCAATCAAAACATCTTTAGGTCCTAAAGAGATTGAGAGAATTGCTGAAAGTTTGCCATCAGTGCAAAGAAATTTTTCTAAGTTTAGAAGAGCATTGATCAGCAAAATGCGGCTCTATGATATGACTCTAGCTGAAGTCACCCAGCTAATATCACAGATCTTGACTGAGTCAGAATTCAATGATTTTGAAAGTGCTGTAAATAATTCTGAACTGCAACAGGCCAGTAAAGATGAATTAAGAGAGGAAGTTGTTAAAGTGTTAAAAAACATTGTTGGACCGAAAGTGGACTGGTCAAAGCTCACTAATTGTGTACAGAAGAAGGATGAAACTGTTTGTGAGTACACAGACAGATTTTGCCAGACCGCTGCCGCTTACAGCGGGATTGCTGACACTTCAGAGAAGGTGCTAGGTCATAATGGTCCTCTAGTTCGCGCATGGTCCGATGGTCTTTTGTCAGAACATAGAAATGCATTGCCTTTCTTAGATCTTACATGGTCAAATAGAACCCTGCAAGACAACTTGGACAGTTTAGCTATTTGGGAAAGAGACTTTGATGTCAAGGCAAGAGTAAAAATTGCAGCAGCATCCTTTAAGGTTAACTCAGAGAAGCCAAAGAAACGCAAAAGTCCTAGAGAAGCCAGTTGTTCTTACTGTGGCAAGCACGGACATTTTGGAAAAGAATGTCGAAAAAATAAAAATAACTTAAGACAAGTTAACAATGTTATGCAGCTCTTACTACATTTGTTTGCTACTTTGAAGCAACCCCTCCCCTCGTCACTGGACTCGTGGGTAAGCTTTTTGAGGTGTTAACAATTTGGGCTGTGATTGCTTAATTTCCCCAGTAACTCACAACAAAGATGAAAGACTTATTTTTTTGTTTAATAGAACAAAAGGAAAGTGACTGTCACAGTCTTTGTTTGGGGGACATTCAGAAAACTCACAGCCTTAAAATGTTATACCACAGAATATTGCAGTTAGACAACCATCCTCTGTTAATGATGTTTATTAGGACTGATGTTTCACTGGAGAATGGAGATGTGCCAATTTTCTCACACACTGTACAGTGTGCACACAACAGGGACAGAATAGGACACGGTTCAGTGAGGGCCCTGGAAAGAACTGACGCAACAGGCCTCAGGGGCCAATCCAGGGTGAAGACAACCTCATAGGCCTTTCCCCATTTAGTCCATCCTTACCTCACTGGTCCATAGGTGTCAAATAAATTAAGAAATAGGGAAAGAATGAAACGACAACAGTAGACTCTGAAAACGATAGAACCATAGTGTTTAAACTGCTACAACCGTAGTGTTTTGAAGAAATACTGCTCTGTTTTGTTTTCTTTCTTCCTCTGTGCAGATAAACACTTGATGGCTGTTCCAAAAATCCATATGCAATGACGTCTCACCTGCATATGAAGCCACAACCTCAAGAAGACAACTACACCCATTGCTGAACGAGCCAATCACAAAAGAAAAAAGAAAAAAATACACAACGCAGAGATAAAGAACCTTCAGTCATCCATCGATATGATCAAGACTACAAGCCTGCACCATTATCTGAGTGCTGCACCGGGTTAATGTCAAGTTAACCAACAAGCAATTTTGATCTTTCAACAAAATTACACCTCAGATGACTGAAGATAATTCTTCATGGTTCAGAAACTTGTTCACGAGAAAATTAGTTCCAACCATAAAAGAAAATGAAAAATACACAGCGCAGAGACACCACGGACCCTAATCGCATGTTCGTTTCTGTGTCAACATGCAATTACAGAAAATCAACACAGAACATGTGCGACTTATGGAAGAATGAAGTCCATGCATGAATACTGCTGGTCTGCCGTTTCTTTGTTTTATTGTGTTGCAGGTATGTGTGTATGCCATGATGTATGCCATGAGTCATCAGAGCGACTCTACATGACAAATGGACTCTACAGGAAACAGACTTCACAGCTATTCAGGCGCCATGGACTTTCAAGACTTCCACTCTTATGCTACATGGTTTTCTGTGTAATCATGTGACATTTTACACCCTGCGTCGCAGGTGTCAACAGTTATGGTTTTGAGAAGAACTATGACACTCATGTAAATCAAGGACACAACACAGAGCAAGTTATATGTGCCTGTAACTTACACAAGTTACAAGAATGAACTTATGTGATGTGCCTGTAACTTACACCAGTTACAAGAATTAACTTTATGTGTTTAAATTTGTATTTTGTGAGAGTTTTTAAGAACTCTCAAACGGGGGACTGAAGAATCCAAATTTAAGAATATGTTTAAGATCTGCTGATCTTACTTCCTTACATAACATCACATGAAAAACTAAGGTGAATTACACTGTATTGGGCATTCAAGGTGAACATGATGGCATCAATTTACTGATCAGAAGTCAGCTTTAAGTCAGCTGTCTAAACATTGTAATAGTCAGGGGTTTTGTTAGCCTTTGATCTTCCAACTAAGAGTTGGACTGTGTGTGAATGTTACCTAGTCTTAGTTCTCGGGACCATTTGTGTTTATAACATTTGGGGAAGTCAGTTGGGGGCAATTACCTCTATTGTCTTTAGATGATTAGATTTAGTGGTTACCTCTAAGGCTGTGTGTATGTTTAGCACCTTTAAAGACAGCCCACTGAAAGGCCTATAAAGAAACCATGTGAAGTATGTTAGTTAGAATGATTTGGGAAGAACTGCAGCCGCGTACAGCGAAGTCCTCAATAAAGAATAACTTTGTTTGAACGTGATCCCCAACGTCTCCTGGTCTCTTGCTTCGACGAAGAAAAAGTTTTCAACAAACGTTAATGATAATGATAATTATATTAATGATAATTCTATTTAAAACATATAAATGTACATGCATATTTATAATTATGCCATTATAAAATATATATTTGTTTATATACACACTATAAATGCATATATTTGAAAATAATTAATTTTCCGCTTAAAGGGGTGATGAACTGAGAAATAAAATTTTCCTTGAGCTTTTGACATATAAGAGATCATAATAGTATAATAATATCCTGTAAGTTTCAGAACTGAAAACTACCTTGTTAGTCCAATAAAAGCTTTTATAGACATCAGGCTCAGCAAACGACTCGTTTTTCAAAGTGGGGATCTATGACGTCAAAGAGGATAAAACACCGCCTCCACAAAAGAAGATCAACGCCTACTACAACACGGCCTGTTTAGCCCCGCCCACCGATTCGCCCAAACAAGCTAAATAGACGACATGATGATTGCTAAACCGGATCGAGCTACTTCCAAGCAATAAACATGCTGTTTACTAAATATTGTGCGTGCCTGTTCGTGGAAGAAGACAGTCTGCATAAGCTTCCTTCGGATTCCAGCATGGTTAAACTTTATTAAATCAGTCAATCACAATTTCCCGACGGATCTGCCAGCAACATGTATGTAACCATGTGTATTCTAATGCCTGATCTGCGATCAGTGATTTCTGATGTGTAATTATTCAAGTTCAGATATCTTTCTCATAAAATCGTTCAATACTGTTTATGCATCAGTGACTAAACGATCAACTTCACATAATTTCTCGTAGTATTATGAAAATAATCTTTTTTAAACTGTTATTAAATTATATACAGAAAGCGATCAAAGAACGATCCCTTTCGCCCAAGCTGTCAATCAAACAGCACAGCGCGAGCCGCGAGAGCTTATCTGGACACTTACCAAACTCGTGATGAAATAATGACACTGTTACACTACACAACGAAGCTCTTACTGTGTACTCACATCGTGTTTGCATTGTGATTTGGTGTAAGCATTTGTGAGAGTGCAAAAATTGCGTTGCAATGATAAGATCTTTATTCACGCGATCAACAGACTGTCTGTCATCTGCTCAGTGCTCATCATGCTGCAACCTTCATGTGATGGAATAGATTTAAATATAATGCTTTAAACGATACTTTTCATGATGTGTTAATCTCGATAGCTGTAATAGTAAAAACGTAATAAAAGTTTTCGAGAGAGTTCATGTAATAATAGCTATTTCATATGCAAGCATGTCAGCCAATCACAGCAGTGGGCGTTTGCATTGCAGTCTCACAGCAGACACGCCCCTTAAAACCGAGCGTTCAGATCTGAAGCTGAAATGAGGCTTGGAAAAATGGCTTTTATTTATAAATTATGACAATTTTTGATGTAAAAATCATACTAACATTAGAAGGGCACCCCAGGCAACATTATAAAATAATAAAACAATCCAGTTCATGACCCCTTTAAAAAGAAACCTTCCGAAGGTTCTAGCCTCGATCTACGCGCCCCTTAAACCCACATAATAAAGATGGACAGTGTCATAGAAATTTGCACAAACTAAGCATACGTTCCATACAATTGAGGTATTATCGAAATATCTAAATTTTAACAATAAGTGATTATTTAACAAAAGGCAAGTAAAACGGTCAGGGTTACATTTTAGACACACACACCTCTGAAGCGAAAGAAAAGTCCTCGGGACCGCATCACTCGCAAGAAACCTGCATTGGTGTAAAAGGCCGAAGTCCACTCCCGTTGAATGTTTGCAATGCACACACACATAGTTCAGATGTGTCCGTGGTTGATGGCCGGAGTTTAGCCCTGGCAGCATTGCGGGGAAAAATGCACTGGAACTTTTGCAGCACGAAAACAAACGCGCGTCCCATCATTGCCTCTCTCATCTACTAAGCGAAATCACAGTTTGACATGTCTGCCTTTGGAAAGTTCCACGTGGTGTCATGAATAATTAAGAGAAAGTGTCTTCTCATTGGATAAGAAAACTCAGTCATGAACAATTATTAGACACCAATGAGTCATCAAAGTACTATAGTGCTCTACCACGTCTACCATGTGACGTGGACACGATGAAGATTTTAAACCCGTAAGACGAAAAAAGCGGAAAAAAACTAAAATTTAACCATTTTCCCCTTACTATTAAATCTAACAGATGCTAACATTGTGTTCAATGGTGTTCAACACACATACCTCTGTTAAAATCTCAGAAAATTTGGTTTAGGGTTTCATGACCCTTTAACGTGGTGGAGGGGTTTGAGTACCTGAATGACCCTAGGAGCTCTGTTGTCCGGGGCTATATGCAGTGCACCTTGTAGGGTCTCCCAAGGCAAACAGGTCCTAGGTGGGGGCCTCGACAACACGATCCCTGGACACGGAAATTAGCTCTAGGGACGTGGAACGTCACCTCGCTGGCGGGGAAGGAGCCTGAGATTGTGCGTGAGGTTGAGAGGTTCCAACTAGAGATAGTTGGGATCACCTCTACGCACAGCCTGAGCTCTGGAACCACACTCCTCGAGAGAGGATGGACTCTTCACCACTCTGGAGTTGCCCATGGTGAGAGGTGGCGGGCTGGTGCGGGTTTACTTATAGCCCCCCAGCTCAGCCGCCATGTGTTTGAGTTTACCCCAGAAAACTCAGGCCTGGGAGGAGTTCGGTGAGGCCATGGAGAAGGACTATCGGCTGGCCTCGAAGAGATTCTGGCAAACGGTCCGGCACCTCAGGAGAGGGAAGCAGTGCCCTACCAACGCTGTCTACAGTGGAGGTGGGCAGCTGTTGACCTCAACTGGGGATGTCGTTGGATGGTGGAAGGAATACTTCGAGGATCTCCTCAACCCCGCCGTCACGTCTTCCATCGAGGAAGCAGAGGCTGAGGGCTCAGAGGTGGACTCGTCCATCAAAGTCAAAGAGGTAGTCAAAAAACTCCTCGGTGGCAAGGGGGTGGATGAGATCCGCCCTGAGTACCTCAAGTCTCTGGATGTTGTGGGGCTGTCTTTGTTGACACTCATCTGCAGCATCGCGTGGCGGTCGGGGATAGTGCGTCTGGGATGGCAGACCAGGGTGGTGGTCCCTCTTTTTAAGAAGGGGGACCGGAGGGTGTGTTCCAACTATAGGGGGATCACACTTCTCAGCCTCCCTGGGAAAATCTATGCCAGGGTACTGGAGAGGAGAATATGGCCGATAGTAGAACCTCTGATTCAGGAGGAACAGTGTGGTTTTCGTCCCGGTCGTGGAACACTGGACCAGCTCTATACCCTCTCCAGGGTGCTGGAGGGCTCATGGGAGTTTGCCCAACCAATCCACCTGTGCTTTGTGGATTTGGAGAAGGCATTTGACTGTGCCTCACGGCGTCCTGTGGAGGGTGCTCCAGGAGTATGGGGTCCAGGGTCCTTTGCTAAGGCCGTGTGTCCACCAAAGCGTTATTAGCCAGCTGAAAACGCTAGGCGCTCTGCTAAAAACGCTCAGCTGTGGGCGCTTGAGAGCATTTTGGCAGCGCAGCGTTTTTTCAGTTGAGACGGTTGAGACCGAGACACTTTGCTTGTTATGATACGGAATATCCGCGAAAGTCTTACTAGTATCTCATTTCACACATATTTTGTTTCTATGTTGATTCTATATTAAAATGTCAATACAATGTAATGTATTTTATCTGGCTCTTGATTTTGTTCCGTTATTATGCTTGTTGTTGTCATCTGTTGACGTTGTACAAGCAGAATCATGTGGCTGTGGCGGACGCGGTTGGTCGGTATGGTATTAGTCCCGCCCCTCCTCCACTGTGATTGGACGGTTGGGTAAAAAGTGACAGTGATGAGCGCTGCGTTTTACCAAAAGTTGAACATTCTTCAACTCTCGGCGACCAGTAAAAAACGCCGAACGCTCAGCGCTTCAGCGTGAAAAAGACGCTCAGCGCCTCGTTACGCTCATGGCGTTTTAAAAACGCGGCGCTCCCATTGAAAACAATTGAAAAAACACTAAAAACGCTTTGGTGGACACACGGCCTAAGGGCTGTCCGGTCCCTGTACGACCGAAGCAGGAGCTTGGTTCGCATTGCTGGCAGTAAGTCAGACTTGTTCCCGGTGCATGTTGGACTTTGTCGCCGGTTCTGTTCATAATTTTTATGGACAGAATTTCTAGGCGCAGCCAGGAGCCGGAGGGGGTCAGGTTTGGGGTCAACACGATTTAGTCTCTGCTCTTTGCGGACAATGTTGTCGTGTTGGCCCCTTCAGACCAGGAACTTCAGCATGCACTGGGACGGTTTGCAGCCGAGTGTGAAGCACCTCCAAATCAGAGGCCATGGTCCTCAGTCGGAAAAGTGTGGCTTGCCCACTTCAGGTTGGTGGAGAGTTCCTGCCTCAAGTGGAGGAGTTTAAGTATCTTGTGGTTTTGTTCACGAGTGAGGGAAAGATGGATCGGGAGATTGACAGACGGATCGGTGCAGCTTCTGCATTAATGCGGTCGATGTACCGGTCTGTCGTGGTAAAGAAAGAGCTTAGCCGCAAGGCGAAGCTCTCGATTTACTGATCAATCCACGTTCCTACTCTCACCTATGGATATTAGCTTCGGGTAGGAGAGGAAGAAGGGAGGAGACCCCGGGGAAGACCTAGGACACGCTGGAGGGACTATGTCTCCCAGCTGGCCTGGGAATGCCTCGGTGTCCCCCCGGAAAAGCTAGAGGAAATGTCTAGGGAGAGGGAAGTCTGGGCATCTTTGCTTAGACTGCTGCCCCCACGACCCAGCCCCGGATAAGCGGAAGAAGATGGTATGGTATGGTTAATAATTATGATGTATGATTTTTTTTCTTATGTGGCTTCCATAAATATGACCTCAAAAAAAAAAAAAATTGAGAACTTGGAGAAAACGCCTTTTCAATTCTGACTTATAAACCTAATGTTGTGCCGCAATTTGTAAATCATGGCTTTTTGTCTTCCAGCTCCAATGGCCGTAGTTTACCCATCACCGGTCATGTCTTCATCCATTGTAACTCAGACAGTCCAGTCTTCAACTATTGGTGAGTGTTGATGTCTTGTGATTTGAGACTCTCTGTTTAAAGGGGTCATGACATGGATTATTTTATTATTTTAGTATATTCCATGAGGTTCACTTTTAATGTTAATTAATTTTTTTGCGCACAAAACAAATAGGTTTTATATATATATATATATACGCAGTCATTTACAGACAAACCATTATGAAATCGTTTGCTTATAGTTTGTGATGCAGAAACTGAAGGAGCCTCCAGTGTAGACAGCGTCAGTGATTATAATGGATTATTTTTGCTTTTGACGCAACGCTCACATCTGTTGTAGGCAAATGTCAGCTGTTGAGCGACTGAACGCCAGTGGGCGGGGCATTCTGATGCAAAGATGTATAACTATTCTTCAGTGTCTTGCTTTAGAGGCAGTCAAATGCAGATGTATTTTCCCATGAATGTTTAACACTATAATGGAGGTTTTATGCAGGATGTTTTAATGATACAAAGACCTCTTATATGTCAAAAGATCAAGGCAAATTTGATTTCTCATGTCACGACCCCTTTAAATGACAACCAGAACGCTTTAATAGAAGACTATAACATGAATAAAAACTGTTTACGGGCTAAAATGTCCTTATCTCAAGGATTTTTTAAAGCTTTTAAAACACTCAACAACACATAAAGGGCGCATCAGAAGCCAGATTGGTTCTGTATTGTTTCATCATGAGCTTTTTTTCTCTTTCAGCTCCAATGGTAATTTACAACCAACAGCCCGTCATGCCCGTCACTCAGGTGGTCCAGTGTGCGCCTGCCCAGGGTGAGCAGAAAAGCTCTAGTTTAATAAGGCTCTGCTTCAGTCAAACACTAGAAGGTTCATGCGTGATGCATGATGCATATGAATAGAATAGTATGTTAGAGGTTTATGATCATATCAATATGATCTCTTTATGTAAAGTGATAGTGTCACCACGTCCGACTGAAACTCCTGGGCAGATGAGATGTCCTTTCTGCCAGCAGCAGATCGTCACACAGACGACATACATCAATGGAACAATGGCGTGGTTAATCTGTGGTGTTCTTTGCATCTTTGGGTAAGGAACTATTCCCAGCTAACAAGGAACACTTTAAGAACTTTAAGAACGTGCTAATTCTCCTCTGTTTTTTTCTGTGCAGGATCTGGCCATGTTGTTTGATTCCTTTCTGTGTGAATGGCTGCAAGGACGTAGAGCATCACTGTCCATGCTGTAAAAACCTTGTCCATGTGTACAGACGCATGTAGCTGGTTCTGAAGCAAAGAAAACTTTTCTGCCAGCATCATCTAGATATTACTGGACCTTCTAATTCAAAGAAACGTAACACCATGTCATGAAAAGACTCATATGGGTTTCTTTTTCCTTCTTCAAGAAGGAAAATGAAACCCATACGGTCTCGTCACGTCATGGGTGTTATTTTTCTTTGAATTAGGAAGTCCAGTTGTATACACTGATTCTCCATATGATTGATGTCTTTCTTGTTTTTCTTATTCTGTATGATAATGTTATGTAATCAAACAGAATATAAACTTTTATATTTATATTTTATATATTTATATTATTTGGCTCTTTTTATTTGATTGCAACTATTCTCAGTAAAGACAAATAACATCCATGCCTTTTTGTTCCTCTACGTTGCATTCTCTTAAATACATTGTGAGTAAAGGAAAATAAACAATACTTTGACTGTGACAGAACTAAACTACTCTTACATGTGGATGTCACTGTCACTGACACAGCATAGATCTCGTGTTAATATTATGGAATTTTTTCGATTCAATCGATTCAGTTTCCTGATAATCTGTATACCATCAAAGATAAATATGTCAGGCTAGAAACAAAAAAAAAGAAAGAAAAAAAAATAGAAAACAAATGGATTAAAAAAACAGCAGACAAAATGAAGAATTGAATAGCTTGTTAATTACTGTGCAGTATACATAGCCTACTGTTTATATGTTTTAATAAACAGTTTGCATGATTCAATGATGATGAATGAACTTTTCAAACTTGTCAACCAATAAACACATTTGTTTTATACGGTGGATATGTGTAATATAACAAAAGACAATGTTCTACTATAAATGAATAAGAATTACAATAAGGAATTAAATATCAAGATTAAACTGGTGTTGTGCGCATATATCAATCATCCCAGCCAACAAAAAACGTTCAAAGAACTTTTGCTAACGTTCCCTTTAAGGTGTGAAAATGTTATTTCTAAATGTTTTCTGAATGTTCAAATTGTACATTTTTTTTTAATGTTATAGCAGCAGCAGCAGTTTATCCAAAAAAAACACAAACCAAGATAATCCAAAAAAGAGACAGGAACATATTCCAAAAAGGGGAACCACCGTGATATAACCCAGACAGGGGAAACCGGGAACACAACATCTTACAAAAGAGACATGCAAGAACAACTACCAACAAAAGACAACTGAAACACAGGGGTATAAATACACCGGGAACACAAGGGCTAATGATGAACAGGTGTGGATAATATGTTACTATGGAAACTAATGAGGGTAACTACGGAGACAAACAGGAACTAAACACAGGAAGAGAATATATGGACAATGGGCACAGAAATGTATCATATGACAACATTGATAAACACAGACCCAGGAAACGTTACAGTAGTAACATTTAAATACATTGGTCCAACTACAACGTTTCAGAACAATGTATAAATAACATTCTGAGAACAATATTAAAACGTTTGTTCAAAAATTTTAAAGAGAATGCTAGAGTTTGCCATTAACCAAATTTATAAGGCTTAACAACTTCAAAAGGAGCTCATTCAATAAGAATTTCCTTTGCATCCTTAAATCCCCCACAATCCTTTGCACACATTCCTATTCATGAAAAAGATCTGACGGAAAACGAGTCAGCACTGAGTTTATCTGAGTTCATTATGAAATGTAAGACACAAATCATGTTTTCGGAGGCATACATGTTATCTTTTGTTTTGTTGTAAATTAATCACTTAACACTAATCCACTGGGAGACCGCAGACGCTTGTCATTACATTAATAAAAGGCCAGTTAATTTAAAGATTTTTAATAAACCGTACTTTCACACGTGAAACAATCACATCTCAGCCTCAAAAAGTCAAGACAAACGCAACCTTAGTAAAGAATAATCCAAAGAGTGCAATACAACACGCAGATGAAGCCAACTGTCGATATATGGTCACTCAAAAACAAAAATAAGGCACTAACAGCAACAAATGAAATCTCACTATAAAACCTCAATCAAATGAAGTCCATTTATGTTTCTATATTTTATCAAAATATTCAACAACTGTGTGGACCAACGATAAATTTAAAGAAAGATTTGGGTTGCCCACTATTCATAAATTGTCATCCATTAAGTTGAATACAGTTTTGCATTTGCAAAGATGATCATGTGAGGAGACATGACAACTCAAAAACAAAAATCAGATACTAGGACGCTCTCTAGTGGCTAATAAATGAAACAGCAACAAATGAAACTGCCCTATTACCTCCTACACAACCTCAATTTGTTTTATAAACACTTTTTGTTAGAGGCCTACTGGTTGAAACTCTCTTCTCATCCTGATAGAATTCAATTATAGAAGTGGTCTAAATATTGAAATAGTGTTTAACCCCTTATCAAAATGGTTACATTATTAACAGGCTTAAATTTGGCATTACCACCACTATGAAACTAGAGCAAGAGATCTAACAGAAATCAGTTTATTTAAACACATTATGCACAAAAAAACAAACAAAAAAAAAAAAAACAGAGCCACTGCATAATTTAGACACACACACACATACATAAAAAAATCAGCACATGAATCTCAACAATGGTGCCATTAAAAAAAAAATATTTTTTATATATATTTTTTTAAGCAAAAATAATGAATGTATAATTGCCGTAATGAATGTGTTTTATAAACTCGCAGCCAGAAAGAAACTAACAATAAAGAATCAAGAGTCCAACTAAAGCAAATATTGATCACCATAATGGCGACTACAAGCTTTTTTTATTTTCAATAAAACATTAACAGCTAAACCTCTGTTCATTCTCAACAATAACTTTTGCACATGTATGAAAGAAATAATGTTAAACTAGGTTGAAAAACGGTTTCACACTCTGGCTGGAAGTCAGTTGTAGTTCTTGTGCTTCTCTTTTTTTTCTGCTCTTGTTTTTCCATGATTCATGTTCATCCGTGTCTGAATTCACTCAATTCTTTTCATTCACTCTGTCAGGTGGACTTGAATGGGAATAGTGGGAATAGTGAATGAGGACATAGGGTGTGATTTGGTGCACAGCCTCTGAGTTTCGACTTATTCACAGTATATTTATATGCATTTGGCAGATGCTTTTATCCAAAGCTACTTACCTTGCACTTCAAGGTATACATTTACATTCTTATCAGTTCTTGCTTTCCCTTGGAATCGAACCCATGGCCTTGGCGTTGCAAGCGCCAACACTCTACTGTTTATTACTACTGTAATATTACTACGGAATATTACTGTTTTAATGGAAAATGGTAACCATAATTACAAGATGGCAACCCGGAGTTCACGTCTTGGATTTATGCGTTTCTATGTCAACACTATCAACGCCGAAATGAATCTGCAGCAGTCAGGTGGTACAACCACAGCTCTGTAAGTTGTTTACGTTGATCATTTTTATTGTAATGTTATGTGCTTTGAGACATGAGGTAATTTAACTCCTCACTCGTCTCGCAATGCTTTCCAGATTCTCCTCTGCGCGTTCATGTATTTTGAAGGAGGCGTGGCTTTAGAGACGCTCTGAAGGGAGGGTGGGATCTTAGAATTTCAAAGCTAACTTGCTATTATATATATATATATATATATATATATATATATATATATATATATATATAGCCTCTCCACAAAGAGGAGTTTAATAAATTTATCATTTAAAATAAGTTTAAATTTACCTTTAAATAAAGGCCATTTATGTATCTATATTTTTATCTAAATATTCAGTACTGGGTGGACCAAAGATCAATTTAAAGAAAGATTTTGTGTGACTACTATTCATAAATTGGTCTCCATTGGTAAATACAGCCTTGCAATGCATTCATTGAAAAGATGATCATGGGGAAATAGCCAAAATAAAATGGACAAAAAATTACCTTTAGATTTACTTCATTATTTATCACAAATAACTGGTATGTGTGTGTTTGTGCATGAGTGCAGACGAGCGCTGTGATTCAGCAGTGTTCAGTCGGAGCCTCAGGGCTTCGTCCTCTTACTGTGATTCTACATCACTACATTTTCCACAGGAGAATCACGACACAAGCTTGACTTGACCTGACATGAGTTTCCTTTGAATTACTGAGAGAGAGTACAAAACCATTGTTTTAGAATTTATATATTACAAAAACAAATCATCTTTATAATCATATTATAAAATATAATATATAAAATATGTTTATAAAATCATAAAAAATTAACTTGTAGGATTTACTTGATAAAATCCTCGTAACAATTTGCACTAACACATTTTAAGTAAATGTTACTGCTATTGCTCTGTACAACTTACCTGTTATTATCAAGTAAAATCGACTTACTATTGAACTTATTCATTTGACATTTAATTGACACTTAACATTTAATTGAAGTAATTAACTAAATATTACTTTATTATATTATTTCACATATATAATTAAGTAACATCTACTTAACTAGCTGAATTTAACAAAATTAACTTTTTACTCCAACAATATAACTCTAAATGGACTGCAGATGTAAATTAGCCTGTGGCTAACTCTGGTACAATGCATCAAATGGTAACATTTATGTTGGAAATTGTACATGGTCCTTAAAGGGATAGTTCACTTTGAAATTAAATTTTGGTATGTTTTAGCTTACCTCAAGCGCATTCAAGATGTAGGGGTCTTTTTTTCCGCAGTAGTTTCAATTTTGATATTTTTAGGTCAAACCGTTCTTGTCTGTCAGTCATATAATGCAGGTCTATGGTCACTGTCTCAAAGAGCATGCACAGAGAAGTCCAAATTAAAACAATTCCCCGTCGTCCAAATTAAAAAAAAAAAAAAAAAAAACTTAACGCACACTTTTAAAGTATATCCTTTACTAAGAAAAATCTAGATATTGTACAGTTTACATACTGTATCTATGTAACAGAGATAAATGGCATCTGAACACAGAGACCTCAATAATTGGTACACAATACATAATGACGGTAAAATTCGATAGATCGTTTTTGAGTATGAATGTGTCCTCTTGAGTAGAAAATTACACAAAATGGCAAGTTACCAAACCTAACAACAATTGCAATGATAAAACACTGTAAACACAGCTGGAAAACAGTGAAAAATTAAAGTTGCATGATGGGAACACCCGTATTAGAAAAATTTAGTAGGTTTTACTTAATTTTATATTGTATATATTTACGTTTTAATTTCGACAAGCTTGAATTGAGTACTAATACAGGATTTTCTTTTATATTTTGAATTCTTGCCTGAACTAACTTTTTCAAGTAGAAAATTATATTTGATTTCTGAAGCATTTACTTCACCACAGAATGACTTATATCAGTGTAGTCCTATAAATATGCTGTGTCCTCAGTGTCCTAATGACCCTTCAGTATGAAGGACAGCAGTGAGGATAATCCGCCTGTAAAGTTAAGTCAGTACAGTAAAGTTACCAGCTCAGCATCTTCGCGCTGCATTCATGCCTCACTGAAATGTTACACATGTTCAACATGTTCTTGACAGTGGTTTATACCACATAACTGCTAAAATATTGCATTAACTTACTCACATAAATATCTCATGAAGCGCTTCCCATGCAGCTAACAAAAAAATGTTCAAGAACTTTTGTTCAAAACGAGCAGTATTAAAAAATATTTTAAGGGAATTTACTTTTATATGTTCTCTGAACATTTAAAAAACATGAATGATGTATAAACGTGTTTGAGAAACGTTATTGAAAGAACTTTTGGCTAACGCTTTGTATCGACTCAAAATTGTGAAGTTGCCAGAGCGTTCCCTGTGTTAGCCAAGTACGCAGAGGCAATACAAAACAAGCTGCGATCACTATGGCAACCCTATTTAAAACATTCAGCTCTCAAGTTCTCCAGCACGAGAGGAGTTTAGCAAGTCATCTGAATGCAGCTTAACCTAATCGTCATCAAGAGATAATCTGTTACGGTGTGCTGACGCATATCTATGTGTGTGTGAGTGGGAGTGTGTGTGAGTGAGAGTGAGTGTGTGTGTGTGAGTGTGTGAGTGAGTGTGTGTGTGTATGTGTGTGTGTGTGTGTAAGGCCTCAGGCCAAATAATGTTTCCTAGACATTAGGAATATGATCAAATGTCTCCTCTTGGATCCCACTTAATATTCACTGTACTAATTACTGGTGAAATAAAAAAGCACCTACACATAATTAAAGGAGAGGAGACGTTTCTAATGCTCTGATGGCTCACTGCACCACTGCACGGGATTATCTGAAGGCTACTTAAAGAGACACAATCACACACACACACACACACACACACACACACACACACACACACACACACACACACACACACAATACACGTATGACCTGAAGCGCTGGGATCTTTATTACATAAGACTCCCTCAAGTCAGTGCACGCGGACACACACCTGGCACACACACACAAGTGGACAGTCAGCGGTCAATGACAGAAAGAGGTCTATAATCAGAGATCTTCAGGCCACAAGTTTGAGAGCCTGGATCATCATGACAGTGTTTTGCTGTGGTTTATTTATAGGCTCTGCTCTGCATCAGTCACAATGCTGCGAATGAAACCCTTCAGAGAGAGAGAGAGAGAGGGAGAGAGAGAGAGAGAGAGAGAGAGAGAGAGAGAGAGGGAGAGGAGAGAGAGAGAGAGAGAGAGAGAGAGAGAGAGAGAGAGAGAGAGAGAGAGAGAGAGAGAGAGAGAGAGACGTGACAGTGTAGTGAGGATGGACTACATTGGTCCAGTGCGCTTTATATCCACTCAGAAGTGAATCTCAGTCTCTGCTGATCTGCAACTGCTCTCCACCTCAACACTGACAAAAACAGGCTGAGAGAAAGAAGAAGAAGAAGAAGAAGAAGAAGAAGAGAAATAAAGAGAGAAGGATGCTCTCTTACAGATGTAGTGTGTAGGTGTGAAACTGATTTTCAACTATTGAGCACGAAGAACAAGAGCGGCGCTCGGTTGCAATGTCTGCGCGCAAGTGTGTGTTTTTCAGGATTATTCCCACGACACGATAAGAAGAGATTTGGATGGTGGAAATGTGAGTTGAGGAAACTCTCCAGCACTAATAAATACACATCAAGGCTTCGTCTAAAACACAATCTGAACTGGTCAGGTGAGTAACAACCTGTCAGTGGATTATATAACTGTTTTGTCTGGAGATCTAATCTTAGTTCCTCGTCATTTTGCTGTGCTTAAGTAACTCCTATTAATTTGATCCTAAAGTTGTTTATGTCTGAACATGAATGTGTGTGTGTTTGTGTGCATGTGTGTGTGAGTGTGTGTGCGCTTGTGTTTTTCTGGCTATGTAAATTGCGTGCTGCTCCATCTAGGCCAGCCCACGCGCGCCTCTGGTTTCCATAGCAACTGTCGGGGTTTAAAAGGGGTAGAGGATGCGAGACAAAGTGGAAGCTCGTCTTTACACTCGGCTTTTACAACTCAGCAGCAGAGGATGAGCTAATGCATCTGCAAAAAATAGTAGCCGCAACCATTATTTAACCAGGTAAAAGAACTAATAGGGACAAGAGTGGCCTTGCAGCAGACAAACACAAATGAAAATAACCAAAAGCCAAAGAAAAAGGGGTTGCAGAGTCAATTTAAGTGTCACGCACAACTAGATTTCAAAGTTGTATTCCTGTGCAAAACAAACCATCACAAGGTGAAAAAGTAGATGGGAAAATAAATAAGCCAGAGTTAAACCTAAGATGGATTTATGAATAACCAGTCTGAGTTCCTGTTAAAACTCCAATCATTTTCTTTGACTTGTATTTAACCGCAAAAGTCCTAGTGAAGAATTATTCAATCCAATAACCAATGGAAGTTACAGCAGAGTCTGTCTTCCTCTGTAGAGTTTAATTATGTAATAATTATGTAAGAATACTTCAATATTCAATATTTATTTATATTTATATTCAGTGACTTATTTTCTATTATTATTTGAATTAATGCATAATTCGCAATACTTTATGCAATAGTTCACTGCCACAAAGAAGTGTAGTTTTGTCTTTAACTTGTACTTTTTTTAAGTTGCCATGAAACAGAAGTTGCGATAGTCTTTTATTCGCTATTGTGACGTTTATCTGAGTGAAACTTCTTCTCGAACAAGAACAAATGAAGGGCGGGGCTTGATTTCGTCCGTGGGGAATTGATTGGATGGTTGTGGTTTGCTATTGGTGGATCTCATGTGAGTGACAGGTTGCTCCGCCCTCATGCCAGTGAACACATCATCAGAGGCCCTGTTTACACCTGGTATTAAGATGTGTTTTGGTCGTCGGATCACAAGTGAACGACACTAAATACAGGTGTAAACGGGGTTTAAAGCGTTTTGAGCTCGTCCACTTTCCACCACTTCCAGAGGAAGTCGAAAACACATTCGACCGGATTGCTTTCGTAGTGTAAACGCTCATGTGGTCGTATGTGTTCAAACAGCCACAAAAGACCGTCTTCTCTCCGTCTACTGATCTAATGCGGGAACATTATGGGAAGAGCTCTAGTCAGACCAGACGGGGTTTAAACTATCGGCTGGAGACTCGAGTTTGGTTTGAAGATAAAAACGTATCAAGCACAATGTCCTCTCATCATTCCTGATTTCTAACACACACTCAGTGTTCGGCTGATCTTGCGTCTGTCAGAGCAGAAACTAAAGCTGATGATCTTCGTGTGTTTTTCCTTTTTCTCCGGTCGCGTTCATATGTTAATAGCGTGAGCTTATTTTGTCCATTATATCATAATATAATTTAATTTAATAGACATTTACCCGCCCATAGACCCTCCCCTCGAAGACATCAGGACAGAAGTGGCTGAAAGTGGACAAAAGAGACGGGTTAAAACACCAGGTGTGAACAGGAATGTATCTCCCTCGTCTACTTGTGATCCGATCGACCAAAACACATCTTAATACGTTGAAAAACAAGAATTGTGAATTTCGATTTCAAAAATGTTGTGATTCATCTCAGAGCTGGTTGGTTCAGTTAATTTCTTTGGTTACACTATTTTAAGGTGTCATTGTTACAGTGTAATTATATATATAAGTACTGAGTAATATTAAGCAACTACTATGTACTTGTACTTACTATAGGGTTAGGGTATGATTAGGATTTGGTTGAGGGTTAGTTGCATGCAATTATACATCATTTACTGTATGGTAAGTACATGTAACATATGTAACGAGGACACTGTAAAATAAAATGTTACCAAATAAAGTGTTACTATGTCTTTTAACAGAAAACCTTTTTTGAATTCTTTTCACAGTAAACGAATGAAAAAAAGAACATTCATCTGTGCTCTTTCTCTTACAGCCATGGCTCTAAGCCCCACCCTCATCTTCACTCTCGCTCTGATTGGCTGCTGCGCTCTGGAGGACCCGCCCACGCTTCAGGCCCCGCCCCCTCCTCATGGGTGTGGCGCTTCAGTGGACCCGCCCTACAGAGTTCTGTGCGACCTGGAGTCCGTGTGGGGCGTGGTGCTGGAGGCCGTAGCGTGCGGTGGGACCATATCCGCTTTGACCCTGGTCATGATTCTGTTAGCCAAGCTGAAAACGGTAACGGAACCGGAGAAACGGTGTGGCGTTGGTCCCCTCCTCCTCCTATTGGGCGGAACGGTTGGTCTCTTCTGCCTATCACTGGTGTTCTTGGTGGGACGTGACGAAGTGCTCTGCATAGTGCGGCGTGGTCTGTGGGGGGCGCTGTTCGCCATGTGTTTCTCGTGTTTGCTAGTGCAGGGAGTGCGACTGAAGAAGCTAGCCGGAGGAAGGCGGAGCCTAGCGGGGAGTTCTCTCGCGGGATTGGCTGTCGCACTCACCATGGTTCAAGGCATCATCGCTGGAGAGTGGCTGCTGCTTACGGTGGTCCGCGAGGGACACGCCGCCTGCGATTACCTGCCTTTAGACTTCGTGTTGGTGTGTAGCTACGCTCTAGTGTTGTTACTAGCCGCCACTGTGTTGTCGTTAGCCGTCGTGTTGTGCGGCGGGAGCAACCGAGAGGAGTCGAGCAGGAAGTGGATGAAGTGGAGGTGTAACGCCGTCTGGCTTTTTCTCTCATGTCTCTCTTCGCTTCTACTCTGGGTCGCCTGGCTCGGTCTCTATCTCTACGGCAACGCTGGCATCATGACCGCTGCCAAGGATTGGGATGAGCCGGCATTGGCGGTTGCCTTGGTGACCGAGGGTTGGATACTGTTGTTGTTTCACGCTATCCCAGAAACGCACCTGTGTTTGCGTCCGTCTGGTCAGAGGAACGCAGACTCCGGGCAGAACTACTACGACACCCCTCAGCCCCCGGCCGCGCAAAGTTACCATGACGACGAGCGGCCAGCCAATCCCAGAGCTCCGTTCACAGAGAGTCAGGCGTACACTGTAGAGGAGCACAGCGCAGGTGGGTCGTTAAACAAAAACATGTGCAACGTTATGGGGAGGTTAGGTTTTAGACAGCAACATAGTGTCGGCCCAGATCCGGGCCTCATCTATGTTGCTGTGTGAGATTAGAGAATATAGGTTCTCTTTAGGTTGTTACAAAAACCTACCTGCAACGTTCTGGGAAGGTTAGGTTTTGGTTACAAAAAAGAAGCTACAAAGAATGTTTCTAGAACGTTATTATTTGGTTCTCAAAAAAATAACCAAATGGCAAGTTTGGCAATATGGGAATGTTAGGGAGAAACATGCAAAACTTTTAAAGCTCATTTAATTGCCCATATGTTTAAATAATTAATATTTTTTCTTTCAGCTTTATGCTGTATGGACAGATTAGTGTTATTTCACAGATTTCTTATCGTTTTTTTTTTTGTTTGTTTTATATAATAATATACATATTTAATATATATTGTTGTGGTTTTCACAGTTCTGCAGGCTGGAGGTTATCATAACGGACTGATCCGGCCCGCAATACCCTTCAGGAGTCACGTTTACCAGCCCACTGAGATGACACTGCTCATGAATGCAGGACCGGTGAGATACAATACTATACATTAACAATACGTTTAGATACTGAATGAGTGTCTCAGTCTCACACACACGACTCACCTCCCGCTCTGTGTTTCAGATCCCAACCGCCCCTCCAAACTTCACAGGGAGGCATCTGTGGTGAGACCGGCTAACATGGCAATAATGTCCTCACAGGGTCAAAAGGCACTTTATTAAGGTTCCATGTTAATAATTTGGGAACGCTCCACTAATAAAAAGACCTAAAGTAAAGCTGTTTTAATTTAACGGGCATTTTCAACATGGGAGCAGGCTAATTTTGCACATGATCTCTTTTAAGTGCTTAATACAAAATACAGGAAGCATTACATATTTGATATCACACTGATGATCTCTGTTTAGATTAAATGAATCAGACAAATCATGAGCTGATGAGGACCTGTCAGAATTTACATAAAAAGATAAGTCCGTACGAAACGCCATTCACAAGCCCATTTTACTTACATAATGCGACATTTCTGAGCGTAAGAGAATAATTGTTTATATGAATGAATGATTTTAATCATTGTGAATTGATTGGCTGTTTAAAAGTGTCACTATATGGCAAGTGATTGGAACATGTTCTAAGCATGTTTTGCTAATGTTCTCATTAAGTTATGAAAACGTTTTTTTTTTCTTTCTGAATGTTAGCTGAACGTTCAAAGCGTCCAGGTTTTAAATGTTCACTTTTTCTTGGGAATATAATTTTTGAATATTCTCCGAACATTCTGAAACAAGTAGCAGCATTTAAAAAATATTATTTTTGTACTAACATTTTGAGAACATTATTAAAGACCAGATAACACTGAACGAATATTCTATAGAGAGCAAAGGTTGGGTTCTGGAAGTTAAAACTTCATTCATTTTCTCCATAGGGAAATTGATTTTTAACGATAACTTATAAATGTGCAAAGACATCCTTACTGTGAGCTGTGAGGTTGTTAATAAATGGTGTTTGTTTCTGTTGAAGATGTCAGCCCACATTATTTCAGCTTATTTTAAAAATAATCGTGTTTAACAGTGGAACTCCTGGTGAAAAACTACATTACCCATAATGCTGTTCAAAAAAGTCAAAACAAGCAACAGGCGCCAAAATAGCTCTTTAGCTCGGCCCACTACCATGAAGCGCTGCTAATGTGCTTTTATATTTGTATAGATATATGCATATTTTGCAATAAAACTTAAAATATATTGTTTATATACAATCAACATTTGTAAACGAGAAGTTTTAAATTTCTCCTTTGTTTTTAATTAAATCATATTTCATGGGATTGTAGTTCTTGACCTCACCAAAGCTGTTAAGTAGGCTACACAGTCTTTTGCTTCATATCGAAGTTTGTAGTGTTGTGATTCACCCTATAGCTGACGCTTTATCAAATACTTTTTTTAAATCCCAATGGGAGAAATAAATGGAAAAAATACTTCCGGAACTAGCGGGCGCTGTTGCACTCAATTACCATTACTGGAATAACATTTGTTCATAACTTTGAGAGAACCTTGCCAGAACGTTCTGAGAACGTTCCTTTAGCTGGGTGGGGATTTGTGATGTCAGTCAATAAGGCCTGTTTACAAAGAATAACATGCACAAAATTGTGTATTAAGGAAGTAAATAGGGGTTTTCATGTGATTTCATGTTGACTTTACAGAGAGATTGTGTGAGAGAGAATGAAAATTGTATTATCTCATTAATTTCTAGCCTTAGCAAATCTTCTGCCTGCATTCCACTGTAAATAATCAAAATCTCTAACTTTGAAATTTATTAAAATGTATTTAATTTACTTAAACTGTTTTGTATAAATTGTCCAATTGTTAAACCTTTTTAAAATGTTTATCTTTATGTTTGTTTTGATATCACATCAGCGTTTGGTGTTTTTTCCCCCAAACTTTGCACGCTTGATTGCCAGTCTTCATGATGCAGTTGATGCTATTCATCTATGAATTTTACGCCGTGTTTGATCTTGTAAGGCAATACTGTGTTCTTTGGAGTAATGAATGTGTATGAATGCTGCAGTCTCACAGAATGAGACACTTTCAACAGGGTCGGTGGAAAAGGGAAATTCGCTCTTTATTATGCTCATGATGTTCAGATCTATCGCACAGAATGGTTGTATTTTCCCCTATATTTGATGTCTCTATATTTGAAATAAATTATAATAAACATTCCTACCGTGTTTTCAAATCGCCTCCTATCACTGTTCGCAAACTGCGTTGTGCGCATGCGCACACGCGTTCTTCTGCTCTTGTTTAAAAATGGCGGTTGGCAAAACATTTTCTAGCGGACGCGTTCAGTTGCTGTTACCAAGGAAGTGGACGAGCGATTTCTTCCGGATTAAGAGTCAAAAGGAAAGCTTTCCCACGTGTGGCGAATGTGTAAGTAATAAAACACACATGTAACTCAAATAATACAGTGCGTTAAACGAGTAATAATATTAACCTGCTGTTAGCGAAGCGCTCGCTCGCTGCATGTACTTATGCACGTCATTTAACTGCGTTTTAGCGATACAAGTTGTTTGAATAATGTTGTTATAATAAGATGCTTCTGTATTTTACAAATTAAAAGATATAAAAAAAATAAATAACCCAGCAGTCATGGCATACAGATATCAACCTAATATCATTTTTATGTTTTTCCTTCTCGACACAAACAGCCTAGAGCTGAATAACGTTAAGTTAATGAAAATACATTCACGCTAAATAATTAAAGGGTTAACTTAGTTCACGCCAAAATGAAAATTATACCATAATACACTCACCCTCAAGCCATCCTAGGTGTAAATGAGTTTCTTCTTTCAGCCAAACATAGTCAATCGGAGTTATATTTAAAAAATATCCTGGCTCTTCCCATCTTATAATGGGAGTGAATGGGACATTAGATTTTGAAGCCCACAAAGCATATCCATCCATCATAAAATATATCCATATGGCTCCAGGGGGTTAATAAAGGCCTTATGAAGCAAAGTGATGCATTTTTGTGAGAAAAATATCCATATTTATAACTTCATAATCACTGGCTAGTTCCGGTGCAAGAGTGACCTAAAAATAGTTTACTTCTTATAACTTATGAATATACATTTGAATGTTACTTATAAATATGAATGTCATTTATCTGTCCCAAATAATGTTGTGTTTTCCTGCGTTTGCAGATGGTGAAGGCTTATTCAGAATCCGAAATCTGAGAAAAATCAACAAACAGAACCAATGAAAAGCAACTCAAGGATGCAAAAAGGAAGAACAACAAAGAGAAGAGGTTTTTGAGAAATCCGCTGACGGTTTCATTCATCTCAGGAGAACATGGCTGTTGATGGGGCGACCAAAGAGAAGAAGAAAAAGCCGAAAATAAAGGTGAAGGAAGAAGTCGTCGTTCAGGATGCGGGAAACACAAATGTGATGCAGTGTCACGATGTGTCCGTTCAGACTGTTGTGAAAAAAGAACCGCTGAACGTAAACGCCAGAGATGAGGAGAAGAGGAGGAAGAAGAAGAAAAAGAAAGTGAAGGAGGAGGTGGAAGCAAATAGCCCCGTGACGGTGTGTCACGATGTGTCCGTCCAGACTACCGTCAAAGCTGAACGCTCAGAAATCACTATCAGTGATGCTCCTGAAAAGACCATCAAGAAGAAAAAGAGGAAGATGGAGGAGGAGGTGCCAGAACCGGAAGGGGAAGAGGAAGAGGATGGAGAGCATTTAGTGTCCAAGAAAAAGAAAGCCAAGAAAAAAGGATATGAAGATGAGGTGGACGGTATTAAAAATAAAAAGACGAAAAAGGAGGTGGAGGTCAAAGAAGAAGAAGAGGTTGACATAGGACACGGTGTAGAGACGGTGAAAAAGAAAAAGAATAAAAAAAGAAAACCATACACAGAATTGGAGGACGGAGAAACAAAGAAGAAAAGTAAAAAGATTAAGAAGAAACCTTCTGCAGAAGAAGAGCCGGATGTCGGCATCAGCTCAAAGAAAAAGCCGGAGAAGAAGAGCAAAAAGAAGAAGAAGAATTTAAAATGCGCGGATGAAGGTGAGAGTCTTCCTCACGCGAACGGAGGACCCGTCAGCTCGCCGGATAAGAAGACGAAAAAGAACGTCAAGCTGAAGGCTGATGATGTCATCGAGATGATGGAGGCGGAGCCGGCGGGAAAGGAGGAGAGGAAAGAAGTGCAGAACAAGACGCCGAAAAAAATTAAAAAGGAGGACATTAAAGAAGAGCGCCGTGAAGCGCTGAGGGCAAGTAAAGCGGTGAGTCTCGTTGAGTTTTATTCGGAGGCTCGTGATTGGCTGTTGACAATGTGACATCACTGTCATGATAATTACGTTTACTTTTAGTGTGGATATTTAACTTTTGTGGTACTTTCACTCATTTCAGTGTTATTATGTGTATACTTATATAGTATTTAATCATATTTTTTAATATTTTTTTTATTTTTATATTTTCAGTTTTCATTTTAGTCTTTTTCAGGTACCATTTATTTTATTTTTCAAGTAACAAAAATCTTTTGTTACGCTTTAAGTTTCAGTTTCAATTTTAGTTAACTATAGTAACCCTGCTTCATATCAATGTATTTTAGTATTATTTATATACTAATATAGCACAGTAGTCAACATTTGAAGTGGATCAAAACCTTTCATCAAAGTTATACATGAATTTTGAAAAATACACGTTCATGTCTTTGGACAACTTTGATGAACTTTTTTGACCCACTTCAAATGTTGTCTACTGTATATTAATATTTGAATATTTTTTTTTATTTACATTTTTCTTGTAATTTTGTTAAGTATTTTTGCCCTGCTTTAATCATTTTTATTTGTTGTTTGTATATATATATTTATTTATCTTTAATTTATTACTTAAACTTTTAACAGTTGTTAAAAAATATTTTTAATAGTTATAGTTGACAATAAAAACACTGCTTCATATTAGGGTCAATATCCAGGTTAACATCAAAAGAATAACAGGATTTATTTACACTGTGATATTTTCTCTATGGCAATCAATAAAATTAATATTTATTTATTTTATATAATATTTCTATTGTTAAAAAATCACACTGTCCTATAAATAAGCTATTTTATTTATGCAAAGTATAATGTCATATCTTATTTTATGATGCATAACTTGGACATTTTAAGGTTTTTTCTGTACACTGAAAGAAGAAACGCTCCAAGAAAGCAAGAAAATCCACAGCAAATCAGATCAGAAGTCATTTAATATCCCGCTATGGGGAAGCAGGAATTTCCCTCATGTCTGATAAAGAAAGTGTACTGCGTTTAAAACACTGGCTAGTAGTTTTATCTGACATTAAAGTGCATCACACAGTCATTTCTCCATCTGCACTCAGAGGGATATCGTGTTCCTGTCGGCAAAGCCTGGAAATCAGGACGAAGTTTCAATAGATCAGGTAAAGCGCCACATCACCAATTATGTTTTACATATGATATTCCTCATGTTGAGATGTGATTAAAACACTGTTTTATTCCCCAGGCGCGCCGTCTCGCCCTACAGATGGACATCGACAAGGAGTCGCAGCCGAAGCCGGTCAGTTTCCACATGCGTTGAGTATATATTTCAGTCCTGAAGCAGCTTTGCAATCAGTACTAATGTGAATGTGAATTGTTTTGATCTGTCTGTAGACTCTGGGCCAGTGGGGCACGGCACAGTTCGACAGCCCCGACAGACAGACCAAGTTCCTGCGCTTGATGGGCGGCTTTAAGAAGAGCAGCCAACCCGTCGCGGGATCCCCCGGCTCGGCCAACATGGCGCTGGGGAAAGAAGGCCAGCAGACTTTGCAGCAAGGCCTTCTGGGACAGTTTGAGCGCGCTCAGAGCCACCACATGGACTTCAAAATGAAAGGAGCCGGATTGGGGTTCGCAGCGCCGTCCAATAAGAAGTTTGCGATCGATGCTAACGCAAGGAAATCAGTGCGATTCGACGACTGAGGGAGAGTTCGCCTGAAAGTGAACGCTCTGTCAACATTTATGAGAATCAATTACTCTTGTGCTGGGATGTGTCAGGAATCATATAAGGCACTTCTGCCAAGCTGAAAAAAAAAAAAAACTACAGAAAAATATGATATATTTTTTAAAATGTATGGAAGCTTGTTTCCACCATGGAATAGAAAAGAAGGTACTTGCGACTTTTGATCTCACAATTCGGACTTTTTTTGTTGTTGTTGCAATGGCGAAAATATCTCGTAATTCTGACTTTTTGGGGGTTTTTTGCTGCAATGGCGAAAATATCTCGTAATTCTGACTTTTTTCCTCAGAAATGCGAGATTTAGTCAGAATTGCGAGTTATAAAGTGTAATTCTGAGGATTTTTCTAAAATTATTATTACACTTTATAACTCGCAATTCTGACTACATCTCGCATTTCTGACGAAAAAATTCTGAATTACGAGATATTTTCGCCATTGCAACTAATAAAAAAGTCAGAATTGTGAGATCAAAAGTCGCAATTAACTTTTTATATTTTTTCTCAGTATTTTGAGTTTAGATTCCACAAATCTAAACTTGCAATTATCTTTTACATTTTTTTTATTCCGTGACGGAAACAAGCTTCCATAGAAATGACAGGATGTTGAGTAAATGATGGCAGAATGTTAATTTCTAGGCAAACTGCTTCCTTTAATGTATGAATCCACATGGGTTTATAAAATACTTGTGTATTTGACAGATTGAAATCTTTTTTTATTTTTATTTTTTGGTCCTAAGAGATGTTGTACTCAGGTGAAATATCAGGAGACGCATTTGAGTTCATCATGGGATTTTGCCATGAAAGTGATACTAAAAGAGAAGGACAGCAGGAAAGGCTGAATAAAGACACTGGATTAGAGCTGTCATGGTGGTTATGTGATGGTTATCATTATTGGCATTGCATTATTGATGTTTTTGAGGTTTATGAGCAGTGTTTGTTATGCTGCTTTTGTCATTTCGCTGAGACTTTTGACTTGCGTTGCATTCAAGGTATATATGCAAGATCTTAAAGTCTGGGGTCTGTAAGATTTTATGATCATCATGGCTGCATTTATTTGATCAGTAAAAACAGTAATATTGTGAAATATTATTGCAATTTCAAAGAACTGTTTTCTATGTGACTACATGTTCAAATGTACGGTAATTAATTTCTGAGATCAAAGCTGAATTTTCAGCATCATTACTGCAGTCTTCAGTGTCACATGATCCTTCAGAAATCACTCTAATATGATGATTTGATGCTGAAGAAACATTTCTGATTATTATTCATGTTGAAAGCAGTTGTGCTGCTTCAGATTTTTGTGGAAACTTTGATGAATAGAAAGTTCAAAAGAACAGCATTTATTTGAAATAGAACATTATAAATGTCTATCACTTTTGATCCAGTTAAATCATCCCTACTGAATCCAAGAATTAATTTCTTTAGAAAACGTTAATCTTAAAGACCCCAAACTTTTTAATAGTAGTGCATTTCTATCAGTTCTTGCAATCCTGGGATTCAAACACAAGTAAATCCTCCAGTGTCTGTGTTGAGTCTATAGCAAACTACAATGAAACATTAAGGCAAAATTGAGCAGAGCTTGTGTTGTTAAACACTTTATTTTTTTTCTTCTTTTAAACACATGACCTCTAAAAACAGTTACAGACAAAAGGACAGAATAAGGAAAAGGTATCAGATAAGACATTTCCAGATATTCTGAATAAAAGCAGCAAGAGGTAAAAGTAAATTCATCTCTGAGTGACTATTTTTGTGGTTCATGTGCTTTTAAGAGTTAGACAACCGAATGTTATTGCTCTATAAACTTCAAATCTCATTGTGAAAGACTGAAAAATCTGTTGCAGAGACTGTGATTGTGACATTTGCACAGTTCCAGTTCTCTACTGCTGGTTTTCATCAAATGGCCTGGATGAGACAAAGAACATACTTCCATAGTTTATGTTGTTGATTTCTGTCAACATCCACACCAGCATGTAACAGATTCGGCCAATGACAGACTCAACACTAACCTTTAATCCTATGCAGTTTGGTTTAATATAAACATGAAGCTATTAAGAGTGAATCTCAAAAACCTCGCTAGAACATCAAGGTCATATTTCACCCACAATTACAGAGGAAAAATATATATTTTGCCTATTTTATATGCATTGCGTTTCTGCATTTTCTTGATCCACATTTCACAACATTCTCATTACCATAAAATGTCGTTCATGTGTCTCTCTCTATATATATATATACACATACAGTATGTTTACATCATGTAATATTTGTTGTACTATCTTCAATCAATGCTGATGTAAAAAGTACTTTCATTGCAGTAATGAGAATTATTTTTGAGAATAAAATGAATTACAAAAATAAAGCTAAACTTTCACATGCATTACAGTAATGAGAAATTGTAACTAAATGTGCTTTATTGTCAAGAAAATACAACAAATTGCAAAAAAATGTTGGCCTCTGTGGGTTTACCTTACACAAAAAATTATTTCTTATTTTCTTCTTTTTGATTTTGCACTTAAAATGTGACCCAGCAACATTGTTTACTTCAGATTCACTCATAATTTGTTCAATGTTTAAAAAAGCTGAATAATATGACATTCCCGCTCATGTTTCAGAGCTTCCAAAAGCATTGCAAGATTGATCATTGAATATGTGATATCAGAATCCAAGTGTGTCAGAGCACCTAGAGCGTCATGAATGCCAGAATACTGCTTAGTAATGCAACTACACTCGGATTATGGTCATGTGATCGGCTGTCGACGGGTTCTTTGCATTGACAGGCAGAGTGGAATGTGACAGGAGATTAAACCATCAAGATTCACACCTAGAATTCCGAACATACACGAGAGTTCCGTGAGAGAAGGGGGCGTGTCTTTGAAGCTGTGTGTTCCAGTGGGTGTGGTCTAGGGTTCCGGTGGGCGTGGCTTAGGCCTGCAGGTACTCCGGCTGTACCCGCGCGACCTTGCGAAACTCTTTGGCGTGTGTGCGAGGACACTGCATCTCACACCAGCTGATGGGCACCATCTGAGCCCCTGCGGGAAGAGATTTCACACGGCATGAGTGACACGAGCGAGGGCAGCACTTCATTAAAGGGATAGTTCACCCAAAAATTAAAATTAGCTCATGATTTATTTGGTCGCAAGTCATCCTAGGTGTATATGACTCAAAACTTTAAAATACAATCGGAGTTATATTAAAAAAATGTGGTCCTGGTTCTTCCAAGCTTTATAATGGCAGTGAATGGCCGTTTCTGTTTTGAAGTCCAAAAGTGTCAATTAAAGTGCATCTATCCCTGATTAAAGTGCTCCACACTGCTCTGGGGGGTTAATAAAGGCCTCCTGAAGCGAAGCAATGCATTTGTGTAAGAAAATATTTATATTTAAAACTTTATAAAATAAAATAACTAGATTCCGGCCAAACAACATACGGATTCCACTTAAGCCTAAAGCACAACTTACGCGAGTAATGCGTCACACTGATATTTACGCTACGCCATGACGTCACAAGTTGCGTAAGTTGTGCTTTTGGCGTAAGTAGACTACGTTTGGCCGTAAGCTAGAATTTTACTTTGTAAAGTGTTAAATATGGATATTTTTCTTACACAAACACATCACTTCGCTTCAGGAGGTCTTTATTAACCCCCCGGAGCAGTGTGGAGCACTTTTATCATGGATAGATGCACTTTGATGGACACTTTTGGACTTTAAAACAGAAACAGCAATTCACTGCCATTATAAAGCATTTTTTAATATAACTCTGAATGTATTCGCCTGAAAGAAGAAACTCATATACACCTGGGATGACTTGAGGGTGAGGCTAATTTTCATTTTTGGGTGAACTATCCCTTTAAAGCGCACTACTGTTGGAACGCTCCCTCACCCGCCTCGCTGTGGGCCACGACGACGCCCAGCTCGTTCTCCGCCGTGGTCAGCAGGTAGTTCGACTGCACGTCGCCCAAAGAGATCTGACAGCCGAGGTCAAGGGTCACGAGCAACATTCAGGGTACTAGAGTTTCATTTTTCATATAGCATAAAGGATACCACTTTTGCAAGGACAATGTCGCCTGGCCTGAAGCTTTTGTACGTCTCCACCTGAAAATAAGAGCCGCAATTCAGCACATATACACGACATTTTACTGAAAACAATCATTTACCACGAACTCACTTTATCTTTCTCTGTCGCTCTCACGTCTTCTCTTCTGGTGAAATCAAAAATGAACAGAATTTTAGTTTTTTATACTATTATTGGTAATAACATGAATGACACTTAAAACTGTTAATGGATATAAATGTAAGTCTTGATTGAAGAATGAAATGTTCATACCTGATAGTGCCTCTGAACCGGTCTTTTAGCGGCGTTGACCCCACATACAAGATGTGGACTTTAGCAAATCGTGGGTTGATACTCGTCACCTGCAAAGAGTGACAATCACACGTCCGATGTGAATTTTAACATAATACATCATGGAGTAAATGACAAAGAAACAAAGAATTTTTAGTTCTTAACCTTTATTAAACCTCAAATAATAAACATGAATTTTCATTTTTAAACACACCCATGATAAATCAAGCAGAATACATTCAAAGACAAATGAATAAAAATATAAACTTGGAGCAACTTTTACAAATCTACATTCGTATACAAAAAACTGACCTAAAATCTAAATATTATTGCACAAAAATTTAACCACTTTGCTTTGAATAAAAACACCAAATCTAAATCCATTTCTCTCTTCTGCTGAACACAAAAGAAGATATTTTGAAGAACGTCGTCTAAACAGTTTTGGATCCCATTGACTTTTTTATCCATACAATTGAAGTCAATGGGGATCAAAACTGTTTTGTTATTAACAATCATCAAAATATAGTTTGTGTTTCAGCAGAGGAAAGAACATCATACCGGTTTGGAAAGACATGAGAAGTAAATTACTCATAGCATTTTCATTTTTATAAGCATCATCAATGATGTCATGTTTAGTCCAGGACACTCACCTTACAGGTGACGATGGCACCGACGTCAGGCAAGAGTTGTGCTTCTGTCTCCCTAACCACTGAGATCACCGGGAGCTATAAAAGAAGAGGTTGGAAGAAAACGTCATGGTTACATTATCAAGAAGCAGGAACGTTTAAGTTTTACAAACGAGTAAAATTGTTGCGTTCAAAGTCAAACCAAAATCTCCACGAAAGTGAACTGACCTCCTCGCCCTCGTTCTTTCTCAGCACGTATCCCGCGAGCGTAGCGAAGATATATCCGTGCCGCAGATCCGTGCCGGTACCGGGAATACAGTCCTCTGTGCTGCAGAGCCTTTCACCTGCGTGAAGAGCACAAAACAGCCATCAAACTTCACATCATCTACAGGAGGGCGGGGCAACCTGTCACTCACATGAGATCAACCAATAGCAAACCACAACCGTCCAATCAATTCCCAATGGACAAAATTAAGCCCCGTCCTTCATTTGCTCTTGTTTGAGAAGCAGTTTCACTCGGATATACGACATAGGGAAGAAAAGTCCCCATGTGGTGAAAATAAAGCTTTTAATGTTGTTTATGTTTATGTGGTGTTTTTAATATGCTTTAAGACAAACCATGTGCAAATTCACAAGTCGACACCATTGCTGAGTATTTTCTCTTTAAAACCGCAGTGAACCAAAGACAGTCTCAAAAACACAGTTTGAAATCGCTGGTGTTTCTGACGTCACAAACTACCTTGTAACCAATCAGATCAACGTGTGATCGTCAACAAATGTGAGTGAGTGGAGGCGGGTCTAATTTGCATAAACGAGGCAAGGCAAGGCCAAGGGTGTGGTTACATTCCAGATATTTTAAGGCATGAAGACATTTTTTCCAAGAAAAAAAAACGTTTAAATGTGTCATTTTGGTGATCAAATATGAGTTTTACGATATGGGGGAATTTAAAACTGGATCTCTCGGACTTGAAGCATTTTAGGGAATCCAAGTGATTTAAGCAACCCGCGTCGTTCGTGTAGAGGCACATATGTATGTGTGTGTGTGTGTGTGTGTGTGTGTTTCAGAGCAGGTGTGTATGACAGCAACGCTCGCGCCCCGGGCGGGGGTGGGCAGGGCTCGCCAAACGAGTCTTTAAACCCTGCAAACAGCTCCAGAGACACGCTTATTTACATCACATCAACTATACAGTATGGTTAACCAACAGTTAAACCAACATCAGCTGTTTTTGACATAAGTTGACTGAAGCTGAACATACCTATATGCGTTTATAACGTCATCATTATGCTGCGCGTGCTGATGATTCAGCCCTACAGAAACGCACGCTGACCGTAATGCAAGTGAGAGATTAACTGTCCTAAACTTTTACCAACCACATCAAAGTTTACAAAATGTCATTATGTGTACAAGCCAAGCCTTGCAGCGATTATGTCGATAAAACCAAAGGAAAGTGCAAATAGTATGATAATAACAGCGACCCACCTGGAACACACAGCTTCATGGGCGACATGTTTTCAAGAAGCGAGAGACGCATTTTGATTGGCTATTAGTCAGTGGGCAACTCGTGCTCTGATTGGCCACTGCATCATATGCGGTTCAAGTAAACCGCCATATTTGTTGTGGCTGTAAATGCACTTTACCTATTTGTATTAACTATAACCGTTAACAAAATACCCAACTCTTTAACTTTTAAAATCTAAAATTCATTATATATTGAAAAAGTATATTTCTTAATAATTCAACGTCATGTCAAAAATTGTAACATTCACTCAAACCAGAACAGTAATTAAAAATGTACTTAATTGTAATTAAAAGACGATTTCCACTTATTTTAAAATATTCTCCATATCGCTACACTTTACACTTAAAGGATTAAAAAGAAAAGAAAAGAATGTAATAGCATTATTTCTGGTTCAGTAAGCCAACATTTATTAGGGATTGCACATCAACTCACACTACTGTACATAGAACTCTTGTCTTTCAGTCAAGCAAAATAATTTCAACATTTGTTGTACAAGTGAAATGTAAAGGAACGGACAACATGAGCATTTCTTTTCTGGGGAACAATGTTCATTATTTACGTCATGGAGAATGTTTGCAGGGTCAAAATGCTTTATACTTTGACATGGACATCACACATCAGCAGGATTTCAAAATTCAGTGACATTTACCACAGTGAGGAAAAAAAAGACCATAAACATTCCCAAAAAAGCCCACAGGAATATAATCTGCTGTGATTCACCAACAAAAAAAAATCGACTCTAGATGTAGGAGAATCCTAAAAACGAACCGTGTTACAGAGATCTTCTTGTGTTGGATATTTCAGGAGCGTGTCTGTGGGCGAGCAGAGATCTAGAGCAGCGGGACAATGCATGAATCACAGGAAGATGGGGAAAACGCAGCACTTCTGCAGCCCAACCAACCATTAATATATGCTGTCGCCTGGCAACAGTCATCAAAGCGATGCCATCGCAGACAAACACGTGTGCCATCTTCTGAAATGTGCGGTCGTGGATTTTCAGTGCAGAGACTATAAACACACTGTGGCCCAGTTTCACTGCATATACACACATTCAAGCAGTAACGGTTGAACTTTATTAGCATGGTCCCGATTGAGAGCATTAGGAAATAAATGATTGGTCACTGGTTTGGTTCTAGGCTCATGGTAAAACACTGATTGTGGGAAATAAGAGACCGAATACGGGACGTCTCGGACTACTTCTTGGCTTTGCCCTGAGCGGCGACGGCCTCCATGGCTTTGCGCACGGTCTCTTCATCTCCCAGGAACTGCATGGGCTTCACGGGCTTCAGGTTCTTGTCCAGCTCATAAAGGATGGGGATTCCCGTGGGAAGGTTCAGCTCCATAATCGCCTCCTCTGACATTCCTGGAACAAACACATCAGAAGCATCCAATCAAACAGATGCAGATATAAAACACTGATGGTTGACAGGTGTTTCCGTGTTTAATTTATTATTTTTTTTTTTATGGGCATTTTACCTTTATAAAGGCATTTTTAAACCTAATTAAGTGTATGCATCATATTTTGTGTCAAATTCTTACATTTAATCAATACATTCAGTTAATAATAAGACACAATAGGGCTGTTACCAATCAAATTAAATCAGTATCAACAAAACACAGAAGCTGCATCTAAAGTGACATTTAGATGCCTTTACACCGACTGTTCAGAAGGACATGAATGCATTTAACCTGCACTTACAAATGTTTTGATGTGTTAAACATAAAACATTGAATATTGATATTAGAAAAGATACTCTAAAAGTGAAATTAAAACCGCCAGTAGGTGGCAGCAAGTCACTGTTAATGAGTTTCAACCAATTCATTCAAACGGCTAATTCATTCAGGAACAACACATCTGACTGTCTTAAAGCTACACTGTGTAGGATTTTCTCCCATCTAGTGGTGAAATTGTTTATGACTACCAACTGAATATTACTTTCTAGCCCCTCCCATTCCGAGGGGCGTTTAACTCCTACGGGGGCCGTATTATTTCAAATCTGCCGGCAGTCGCGAGTAATCTCCCTCTCGCATTCGTCACGGTGCCACTGAGTGTAAAAACGTGAAAGGCGAAGCTTGAATTTCCAGGTATGTCCCTCTATGGCACATGTATTTTCAAGATGGAGGCGCAACATGGCTGCCGCCATTCGAGCGACTCGCTCGTTTGTATTCTAAATGGCAGATTCTACACTTACGAGAATACTTGATTAGTTGGTATAAGTAATTACACATTAATGAGCACATATCATTTTGAAAGAACAAAGTGTTTTTTGCTAAGAATCAACTTAAATTACACAGTGAAGCTTTAATGAGTGTCATTGAATCAAACATTTAATTGATTCATTCATTCAGCGAGGAAACACCGCTGTGTGTTGCTTAACGGAAATTGGGGGGGAAATAAAACAGAATTTTGGGGCGAAAAAAGAGATTTTAAAGAGCCATACGCATAAACCCCCATCAGACTCCTCTTGGTCAGGGTGTTTTTAGGGTGTATATAGTGTGTGGTGAAATATCAGGGTATCTGAGAGGGTTCCTCACCCTCCAGGTGCTTGACGATGCCTCGCAGGCTGTTTCCGTGGGCAGCGATGAGAACCCTCTTGCCCTCCTTGATTTGAGGAACGATTTCCTCGTTCCAGAAGGGCAGAGCTCGAGCGATAGTGTCCTTCAGGCTCTCGCACGAGGGCAGCTGGTCCTCCGTCAGGTCCCCGTAGCGCCGGTCCTGCAGAGACGTGACACTCACAGCTGTTATACTCGCACCAAAATTGCATTTACGTGATCAAAAATACAGTAAAAACAGTAACACTGTAAAATAACTTTTCTATGTAAATAAATATATGTTAAAATGTAATATATTCCTGTGATCAAAGCTGAATTTTCTGCATCAGTCTTCAGTGTCACATGATCCTTCAGAATCATTCTAATATGACGATTTGATGCTTAAGAAACATTTATGATTTTTAGCAATGTTGAAAACAGTTTAACATATTTTTGTGGAAAACGTGATACATTTACTTTCAGGATCTTTTAATGAACAAAGTTCAAAAGAACACCATTTATTTGAAATAGAAAACTTTCGTAACATTATAAATGTCTTTACTGCCACTTTTGATCAATTTAATACATCCTTGCTGAATAAAAGTATTGATTTCTTTTAGTCTTGCTGACAGTTCTGTACACACACTGCGCAACAGATTTCTCACCTTGCTGATGGCCTGGTAGAAGTCGTGGTCGGGGTCCATGGGTGGCGGTGGGATGTCGAAGGAGCGCCTCCAGATCTTCACCTGCGCCTCGCCGTGTTTGGCCGCCGTCTCGGACTTGTTGAGGCCCGTGAGGCCGCCGTAGTGGCGCTCGTTCAGACGCCAGGTGCGGTTCACCGGCAGCCACATCTGATCGATGCCGTCCAGCACCAGCCACAGCGTGCGGATCGCTCGCTTCAGCACGGACGTGTAGCAGATGTCAAACTCATAACCCGCGTCTGGAAGATGGCGGTTATGTTATTCAGGTTGTGTATCAGATATAGATGAGGTCATAATGCCATTAAAAAATATATTATTTTGAAATTAAATCTACATATTGATAATTTAGTTAACGTGTGAGAGCTAATGAGGTTCATTCTGGTGTTACCGGCACGTTTGAGCTTCAGCAAGAACCAATGAGGTTCATCCGCTCGATTCATATGGATTTAGCTTAGAAATCTAGACACCCTAGCGGCAGCAAAATGTATTTTGCAGCCAGTGTGATCTAGCAACCCTCCGTTGATGTTCGAGCTGGAAAAATCAAACTCAGGTCAGGCCAATCACATTGTGTATAGAGTAGGCGGGGCGGGCTTAACATAATGACGACAGAGTTGCGGCGGTTCCCTGCTACTTGAAAACAAATAATGACGGCTGCTAATGCTGGAGAACATCTTTCGAATCGGCTTTGGCCGCGACTCTGAAGGACTTGGAGTTAAGTTTTTCTTTGAGAAGAGAGCAAAGAACAGCACTTAAGTCATATTTAAAAAAGGAAGATGTGTTGGAGTTTTGCCGACTGGATACGGCAAAAGTTTAATATCCCAACTAGCCTTCTTCGTTGCTCTGATTGGTTGTAGCGCTATCCTATTGCGTGAAGAGGGAATTTGAAAGACAACCATATATCCCGCCCCTCGGATTGAACCGTGCCAATGGTCAGTTGCCAGACCTAACATCTTGATGTAGGTCTGGCTTGCCAGGCTAATATGGATTAGTTTTACGATCTCTTTATGAACTTTTTTTAAGCGTCAAAGTGGTAGTTACGTAGCTGTCATTGGAGGGACAGAAATCTCTCAGATTTCATTTCAAATATCTTAATTTGTGTTCTGAAGATGAACAAAAGTCTCGCAGGTTCGGAACGACATGAGGGAGAGTAATTAATGACAGAATTTTCTTTTTAGGGTGAACTATAATCATAAGGATTTGCGGGTGAAATCTTTTGAATTGGGCCAATAAGCAAGCACTACAACATCCTCGCAACCACCAAGCAACGGTTTGACAACATAAGATTCATGCTACAAATAAACTACAGTTGTCAAAAATGAAATGAGGAGGAGCAACAGAAGCTTAACTAATCATGCATTAACAATAATAATACATCATGAGAGAGGAGGTGCATCTCTGCGGGCCTGTGATCTCTGCAGGGCCCTCCACGAATGCAGTGCAGATAAACATAAGAAGATCAGTTTAATACACGGACACCAGATCACCTTTCAGGGCCTGTCCGCCCCTCCTGGCCTCCTCCTCTCCGGTCTCGCTCAGATCGGCATCGAACCAGCCGCAGAATCGGTTCTCCTGGTTCCAGCAACTCTCGCCGTGGCGGATCAGCACCAGCTTGTACGCGGCCATGTCGCGCGGTCTGCAGGCAAACGCTCTCAAACGCAGCGGGAATGTTCGCAAGTAACGGAGACACGGCCCCGGGACACGGATGAGAGATGCGGGCACGGTGAGCGGAAATATCGCACCGATGCTTTTGGAGGTCGTCGCTTGTGAAAGTGAGAAACGCTTCCTGATGCGCGCGACCTATCAGGGGGAAGAGCATGCGCGTGCACGCACGTCACTACGCGACCTTGAGAGCGATTATCATCATCATAATTCTATATTGGACATAATACACATCTTTGTTAAAATAAAAATAGTTTTACGACTATGTGGAAGTGAAATAATATAATATTTCAATGGGATACGTTTTTATACATAAATTATTATTATAAATTATTATTGATATGATCGTGGAAGCTCTATACATCAAATTAAATGTATTTTCACTTTATATATTTTATATGATTTTTTTTTTTAAATGCTGTAGTGCAGGGATTTTCAGTTTTTGATGGACCCCCAAATATAATAATCCTGGTGTGAGTGACACCCATCCTAAATTAAAAAGTCTATAGTTTCATGTATAAACCTAATTTATACTATGAAAAATAAACATTATGTGTAAAATATGATTTGGAAAATTTCTATTAATTTCAATTATCAAATTTTTCTACGAACTATTACAGTGCTGTAGACTACAACGTTAAATCAACTATTAATTATTTAATTGATTTATCTTTTTAGTTTAATCATATTTTTATTATTTATTTATTTTTACATTGTCTTTCTCTAAACTTTTCCACATATCTAGCACTTCCTTTAGTATTATTGTATTAGCAAATAAAATCTAAAGAAAATTTGCAATATTATTAAATATGATCCTGAAAGAAAAGTGATACATCCTTTTCCTTTTTTGTTTGTTTCATCGCTTAAAAAAAAACATCTATAAACCACAGTCAGTGTTTTAAATACTTTATTAAGTGGCCTACAGTATAGCTGACTTGACAGATGCACATGAAAGATCATACAAATAAATACATATATATATATATATATATATATAACATTTAACGCAGGGTTCACCAATCTCGGTCCTGGAGGGCCGCTGTCCTGCAGAGTTTAGCTCCAACACACCTGTTTGAAAGTTTCTAGTATGCCTAGTGAGACCTTGATTAGCTGGTTCAGGTGTGTTTAATTGGGGTTGGAGCTAAACTCTGCAGGACAGCGGCCCTCCAGGACCGAGATTGGTGAACCCTGATTTAACGTGTCGTTCTTTGATGTATTCTGATTGGCCGTCGTCTTCGCTGCCGTGTGGGTCTTGTCCTGCGGAATCCGTGAAGCTGCTCCCGGTACTCGCGCTGACGCATGGGCACGTAACCGCAGGGGTCACACAGATCCTGAGACAGAGAGACACCGGGACTGTCATGCTGCACACACTGTAGCTTTACATGCATCCAAGGTCAAAACACTTAACTTTTGTCATTATATAATACATTACAAGCATCACCTCATTTCTCAAAGAGTCTAAAATAGTTTGTTCAAAGATTCAGTCTCTCAAAACCCCTCCTTTCTGATGGCTCAGTCTGTTGTGATTGGTCTACTCTGCTCTGATTGGTCAGATGACCCAGTCTGTTGTGATTGGTCTACTCTGCTCTGATTGGTCAGATGACCCAGTCTGTTGTGATTGGTCTACTCTGCTCTGATTGGTCAGATGACCCAGTCTGTTGTGATTGGTCTACTCTGCTCTGATTGGTCAGATGACCTAGTCTGTTGTGATTGGTCTACTCTGCTCTGATTGGTCAGATGACCCAGTCTGTTGTGATTGGTCTACTCTGCTCTGATTGGTCAGATGACCCAGTCTGTTGTGATTGGTCTACTCTGCTCTGATTGGTCAGATGACCCAGTCTGTTGTGAAATGGTCTACTCTGCTCTGATTGGTCAGATGGCTCAGTCTGTTGTGATTGGTCTACTCAGCTCTGATTGGTCAGATGACCCAGTCTGTTGTGATTGGTCTACTCTGCTCTGATTGGTCAGATGACCCAGTCTGTTGTGATTGGTCTACTCTGCTCTGATTGGTCAGATGACCCAGTCTGTTGTGATTGGTCTACTCTGCTCTGATTGGTCAGATGACCCAGTCTGTTGTGAAATGGTCTACTCTGCTCTGATTGGTCAGATGACCCAGTCTGTTGTGAAATGGTCTACTCTGCTCTGATTGGTCAGATGGCTCAGTCTGTTGTGATTGGTCTACTCAGCTCTGATTGGTCAGATGACCCAGTCTGTTGTGATTGGTCTACTCTGCTCTGATTGGTCAGATGACCCAGTCTGTTGTGATTGGTCTACTCTGCTCTGATTGGTCAGATGACCCAGTCTGTTGTGAAATGGTCTACTCTGCTCTGATTGGTCAGATAGCTCAGTCTGTTGTGATTGGTCTACTCTGCTCTGATTGGTCAGATGGCCCAGTCTGTTGTGAAATGGTCTACTCTGCTCTGATTGGTCAGATGGCTCAGTCTGTTGTGATTGGTCTACTCAGCTCTGATTGGTCAGATGACCCAGTCTGTTGTGATTGGTCTACTCAGCTCTGATTGGTCAGATGACCCAGTCTGTTGTGTTATTTTAAAAATTTTTACACTGTCTATCTCTAAACCTTTCCACGAACCCCTAAGCACCTTATATTTCGCTAATGTGAGTGCACCTTAAGACAGTGAGACACTGTGTTGTTGTACTGTACCGGATAGGAGGCATGGAAGTGTTTGTAACCCCCCAGCAGCAGGTAGAGCTCAGGATAGTGCAGGTTCGGATACACCTGAGCATTAACACACCTGTCCAGCCTCCTCAGATACTGACACCTGTTGAACGGGTAAAAAAGCTTGAGTAACCATGAACACACTCAGTGAGTGTGTGTGTGTGTGTGTGTAGAGTGTGTTTCTCACAGATGTGGTCCTCGTTCCGATGAGAACTCGCAGTGGAACACTATCAGTTTCCGTGGCGAAGACCCCTCGTCCTCTGGTCGTGAGTCGGACGGATGATCCTGATGAACCGCCTGCTGGATCTGGGACTCCGTGTACAGGTTCACTGCGCCCTGTATGAGTGCAGTACAGTCTAAAGCCCAATTTATACTCCCTCGGGTTTCACATGCTCCCTCTGCATGAGTAATTGCGTGTCAACGCGGACAATGACGCAGAAGTATACATGAAAACCGACGCGTAACCTACAGCATAGAGGATATGGCGTCAGTCCGACTCAGAAGTATAAATTAGGCTTAAGGCCCTGTGTCCACCAAAGCGTTTTTTCATGCTTCCAATTGTTTTCAATGGGAGCGCCACGTTTTTAAAATGCCAGGAGCGTAACAAGGCACTAAGCATCTATTTCACGCTGAAGTGTTTTTTACCGGTCACCGAGAGTTGAATAATCTTCAACTTTGGGTAAAACGCATCGATCATCACTGTCACTTTTTACCCAGCCGTCCAATCAAAGTGGAGGAGGGGCGGGACTAATACCACACTGACCAACCGCCACATTCTGCTTGTACAACATCAACAGATGTTTTCTGTTTCAGGAACAAAATCATTTAAAACAAGAGCCAGATCAAATACTTTGCATTGTATCGATATTTTTTTACAGAAACAATACAGAAACAAACTATCTGTGTAAGGAGATACTATAACACTATAACACAGATATTCAGTATCATAGCAACCAAAGCGTCTCAACTGGAAAAAACAGTGGACACACGGCCTAAAGGTCACGATAGGAAGATCTGTCGGCACAAACATTAGTTCGATAAAACACTCAATATTTTAAGGTACCTTAATGTGTCCTCCTTGGTACTCGTAGGGGTAACGACAGTCGACGATGAGGAAGTCCTCCACTGCAGGACCAAACTGACCTCTGATCAGAGACGCCACCTACAGGTCAGGAGCAGACAATACATCTCGTACATCATTAAAATAAACCCATAAAATAACTGGGTAAGGAACTTATATTTAAGTCTCTCAAAGCTACTTTGTGATTAAGAAAAATAATTAATATGAAACTGAATTAAAGTGTGAATATTTTACCAGCTTTTTATCCACCCTAGCTTCGAGAACAGTCATGATTTCTTACGGTTTGTGCGCTGACACAGTGAAGCTGCTGATGGCCGGCTCTCTCAACAGGAAGCAGGTGTTGCTATGGAAATAATAGCGTCAAGACACAAGACACGACTGACTGGGAATGAGTCACTCTAAAAATGCTAAATATTCACCCTCTGAAGGCATGAAAATTAGTAATCAATAACTTACCGGTGTTTAAAAGATTGAGGTCTCTAAGATTTTTAATGTTTTTGTCTCTTTTGTTCACCAAGGCTGCATTTATATGATCAAAAATACAGTAATATTGTGAAATATTATTAAAAATATTATTCACTATGTGAATATATTTTAAAATGTAATTTATTCCTGTGATCAAAGCTGAATTTTCAGCATCATTACTCCAGTCTTCAGTGTCACATGATCCTTCAGAAATCACTCTAATATGATGATTTGATGATTATTATCCACTATATTTTTTGTGGATTTTTTTTCAGGATTGATTTAATACGTAAATCTTTCGTAACATTATAAATGTCTTCACTGCAACTTTTGACCAATTTAATGTGCTCTTGCTGAATAAAATAATTAATTTCTTAAAAACAATCTTACTGACCCCACTCGTCATCACTTTGAAATATCATATCGGTTTTGCAGAACCGACCTTACTGAAGTCCCCAATGAGTGTGAGGTCAGCGACGTCATCCTGAGTGACGTGTGTGAGCGGGGTGTCCCGCCGTGACCTCAGCTGACTGAACCTCTCAACGGCCTGCAGATGAACAGGGATAGATAGCAGCCTATATAGCAGAATATAATATCATATAGCATGCCAGCCAAAATGATTGACAGGCAGAGAGTGTTTGTGATGTGCATGTTCTGCTCGCTCACCGTTGGGTCGAGCGCGTGCGTCTGGCGCGGGACACTGGCGTCCTCTTCTGGGTCACTGCGGCACTGCCTCCAGCTTCTGCCCGCTGCTTCTGCCTCTTCTCTGGAGGAGAATC
The DNA here is from genome assembly GCF_964197995.2 of Scardinius erythrophthalmus. Lineage (NCBI taxonomy): Eukaryota > Metazoa > Chordata > Actinopteri > Cypriniformes > Leuciscidae > Scardinius > Scardinius erythrophthalmus. The sequence goes on from NC_138223.1 coordinate 44,226,444, forward strand.
TGCTGGACAGACGCACTCGCAGACGCTTCTGATGGACAAATGTTCATGCCTTCACTTTCAGTGCAGGGGAGATTGCAGTAAAACACGCCCTATATATGAGTGTGACCCAGTTTGTGACCCACAACAATACAGTACAAAGTACCATGTCAACATCACACCTGCCAAGATACACACATTATTTTGCACCGCGAAAGTAAGTTTTCTGTGAATCATGTGCTAGACTTTGGATTCATAAGCCGCTAGGGAAAAAGCTAGAAAAAAAGTGCAGTAAAGGGGCAAAATATTTGTGCTACACAACAATGTGTATGGAAGCATAGAAAAAGTCATTGCATACCAATGACACAAAAAAAATCTAATTATTAAAAAGTCGAAATTATGTGATTAAAAACTCGAAATTATGGCATAGGCCCACTATAGGTAGTTAAAAAAAGTTTGTCATAATTATTAATTTTGACTTTTTGTGTCATTATTATATCATAGTTTCAACTTTGAATGTCAATTATGACTTGTAATAATGACTTTGAATGTTATAATTTTGACTTTTTATGTCATCATTTCGATTTAGAATTTCATAATTTCGACTTTTTATGTAATTATTATGACTGGTAGGTCATAATTTTGACTTTTTGTCATAATTGAATAACACCATTACAACTTAGTATGTCATAAATATGACTTTGAATGTCATAATATCGTGGTATGTCATTATTTTGGACTTTTTTGCTCACGATTTCGACTTAGTATGTCATAATTATCATACCATTACCAATCACGAGTTATGATTACGATAATTAATTAAAATAATCTGATGAAAAAATACCAGTTTGCAATGTTTTTGTTCAGTTTTAATAACTGGAAGCCTATGACATCTGTAGCCTTGCACATTTAAGTTACAAATAAGGTGAATAATTAGGTGCATATTACATTTGCATGCATAATTCAAAGGACATTTTGGTTGCATGAATAATAAGTGGGCTAATGTGAGTGAGAGTGTATGGAAGCGTTACTGACAAAGGCTCGCTCAGTCTCTTTGTCGGCAGGAGAATCGTGACGGTCCCTCCACTGACACACGGGCTGAATCATGAGATCAAAATAATGTCAAAATAAAAATAATTCATTCCTTTCCATTTACTGTGTTTGATTGCTGTGTGTGTGTCCTACCGTGTGTGAAGAGGACTCGGGTGACAGGCTTCTGCCAAGACAAACATCACAGATCATCACAGACTATTCATCAACTGCATTATTAATATGAGCTCATGCTTATTTTACCTTGCTCGTCGTCTCCTCACTGCAGAGACTGAGAGAAAATTCACAGTCAATTAAACTGAAATTCAGAACTTTGATCTAGTAATTCTTGAAATGAATATATACGTAAAGAATATGTGCATGCAAATATGCAAATGTATGTTTTCTGTCAGTTTTATCAATTTCCATGACTTTTCCATAAAAATGATCGAATATCCTTATGCTTTTCAACACTTTCAAATCTGGATCTTAAGCAGAAACATTTGAAGAGAAGTGACTAGGCTGTACAAGAAAATACTCAGACTAGTAAAGATAAAACTATTAGATCTGTCAGTTATGCAAAAACAAGGAGCTGGAAGAGCTTGAGTTTAAAGTGTCCTCAGAGGAGAGTTAATTAAGCAGCGTGTGTGTGTGTGTGTGTGTGTGCGCGTGTGTGAGAGGCTCTTGTCCAGACCTGTCGGCGTCTCTCTGTCCCTGGAGAGAGTGTTGCGCGGCGGACTAGTGCATTCAGGCGTCAAAACAAGCTTTCTCCAGGGGGCCGAGCTCTTTGGACTCAGACTTACAGAAAATGGGCATCAAATATAAGTTTTAACATACAACTAACAGTTTGGATAATATGTCATTATCCAAATCATCTAGAAAACGTAAAAATAAACATGTATAAATGCTGAATAAATGATCCCTAATGCTGCCAAACATCCTCAAGTGCACTGTTTAAGTGTCTTGTAAAGAGCAGAGGTCTCTCACCTGTTCAGTTGTTATCTAAATTACAAAATGTTTTTAAGGTTTAATTTTATGGATTTTATATTATTATTAATTATATTCATAATTATACATTTTGTGTTCATAAATATTATTTGTATTATTATTATTATCATTGGACAATCATGTAGTAATATAAACAATATGATGAAGTAAATGTTCACAAAACATATCAATAATAATTAATTAAAAAATAAAAATCATTTAGAAAACCTAAAAATAAAAATGTATAAATGCTGCTGAATAAATGATCCATTATCTCAGTATCAAGAGACAGTGCAGTGTTAGAACTCTCACCCGTCCTGGCACTGGAGGTTCTGCAGGCCGAAGGAGAGCTCGCTGACCGGGGAACAGTCTTCAGCTGTCGGACCCCTCACTGACTCCATTGAGCTGATCAGAGTTGCGAAACTAACCTATGGAAGTTTTTTTTTCCCCAAACAAATTTAAAATGCACATTCAAATGCTTAAAAATATTAAATAATAAATCAAAGTCTCAAAACAACTGCTCAAATGTTAAACCAGCAGACTCACTGAAATATCAACTGTGCATCATGAAGTAAAAGCCTCATCATGTCTCCTCCCCGTGGAAACCCGTGTTGCTACAACACGCTCATTTGACGCGAGTCGCGTCGCGTCGCGTCCCCGCGCGTGATAATTCGGTAATTTACAGATTTCGTGGTAATTTACAGATTTCATTAGTGGAACGGAAGACCGTTCTTAAAGGAACAGTTCACCCCAAAAATGAAAATTCCGTCATCTACTCACCCTCATGACATTTCAATCCCGTAACACATCTTCTTTCATGGAACACAAAAATATCGAGCTGAATTGATGGACTACCATAAAAACTGACTATTTAACAGTAGTCCCCATCCACTTCCATTAGAAGAGCGCAGCCTCTGTGTTCAGCTCATTCAATTGCGCTCCATAAAATAATAATAATAATCTGAGTTTAGCACGGAATAAGAGTGATTAAATGTTTACAAATACAGTCTATAGATCACAAAGACTTTTTAAAACATTCTCTGGTTTAAAATAAGCTTTTATCTAAGTCTTCCAGGAAGCACATTCAGATATTCCTTAGCAACATTATAAATTGATGCAGCGTGCAGGCTGGCTTAAACGTTTCCAATGTTTATATTAACAGATTCTTATTTCCATGTTTTTTGTTTTTTATTATTTATTTCATGTTTTTGTGGTCATAATTTAATATATAAAACATTGATTTCAAAACACATTTTTCTGCTGTTATAATTAAGTTTAGTTTAGTTCCTTTATTGTCCACAAGTGGAAATTTGTCTTTGGCTTTACTTTACACCACACACAAGGACACCATAACATAACACAACATAACAATAGTCATAAAAAATATAAAACAATAACATTCCCATATGTACACAATCTATGCATACATATCCACCCCTACTCATATTCATATCTCCTCAAAATGTCCAATTCTAACGCTAACTGTTGAGTGATGTTGTGCTTTGTCACATGTTCGATGTGGGTGGTGCAATTCTGACCAATCACAGTGCGCATATGGAAAAACAAGAGCGTTCTCGAGCACTGATTGGCCAGTGTCACTGCGATGACGCAACGTCTCCGCCTCTATCCGGAAGCGGGCTGTCATGTGACTTGTTTGTTGGCGATTTGCTGTACGAAGCCGCATCATTTCATTACAGCAACAAACAAACGCTTGTCCCCGGTAATTCCCCCATTCCCCCCATCTCCTTCTCCGAGATGGACGAAACGAGCCCGCTAGTCTCTCCGCTACGCGATTCTAACGATTTCAGCTACGGTCCCACCGAGCCGACGAGTCCCCGGGGTGGATTTGGAGGCACTCCGGGCTCAGTGGTGCGTCTGCCGGCAGGGAGTCCCGGACGGAGCCGCGAGCGACAGCCGCTCCTGGACCGCGATCGAGGTGCGTCGCCGCGGGACCCGCACAGGAACGAGTTCCCGGAGGACCCGGAGTTTAGAGAGATTATCCGGAAGGCAGAGCGGGCCATCGAGGAGGGCATCTACCCGGAGCGCATCTATCAGGGCTCCAGCGGCAGCTACTTCGTCAAAGATTCAACAGGGGTGAGAGGTCATCATATCTGTAATCGTTACATGTAATCAGTTTCATGCGCATTATTCACGAGCTGAGCGTGTTGTGTGTGTGTAGCTGTGTATTGATGAGATCACAGTAACAGCTGTGTCATCAGGTCAGGCCTCGAGTGATGCAAAACACTGAAGTTTGAGCTTTTACAGGACGTTCCTTCAACTGCAGGCACTCTCATGTGTGTTTATCAAATTAATGTGATATTGAAAATCTGAAGCTTTTCACACCTTCATCCTTGTTTCAGACCCAGATATGCAATCGTTAATTATAAAAATGATGAATGAGACATGTGATGTGTGGAGATAAAAACTGGTAAAATGGAGGTAAGGGTCGCTGGACACATGAATGATACAGGAGAACAGCGTTATCAGGGCTGTAGTTCAACATTAGACTGTTTTTGGGCATGATGCCTCTGTTGGCAGCTCACTAGGTCTTTGATCGATAAAATAAAGGCTTACCAGCACTTTCTCTTTGAAGCTCTCTCTCTCTCTCTCTCTCTCTCTCTCTCTCTCTCTCTCTCTCTCTCTCTCTCTCTCTCTCTCTCTCTCTTCAGTGGAAGGACAGAGCAGTGCTTTATTATCATAGAGGCAGATACGCACTACTACTTTTACATGAAACCTGAATACAGGTTTAACAGCTCTCATAAAAGACACAGATCAGCTTGATCAGGAAGATACTATAAGATTCTTTTCTTTCTATAATATTCCATTTATTAACATTCGTTAACTACATTAGTTAAAAATGAACTAACAATGAAGACATTTGTTGACCTCTTGGTGCTGTTTTTTTATTGCCTTTTGTCCATATCACAAATGTGAGTAATCATCATAAATTAGGTATCATTTGAAAGCTTTAAACACTCAAAATTCAACATGGGAAAACCATTTTGAAATTGTTCATTTAGTTACCATGGAAACGGTACTTTAAATCTTTTTAGCGGCTCCTCCCCTAGTGGGCGGAGTCATGTTTTCTATTTTTTCCAGTTTTTTCTAATCCTGACAAATCACATATTGTCGGAAAGGTCTGAGACTCAAGGTTCCATATTTGGTGACTGTTTTGTGATAGAAGTGATATTGTGACAGAAATGTATTATTTTGTTACAGGAGAACGCATCAAATAAACATTCAATGGATTGTGGGTTTCACCCGCTGGCTATTTTTGGTATTACGCCTAAACAAAATCTCATGGGAACTTTAATTTTTGTGATATCGACTTCAAAATTTGGAACACAACTTGGTTAGACATGTGGCTTTGATTTTATAGCAAATATATTTAATACATTTAAAATAAAATAATTTTGTTTAGTACAATACATTTGCCCTTCAGTAAACTTTAATTTTTTCATTTCGCTTTCACTTCAGCAATATTGTCTTCTTTAAAAAGAGACCAACCTAATTCTGTATTCCAAAGCTTTATGAATTACTAACATTTAAGTTTGGATTGTGCATTTTTGCATCTATCCTCACAGTTTTACAGTATTAAAAATCAAAAAGTTGTATCTGTTAATATTATTAAATGGACCTGAGCTAACATGAATTAACAATGAACAATTCTATGTTTATTAACTAACGTTAACAAAGATTAATGTATGTTAGTAAATGCATTAATTAGTGGGTCCTTATTGTAAAGTTTCCATGTTTATTTGCTTACAGAGAAGACTTGAGTGTCAGTAAGTCTTGAGCTGAAGTACAATCAAGTTAAATATTACATGACCTGAATATTTTTATTGGTCATTGTTGTCAGTCGAGCTGTAACTTTCTAAATGCAAAGAGTGTTTAGAAATAATGACAGATGTGTGCACTGTCATTTTAGTATTATTTTAAACTTATGGTATTTAGAATGTTTTCATTAACTTTTTAATTTTATTTTAATTTGTTATATGTGCCTTAGTCATTTTTATTAGTTTTTTTAATATTTCTATTTAGCTAAAAAATATTTTTTTTATTTAAGCTTATTTTATTTTATTTAAATTTTTTATTTCAGCTTAATTTTTTTTATTAATTTTAGTACTTAAAATGGACTAAACTTATTTTATAAAATGATTCAATGACTCTTATTGGATCAAAAATGATTTTTAATAGTTTTACATTAACAATAACAACCCTGAGATCTAGTATTACAGCAGAGAGAAGTGTTTTAAAGGGGTTTATTTTCAAATGTGTTTTAAAAAGGCAGAACTGGGAAGGATTATTTAGTAATGATGGGTATTTCATCAGTAAATAGACAGTTCCTCACTTCTTTAAATGAAACGCTGGAAATACCATGAGAGAGTCATAGTTTAAGTCCTGGTTTAAGACTTGTCACATGCATTAAACCGCCTAATTTCTGCCGTATGACTTCTGCGATTATGGCTTTGCAGTGTGTGTTAGACGAGTATGAGGCTTTCTTTCATTCAGCCACAGAATCACAAAGCGTCAAAACTCTGGGCTTTGGACCCGGTTTGCACTTTGATTCGCTTCACAACACTAGATTCGACGAGTGTTCAAAGTTCAAAAAGAGTTCTATTGATTATATTTATCACACACCGACTGATTGTTTTATTGTGCCTGTTCAGAACTGAGTGAATGTTAATCCTTATAGAAAAGATGAGTTGAACAAAGAGTTTCACTCCATCAAGATGAAGAGGAATCGAGATTTACTATGTTTTCTGTGGTAGATCTCTGGCCGATTGTGTTATTCTGTTTAATTTAAGTGTAGTTTAAAGAGTCGAATGTTTCATCTGAAAATACAAAGGGAAAAGGTTGTGAGCTTTCAGTCAGAAGTGACCAAAAAACATTTCTATTTGCACACAAGCTGCAAACAAACAAAATTTTCATTTATGAAGTAATTTGGGAGAGTTTTTGAACCTGGCCGTAATCATTTTAGGGCATGATTATTAGTCATGATGAGTTTAGTTATTCAGACTGAGTTGTGCTAAACGGTGTGGCCTGTAGGGGGGAGAAGTGAGTTGATCTGATGTTTTCTTGCGAGCTGGTGACTAACTTTTAAGACTAGTCTTAGCAGTTTATGCAACCGGCCCCAGATCTTGAACGGGGAAGGGCTGGTGTTCGACCTCTCGGCAGTGATCACGCCTGCGAGCTTCGTCTGAGTCTCTGAGCACATGACCACATGCACAGTCAGGCGGTGCGCCGGGCCAGATTCTCATTCACTTCAAATTAAATCAGAGATGAGTCACGGAGACCAGATGAAGTCTTTGTTAAAGGTCACTTTTAGATGTGGAAATCACTAATGTGTCTGAAAACAAGGAGGAATGAGTAACTGTTGAGTTAACTTTGTTAGGAGTATAAGCTTGCATGTCTGTAAGATTTTTAATGTTTTTGAAAGAGTATCAGCTGCTCACCAAGGCTTCATTTATTTGATGAAATATACTGTAAAACCAGTAATATTGTGAAATATTATTACAATTTAAAATATCTGTTTTCTATGGGAGCATGTGTTAAAATGTAATATATTCCTGTGATCAAAGCTGAATTTTCAGCATCATTACTCCAGTCTTCAGTGTCACATGATCCTTCAGAAATCACTCTAATATGACAAAAGAACAGCATTTATTTGAAATAGAATATTTTGTGACAGTATAAATGCCTTTACCATAACAGTTGATAATTCTTGCTGAATAAAACTATTAATTACTTTTAAAAAAAAACATACTTATGCCAAACTTTTGAACGATAGTGTGCAAATGGTTGCCTTCCAGTTGCAGTGTTTCAACCTCAAAAGAATTTACACGTTTCTGGAAAGCATCTGTGATTGCTGAAAACGTAGCTCACTTGGTTTAGCATGAAGTTGTAAATGTGATTTTATTTTTATTTTTTTTTCTCCTCAGGCCCTGTTTACTCCTGGTATTAAGATGTGTTTTGGTCGATCGGTTATAAGTAGACGAGGGAGACACATTCACGTTCACACCTGGTGTTTTAATCTGTCTCTTTTGTCCACTTTCAGCCACTTCTGTCCTGATTTCTTCGAGGGGTGGGTAAATAGTTTAGTTTAAAGCCGATCGTTTAAGGCCCAATCCCAATCCCATTATACCCCTTCACCTTCCTCTTGCCCCTTGAAACAGAGTGGCAAGGCGTTGGGGTGAAAATATTCCCCTAAGACATGGGACGTTACATGTCATTATACGTAGTCGCTAGCGCCTACGTCACAGGAGATGCGCCGAAGTTTATCACAAACTTCCAAGATGCCGTCGTCAGCTGTAGTCATCTCAGTTGCGATTTTTTTTTTTGTAAACGTTTCTTTGAAGAACATGACCATAAATATGAACGCAAGATTGGATGTAACATAAAGCAAATTATTATTTGTCGTTAAAATACTTATTAATGCCAAAAATTCGTACATTTATCTCCTTTTTCGCTTGAGCAGCCGTGTTGCATCTGTAGCCGGTGTATGCTGGGACATTTCTCATACCCCTTAGTTTGAAGTGTGGTCCTGAAAAATCTTCGTTTGAAGGGCTATCTGGCCCTTTCCCCTCCCCCTCCAACCAAAAGAGAATCGAGACGACCCTATCACTTCACGTGAACGCGCAAAACAGAGGGGTAGGGGAAAGGGAAGGAGTAAGGTGTAGAATTGGGATTGGGCCTAAACCCCGCCTGACTAGAGCTCTTCCCATAACGTTCATGCATTAGATCAGTAGACGGAGAGAAGACGGTGTTTTGTGTCTGTTTGAACACATTCGACCACATGAGCGTTTACACTACTAAAGCAATCCGGTCGAATGTGTTTTCAACTTCCTCTGGAAGTGGTGGAAAGTGGACAAGCTCAAAACATTTTAGACCCCGTTTACACCTTTAGCATCGTCCACTTGTGATCCGATTGACCAAAACACATGTTAATACCAGGTGTAAACAGGCCTTGGATGTGAGATATAAAGTGTACGGTAGCATTGAAGGGATTTGTCTCTCGAGTTTAAATGTTTTTTCACCGACAAGCTAAAGAGGAACATGTGAAAGACAGTGTTTCATGTGTGGTGTTGCTTCAGAAAACCTGACCTAAAATATATTCTTTTTCGCCCAACAGAAGGTCATCGGAGTCTACAAACCAAAGAATGAGGAACCGTACGGCCAGCTGAACCCCAAATGGACCAAATGGCTGCAGAAGCTCTGCTGTCCGTGCTGTTTCGGCCGGGACTGTCTGGTGCTGAATCAGGGTTACCTGTCGGAGGCCGGCGCCAGTTTAGTGGACCAGAAACTAGAGCTCAACATTGTGCCGCGCACCAAGGTATGACGACAACACCCACACATGAGCATCTTCACTGAAACCAAAACCACGGTGAACGAGGACGTGAGAACTTTAGTCGTGATGGTTTTGTGCTTGTTGGTTAACCTCTTTCATTTCCTGTTGTTGGCACGCATGAAAACAAACTAGTCAACCGCAGGCTAAACATAACGGTTATCTCACACACACTCACACACCAGCGCTATTGCTGAGTGTTGACAGAGAAGAGAAGAGATGTCCTAGGGTGTACAGTCAAACCAAAAAATATTCAGACACCAGATATCATTTTTGATTATTTTTTTTTACTAGTGTGTGCAGGACACTATAATTAATTTAATGTAAGCGAGGATAGCACAATAAAGTAAACTGTGACATCATACCCAAATGTTTGGGACCAAATATTATTCAGACACTTTGACCTGACCATGTTTTGCTGTGTGTGTTTTTTTTTTTTTTTATTGCTAATGTGACTTTAGTACACCACAGACTGAACTAAATGAAGCATTGCCTGGTAATTTGTTGACCTAAACTGGTATTATATAATTGTGTAGTTAAATTTAACAGCTGACAGATATTCAACATAATTCATGTGTGAGACAGTCTAAAGCCGGGTGCACACTGTGCGATTTATTATCATCCTTTACGATTGTTGCTTGTCAGACTGTAAATGATCATCGCTGTAAGCCATTGTCAGTCGTCATTGATGTCAGACTGTACGACAGTCAAGAGTTTTACATCATCAAAGAATGACACGTTCGGTGACAGTGAGCTGCATTACACGCAGGATTGAAATGGTGGCTACAAAGAAATCTTTAACGTTAGTTTTGGTCACGGCCTGTCTTGAAAAACGAAGACAATTTGTCGGTCATCGTAGGAGAGTCACACTGCAGGACTGTGAGTCAAATCTTCTGACACTGCCAGAATTTCATCCGAGGTACAATTTGTTCGCAGCGGTCATTAATCGGCTGTCGGGGAACATGTCAAACTAACGTTCACCCGGCTTAAGAAGGAAGGAAGGAAGGCCAAAACCAACTGATTTGATAACTGAGTTCTTGTCATATTTCATTACCATTTTCTAAACTATAGCGAATAAACTGTGATGATGTAAGAAATGTTGAAGGTGTCTGAATAAATTTTGGTTTAACTGTGTAATGTATAATCACACTTTGCATGTTTGGATGATTAAAGTGAACCCTGGTGCGATTGCTCTGTTAGTGCGGTTTATTTGAATAAGTGTGAACGCTGCCATCTAAACCCTGGTGCACCAAACAAGCGGAGCGAGACGCTGAGAAGACGAGTCTCAGTCCACTTCCAAACGAACTGGTGCGGTTCGAATGAAATATGAAAGCAACATGGACCAAAGACATGTAAACGAACCAAAAACATGATGTCACAAGATGCGACCCTAAAAAGGACAGAATGCTCAAGCATACGTGTTTTTTTCTTGTTATAGTTGCGATGTTGCTCATCACAGTTCGGTAGAGGCGTCAGAACCGCGTCTCCTCACAGCAGATCTCCATAAAGGCCAAAATTAGCTATATAGACCAAAACCACTTTTGCACCAGGCTGTAAACATGTTTTTTTCTGCTTTAAAGTTGGGCATTTTAACATGGGGGTTTATGGGATTGACTCTCTTTTGCAGCCTGTCTCTAGTGGCCAGTCGATGAACTGCAGTTTGTCACCTCCGTGTTGGATTCAAGTGAGAGACCAGGGCTGCGTTCAGCCCCGACAAAACGTTGCACAATGTTTTTAAACAGAAACGGTGATGCGTTGAACACACTGTTCTGATGACGCTAGAGTTGCAACTATGGCAGCTGAGAAGGCCATTCTTTGTGTTCTTTGTGAAGAATTTTCTGAGCCTGATGAAGTCGGTATAAATATGTGTTTAATACTACAAAATATGCCCGAAGTTACAGTTACTGCACTTGCCGCCCAGAACAAAAGAGAACATCCCAATCGAGTGAAGGGATTGCTGAAACTGAAATGGAAGCGCACATCTTACCTAATTCAGACTAAAACACATCTATTTAGCCTCACATACTGACTTTATTTGTAGGCTACTGTTTTAATACCCTGCATTTTCTTTCTCATTTTTAGGAAAAGCACTTAATTACCATTGTTTATTTCTATACCAAATGTCATACACTTGCAATGAATCTAAAAATATAAACAACTACATCATTATGTTGATATCCTATATTTTTACAATAAAACACGACAAACATGTCTTCTAATATCCTCAGTTGTTGCGTATACCGAGCTGCATCGAACACATTTGTAAATTACTTTCCTTGAACCCATTGTGCGAGTTCACTTTAATACCGCGTGCTTTATATACATGTTGCTGCTGATTGGACTGCAGTTCTGACACACCCACCAAACAAGAGAAGACGTATCTCAAACCCTGTTGCACACCGGTGCACGCCGTTTCCAGGAAACATGACGTTCAACCTGGAAACCGTAGCAAAACGTTGCGCTCCGTTTTGAACTTGAACGTGCCCCGGGTGGTTGATCTGGACCAAGCGAACTGAACTACAAGTGTGAACACACCCCATATAAAGCGTTTTCTGTTTTCTCTTTCTCTTAGGTGGTGTATTTAGCAAGCGAGACCTTTAATTACAGTGCCATTGATCGAGTAAAGTCCAGAGGAAAGAGGTTAGCTTTAGAAAAAGTGCCCAAGGTGGGCCAACGCTTCCACCGGATTGGCCTGCCACCTAAGGTAAGCTTCATAACAGCGCCAACTTTCTGCCTGGAGGAAGATGACACATTTTTGGCTCTTGTAGGTTTATACAGTTATTTTAACACCATTGTGTGATGCTAGTTTCTGTTGGCTGTTGTAGGTTTGTGAACTGGTTTCTATTGGCTTTTGCAGGTGGGTTCATTCCAGCTCTTCGTAGAGGGGTATAAAGACGCAGATTTCTGGCTGCGGCGGTTCGAGGCCGAGCCTTTACCCGAAAACACTAATCGCCAACTCCAGCTACAGTTTGAGAGACTGGTGGTGCTGGATTACATAATCAGAAACACAGGTAACCTCGGGCAAAGGCCAAACAAAAAGACAAAAGCACATTTTAACCTTCTGGTGCTCTTTGGTCATTTTTTCGAATTATATACTTCATTGGAATGGTACGAAAATTGGTAAAGGTTTTGGCACTAGCTTTGTGAACACACAATTTTTTCATGGACATGATTCGAAAAGGTTAAATGGTCCTTAATAAACTTGTCACACTTGTGCTCCTCGCGGACCGCATTGGAAATGAATGGCAGACCATTTTTATTTAGTGGAAACTTTTGGTACTGCAGCCAAACCAAATCTTACTGAAAGAGTTATACGGCTTAAATTTAGAAATACAACTTGTTTAGATGTATGGCTTTGATTTTCTTGAGTTAAAGTATTTTTGAAAATATATATTTCATATACAAATTGAAAAAAAAAGAAATATTATGCATAACAATACACGTACAATTCTGTCACTTTTTTAAGTTTACTTTTTTTAACTCTTTTTCACATCAGCAATAATCAAACTTAAGTCTGTGCTCTAAAAAGCATTCAAGTTAAACATTTAATTTTTAGGTCTATGCTCAAAACCTGAATAAAAGGATTTTAAATACAGCATAAATATAATTAAGTATAAAAAATCCCCTAAAAATATTAAATAAAACACGCGAAGAGCACCAGAGGATGTATTGTCTTTATTTTAACACGCATTGTTTGTGTTTGTGTGATCTGTAGACCGAGGAAATGACAACTGGCTCATAAAATATGACTATCCGATGGATACGTCAAGCAACAGGGTGAGTGACCAGCTGCTATTTTAGATATTTATGGGAGATTTTCCATCCCTTTCTTGTGTTTTCATGTTCGTATTTGTGTTTATCACCCAGGACAGTGATTGGGTGTTAGTGAAGGACCCCATCATTAAACTGGCAGCCATTGACAATGGTCTGGCCTTCCCTCTCAAACACCCGGATTCATGGAGAGCCTGTAAGCCAATCATAATCCACCTCACAAACACATGATCATCCACTGGCCAATCACATTGTAATATTCCTGATAAGTATTAAAGGGTTAGTTCACCCAAAAATGAAAATTACGTCATTAATGATTCACCATCATGTCGTTCCAAGGTCTTACGGGCTTGGAACGACATGATGGTGAGTCATTAATGATGTCATTTTCATTTTTGGATGAACTAACCCTTTAAATACCAACTTCATCACTGCAACTTGAGGTGTTTTCATTGATTTGTTGTAGTTCAGTGTTTTTATTGTAAGTGTTTTCCTGTAGATCCGTTTTACTGGGCGTGGCTGCCACAGGCTAAAGTTGCCTTTTCCCAAGAGATCCGAGATTTAGTTCTTCCCAAATTTTCTGACCCAAACTTCATCAAAGACCTTGAGGAAGATCTTTACGAGCTTTTTAAGGCAAGGCATTACATTTACCTGAGGACTTGCCGATGTGTTTGTATGCTTTATTAAATTAATGCTCAGAATTGACTTTATACTTGCATTAACTTTGACAGAAAGATCCGGGTTTTGACCGAGGACAGTTCAAGAAGCAGGTCTCAGTCATGAGGGGGCAGGTGAGTCTTTAACATCTTTTTAGTTGCGTTTAAAGACACTGAAACCACTAATCTGCTATATAGTAGCATTATGTTATATTATATGGTAGGGCTGGGGAATAAATCAGTATTGATATTCATTGAGAAATATTAATCCACAATATCGATGATAAACTTTTTGAGTAATATGTTATATTTAGCCTACATCTTTGAGAGTGTGACGTCAAATACGCACTGAAACTCAAAAGTCTTCATGACAACCCGCCAAAATAAAAGTTTGGTTTATCTTGAAATTATGTCATCACTATTATAAAATGTCACATTAAAATAGGGTGTAACCTTTTATAAAATATTAATTCTATCAGACAGCATTTTGATGATTAATTGATTGGTGGAAAAAAATATTGTGATAATATTTTTAGCCAATCCGCTTTGCCCTATTATACGGCCATAATACATAATTTAAACATTGAAAATGTCCTTTCACTGAAATTTGCAAGAAGGGAGAGGATTCATGTGAACTCGAATATGGTTCAAAAACTATTCACAAAGAAAATGAGCTTAAACTGGGCGAGCAGCTCATTCTCGACATTTCTTTCAATGCACTTCTCTGTCTGAGACGTTCCCGCTCATGTCCTGTTCCTCTAGATCCTGAATCTGAGCCAGGCGCTGCGGGAAGGCAAGACGCCGCTCCAGCTGGTCCAGATGCCGCCGGTCATCGTGGAGACGGCACGAGCGCCACAGCGGGCCAACAGCGAGTCCTACACGCAGAGCTTCCAAAGCAGAAGACCCTTCTTCACCTGGTGGTGATCCGGGCTTTTATCTGTGTGTGTGTGTATGTGTGTGTGCAACCTGATTTTAGTTGCATTTTTGTTTTTCATTGCTATTTTGGGAACAAATGAAAGTGGGAAAAGATCCAGTAATTGACGAGAAGCCTTTTCCACACACATAATCCTGAAGGAGAGCATTGCCTTGTGGACTGTTACACCGTATGAACACGGTTCAGAATGACTTGCATGTCAGTAAGACAGTGAAGGAGAAACTTTCTGCCGTAGTGAAACCTCGACGCTCGACGACTGGAACTACTGCTCAACTCTCACTCATGTTTTTTCTTGCCTTTGTGTTAGTTTTGTTTTTTCCCTCACAATCATTGAAAAGCCACACACTTTATCCTCTGCTTTTTTTCCATTAGCATTATATTTTTCTACATTTTTTTTTTTTTTTTGTACGTGCACGTGTCTATCTGGAGGCGGAGTCTCCTCGGAGCTCGACTGAGCATGTGCAGAAACACTGGAACGTTCCATTCTCACGGTGACATCATCCTTCTTTGTCTTCATAGTTTGATTTCGTTTAAAAAATCAGAAGATACTATAATTTTTTAAAAAGTGTATTCACAGGTGTCAAAAAAACTGACCTTAAAACGTGACAATGGACTGTATAATTTGTATGTAATGTATTTAATGAAAGATGCTAAAAGCTATAACAGTGCGATACTCAATAAAAGAACGGACTCGAGTTTCATTTCAAAAACTATTTAATTGGAAGTTCCAGCTTAGTGACAAAGAGAAGAAATAACTCTTGTTCTTGTGCATGTTGTAGTGTTCAGGGTTTTGGCTACATGTTTTCATCTGTATTGCTTCTAAATGTCTGTCGAAGTGACAGAAGAAGACATTAAATATTCAGCACTAATGATTAGTGTCCAGCATACCTCTATATACTAATGCATCATTTACATATTTACCACAGGCTAAAACAACTAATGACTCGAAGAGAACTAATCTGCCGCAGCAAATGCAAATACATTCTTCTATATTTTTAGATATCGAACATTAAATACCACTGGAAGGCAGAACACTCCCTGAAAAAAGGGACTACTGAGAAACTAGTGTTTTGGAAGAAACAATACAAGCATATATCATTAAATAATAGAAATCCAACACTCTTCGGCCCCATACATTCATATAAGTGGTAAATAAAAGCTGATAGGGGCTCTGGAAGCTTCGATGAGACTGCATTTAAAGAGAGAGTTCACCAAAAATTGAACTTTTGTCATTTACTCGCCCATGTTGTTCCATACCAGTACGGTTTCTGTCTTCAATATAATTCCAATGAGCACAAACACAATGACAGTGGATGGGCATGGACACAAAACATTAGGGATGCACAATATATCGGTTTTGGCCGATATGTTCATTTTTAATGTTATAGTTATTGGCGCGATAAGAAAATTAGACCAATATATTATAGCCAATAAATAATGTGTATTATGTCCTTCAGCTGAGACACTTCAGATGCGCACTGTTCAACATAAAGGTTTTGAATTGCTTGAAATATGACTGAAATCACTTCATAAAAGGAAAATATAGTTAAATGCAACGTGCAGCACAAGTCTGACAAATCGTCTACATGAAATCATAATGAGAACATTATAATCGTGTGCTTGGGACATGGCTGTTAATGGTGAGACTTTTGTTTTTGTAATCAGGCACTCAAAAATTATATAAAAATTTGGATTTAGATTTATCGGCCAATATATCGGTTATCGGCTTTCAAATATAAAGGCCAACATTTTCATATCGGTGCATCCCTTAAAAAAAAAAAGACCAAAAAGGCAGTTTAAAATAGTCTATATGATTCATGCAGTATATTACAAATCTCCTGCAGTCACATGACTTGACTCATGATGCATGAGCTGTATTTATAACCAGTTTTGTGGTGGTTCTGGAGCTCAACACCGTTCACTCACATGTAGAAAAGAGCAGCATGAATATCTGTTGTGGTTTGGAACAACATGAGCATGAGTATAAATAATCATTTCTGAGTGAACTAACCCTCTAATAGTGTTGTGCGACTGGGTCCGAGGATGTGAGAATGGCACAAACCCGTCAAGAGTTCATTAAGGTACAGCAGGACTGGAATCCTGCGGGATTATTGTTAGTGTCAGGTGCTGTAGTGTTGATCGTTGCTCGATTAAGACTAGTGTTTGATTGAGGCGGCAGCTTCAAGTAAATCTGCGCTGACGGGGAGTCTCTCAGGCTGTAATCTGATTGAATGCGTTCGGTAATCCCACACTGCTCCACTTCCCGCTGTCGGCATCAGTGCCGGATCCGGTGCAGGTAGCGCTCGGGATCTTTCTCCTGAACGGCGTTCCAGCTCCATCGAGGGCCACCCGAGGGCCCCTGAGTCTCTTCCTCGGGGAAGTCAGCTTGGTCACATGATCCAGCAGCTTCAGAAGAGCTCTGTCCTCCACAGGCTCCCAAAGCAGACGCATCATCGTTGTCATTGTTGTCTTTATCTTCTCCAGTTGTGACTTCAGACGTCTGTCCCAGTGAGCACTCGTTGATCCTTATGGATGATCAAATAATAATGCATCAACTTATTAGATGCAGATCATTGTATTATATACCAATGCTACATTTTCTAAATGTCATAATCATTTGTTAACAAACAAGTATTCATTACTTCAACGAGCTCATTGTTTCTGCCTTAAATTATTACATTGTTTAAATTAATACATTTTTAGCTAACTGTGATTTTTGTATATGTACATTTCTGAAATGCATAACTTAGACAGTTTCCTCTGATAACAGATCACTCTGAATTGTAATATGCACTTTCTGTAAAGCTGCTTTGAAACGATGTGTATTGTGAAAAGCGCTATACAAATAAATGTGAATTGAATTGAATTATATGATTACACTATCCTCATCTAATGTTGACAGGTGTGTGACCCATGCTAGATTTTCTAGTCTGATTACAGGGTCTTTAGTGTGCCTGGTTTGAGTGGCTGATCTCATGACCTACATTTGTTCAGATTAGCATGTTTCCATTAACACACACACACACACACACACACACACACAGGCAGTGAAGCTGGTGTCAGAATTGAGCTTTATATAGACATTTAAGTAAATCTACGAGGATGAACCCTGCAAAATCATGTCCAAGTCACATATTACCCCAAAACCAAGTGAAAAAAAGTGTGTTTTTGCAACTTATTTGTGACACTTAAGAACATTTTCACACAATTTTTAAATTGTTCACGTAATTCTCATTGTTCTGAAGTATAAGTTTTAGTTTTACTGTATTAAAATGCTGTAAACTAAAATACAGCAATAGAATGATTTTTTTTAATACAATCAGCGTAAAGGCAATAAACAAAAGGCAATATATATACTTACTAATATATAAATAACTTACTAATACAAATAATGTAGCATTATTATTTTTGTAGTAATGAGAAGTAATGAGAATGAGGTTTGTTTGTTTTTTAAATACATTACCAATATAAATAACATCAATATTTTTTTCCATTTCAAGTAATGAAAAAAAGTTGTTTTATTTTTATAAATAATATATATTATTTAAAAATAAAAAAATATATTACATAAAAAAAAACTATCAGTATTCTCGCATTGGAAGTAATGAGAATTATTTTTGTATTGTTTTTAAGAGAAATTCTCCTAAAGTAAGCTTCATTTGCTTTATATTGCAGAATATGTCATCTCATTGGTTATCATTTGATTTTAGGGAATAATGTGACCTGATCATGTTTGTGAGATTCACTCAAAAAAAAGAGATGCTTTTATTGACAGTTTAAGTTGCATTTCAGCTGCTAATGAAACTAAATGTGCCTTCCTGAAGAAATCGCAATTTGATATACGAGCATTACAATGATTCAAAGTGACAGTTTAACAAAACTTAACAAAAACATTAGTTTGTAGATCATTTTAGTTTGAGTGTGTATGCCTGAGGACTAAATTAAATACTTACATTACTCAGAAAAATGCTTCAATGAATACTATTTCTAATTTTAAAGTGACCAGATGTTTCAGTGTCTCTCACCTGAGGTGCCCGAACGCTCGGACCCATCTCGTTCCCGTCGTGTCTTTATGAGACTCCACCCGGAGGCCGCTTCTGTTCCTCGCTCGGACCCTGAGTCCCACCAGCGCCTGAGCCAGACCCGTCTCCACCTCCGCCATCCCTCCATCCTCCGCCTCCTCCTCCCGGTCCCCCCCGTCCTCTCCGGCCGCTGCTCTCCGGTTCCCCCACACCATGCGGGCTCTCTGCTCCGCGTCCGGGTCGCCCGCCGCCTGGAAGAGCCGCTTCAGCTGCCGCAGGTTCACGCCCTGGAAGATGTTGGCCGTGCCGGACTTACGGTTCCGACGCTCGGAGGCCGGCGGGCGGGCAAACGTGGGCTGGGACGGGCCTGCGAGAGCCGGGGCAGAGGCCACATCCTCCATCTGTGGGGCAAGAGGGTCATGAGGGGTGTGAAGCACTTCTGAGAAGCCCACATGCAACTATTGTATGAACTACAGTAGTCAACATTTGAAGTGGATCAAAAAAGTTTATCAGAGTTGTCCTAAGACATGAACAGATATTCTTCACAATTCATGTATAACTTTGATGAAAGGTTTTGATCCACTTCTAAAATGAGGGAACAAATTCTTAATTCGTGGGACAAAAAATATATATTTATTTATTTATGACTAAAAGAGCTTTATGGCAAGAAACTACAGGTAAAACAATTGTTATTTCATGAATTGGTTAATTTTGAGATTTTGGTTTAATTTTGAGATTTTGGTTTAATTTTGAGATGTTATTTTTACGGGGATCTTTTATAACATGTTCTGGACTAGTGGAACGAAAACATGCAAAATACACTTTTAAGTGTTTATGTTATGACACTTTTATCTATTTGCGTCTGTAGATTTCAATTACAATGTATATTCAAGGTAATTTTCCAATTCAGCAGCACTTACAGTGATATGCATAAGTTTAGACACCCATGCTAAAGTTGACTAAAAAGAGGAATAAAAAATCATATTTTGGAAACTGAACTTAATGCCTTAATTTAAAAAATTAGGAAAAATCCAACCTTTAAGGACACCAATTTTCTTTGTGAATGAATAATGTATCGTAAATAAATAAATGTTTTTCCTTAAAATACAGGGTGCATAAGTTTGGACACCCCTATGTTAAATTCCCATAGAGGCAGGCAGATTTTTATTTTTAAGTATTTTTAAAAAAAAAATTTTTAGGATACTATGCATCCTGATAAAGTTCCCTTGGCCTTTGGAATTAAAATAGCCCCACATCATCACATAGCCTTCACCATACCTAGAGATTGGCATGGTTTTATATCAGTTAGCCTAAAAGCTAGTTTGATTTGCATTGAGAGATGATCTTATGGAAAGTACTCCATGCCAATCTCTAGGTATGGTGAAGGCTATGTGATGATGTGGGGCTATGTTATTTCCAAAGGCCAAGGGAACTTTATCAGGATGCATAGTATCCTGGATCCATGAAGTAACTGGCCTTTAAAAATAAAAATCTGCCTGCCTCTATGGGAATTTAACATAGGGGTGTCCAAACTTATGCACCATGTATTTTAAGGAAGAACATTTATTTATTTACGATACATTATTCATTCACAAGGAAAATTGGTGTCCTTAAAGGTTGGATTTTTCCTTTTTTAAGTTCAATTTCCAAAAGATGATTTTTTATTCCTCTTTTTAGTCAACTTTAGCATGGGTGTCTAAACTTATGCATAGCACTGTACAAACCAAACCTTACATATTCCTATCTATATTTGAAGGTTTTTACAGGGGGGTTTCTTTATATAACATTTTATTCCTAAAAACATGGTGTGTATTTTGTGTATTTTTCTGGCTGTTCATGTGTAAAAAAAGTTACAGTAATAATTTTGAACCTTTCTGTTCTGGAAATGTATGCAAATCAGCGCATATTTAATTAGATCATCTCATTTGCATATTTTTTTACATTACGTTTCAAAATACTGTTAAATTGTCTTAATGTTCAGTGATTATTTAACTTGGAAAGCATGGTGAAATCTAGTTTTGTTTTGTTTTTTCCCCTATTTAGCTGCGGTGTCTTGCCTTAAGTTGGTACGTCACTGGAAAAAGAGTATTTAAACCGCACCGCAGGTTCAGACATTAGCCTACTGACCTCCACTGACAAAGGCTATTAGCTGCCATTCAGTCGCCAGGGCCCATTATTAAAGCAGTCTAAGCAGGGAAAACAAGTCTATGTCACTTTGTCACTAAAAAACCCTGTTCATTGGTAAAACATCAAGTCAGAAGTCAAGTAACCTTTATTTTATATAGCGCTTTATACAATACAGATTGCTTCAAAAAGCAGCTTTACAGTGATAACAGGAGAATGATTCAATGATGCAAACAGTTCATTTCAGCTGAACAGCAGCTCTATAAGAAAACAGTAGCAGAATGGAGAAAAACACCTTGGGAGAAACCAGGCTCATTCTCTGGCCAACGAACGAACACAGAATACAAGGATCGCTTCAGTGCTCTTCAATGTAGAAAGAGGTCTTGGTCACATGATTATGTAGTTGCCATTTGCTAGCAGCGGGTAACTTGCAAAGCTAACCAGCCAAACCTATGCTCCCCTGGTCTGAACAATAGTAGGCTAGGCTATACAGTGTCTATGGTCAGAACAGAATATTGTGTATTGTTAACGGCAAAGTGTTACAAATTATTGTGAAACAGTATAATATTAATACTATTAATTGCATAATGCAGCGCTAAATTGGCAGTCCCATCAAATTGAGAAAGAATTGTTACATGTCATGGCTCACATTACTTTAATGTGAGCGCACTGCATTATGGGATGCATCTGCACAGGTATGTTGTTGTTCACTGCACACTTGAAGGTCATCTGGATAGTATGTACTTGTAGAAAATAGTAAAAGTATTAATATGCTATTTACATAAACCGTTATTGCTCAAAGATGAACAGGAATGTCTGGTTAACTTGTAACCATTTGGTCTTGGCAGAAAAGGACTCGTATGCGTTTTGTTGACGCGTAACAAACGATGATGTTACGTCACCCGACGTCATCTAAAATGTAAACGAACTTAGAAGGCTCGAGCGATGTAGGCTACATATTGTTTTGAATGTACCCTCTGGATTCGTTTCTCAAATGTCTCGGGAAAATAATGATTTAATGCACGATTAGATAACTGGTTTGGTTGATTTGCTTCGGTGACTGGAATTTGCCACAGTCACAAAGCGCGTTGAAGTTTGCAGTGCGATGAGTCACGTGACGACATTACAGTGACGCACGAGCGCACGAACATCCGCAGTGACAGCTGCGCGAGGACAGACAACAGAAGCGCTAATCAAAACACATCCACTGACATTATAGCAAATAACAAAGCATATGTTCAAGATTAAACGCTTTGTTATTAGTGACGACATGAAGGATCACAAAGCGCACGATCGCGTTAATCGTATTTCTAGGTGGGAATTCGGTTCTGCTTTGCTGCTCTCTAGGAAAAACAAATGAAATAAATATTAACGACACAATTATGCAGAAATCTACTCACCTTTTCTCTCTGAACTAGTGTCTTTGTGTCATTTGCATGTTGTATCTTTGGAATTGCTCTGTGTAAAGCAGCAGAATGCTGTAGTAAACAGCCTGACTGTGTGTCTCTGTCTGAGTCAAGCGAGCGGAACGGACAGAAAAGTTTAACGCTCTGACTCGTCACATACTGTACCGCTCTGACCAATGAGAAGACTGGAATAGAGGATTGATCCCGCCTCCAAGTCTCTTCCAGCCAATCACACAACACTCCTGTGTGTGTGTGTGTGTGTGTGTGTGTGTGTGTGTGTGTGTGTGTGTGTGTGTGTGTGTGTGTGTGTGTGTGTGTGTGTGTGTCACTGAGAAAGGTGTCCTTGACGTCAGTGCTGCCACAAACTTACCAACATGCGAAACTGTCTCGAGAAAGAGAGAGAGAGAAAACTCGGTTACTTCATTCTAGTGTACATAAATATCTAGGCTATAAAAATCTTTAAAAGGCATAGAGTCTTAGAGTCTGTCACTATGGATATTGTTTTAATAATTTCCCAACAGAAGATCCTGTATTTAACTATGCATCAGTAAGTTGTTGTACTTTTCCATTACGTAACATCAGCTTCCTGAAGCAAAATATTAAAGATGTAAATTGCTATAAGCATAAATAAATTGCTATGAACATAAATGGCTATTTTGTCTTTTGCATTTCCGTCAACAGAGGGAGACACAGGCCAGTGTTGCTTTCGTCAGAGAAGTCATATAGCAGAAATAGTTGGAATAGTAGATCAAACTCCTCACACGTGAGAAAACTGGATCTCAGTGGGAATAATATAGAGCATGCCAGTGTGAAGAGTCTCTCTGATTTAAAAGATAATTATAAATTCTAGACACTGCTGTAAGTATTGATTCATATCATATAATAGTGTCAGTTGAACTAGATGTGTCAGTGTCAGCATGTACCATAATGCACATTTGTGTTTTATTTTACTGAGATATTAAATGATGGTGAATATGGGACCACTGCAGACTGCCCTGGTAAACTCTACATTATGGGGATAAAATGTCTCCATAAAGATGTTAAAGGTCCCGTTCTTCGTGATCCCATGTTTCAAACTTTAGTTAGTGTGTAATGTTGTTGTTAGAGTATAAATAATATCTGTAAAATTATAAAGCTCAAAGTTCAATGCCAAGCGAGATATTTTATTTAACAGAAGTTGACTACAAAAAACGGCTGGATTGGACTACACCCCTCTAATTCCTGCTTTAATGACGTCACTAGAACCGTGTTTTGACTAACCTCCGCCCAAAGGAACACAGGCGTATTGATGGCGAAATGTCAACAGACGTGGTTGATGTTTATCTATAATCAGATACCGCAAAAGTTTAATTCGAAGTTGTTAGTTTGCTCTGTCCATTTCACCACGGACTGTTTTTCTAACCTGGGATAATATCAAGCAGGCTTCTCTCAGCGTTTCATACTGATGAAGGGGACTATTTCAACTATATTCCAGCAAGCGGTAAGTAGTGATTTACTATGGAAGTAGCGATCACTCTTCACATCGTTCGTTTCTCTTAGTAGGATGAAAATAATCTTACTTAAACTGTGATTAATATACAGAAAGCGATCACAGAACAATCCCTTTCCAATCGCCCAAGCTGCTGTCGGTGACACAGCGCGAGTTTATCTGGACACTTGCCAAAACTCGTTATGAAATCAATGACGCTGTTACACTGCACAACGAAGCTCTTACTGTATTTATATACCTCATGTTTGCATTGGTGAAATCATTAGTGAGAGTGCAGAAACTGCATTGCAATGATAAGATCTTTCACGCGATCAACAGACTGTCATCTGCTCAATGCTCATTATCACTGCAACCTTTTATGTGATGGGAATAGATCTAAATACTTAAACTTCTCACGATTCGTTAATCCCGATAGCTGTAATAGTAAAAGTTTTCCAGATAGTTCCACATGTAATGCCAGATATTTCATATGCAAGCATGTCAGCCAATCACAGCAGAGGGTGTTTACACTGAAGTCTCACAGCAGACACGCCCCTTCAAACAGAGTGTTCAAACCAGGGAATGAAATCAGGCTAGAAAATATATTTTATACTTCTAAATTATAAAAAATTTTGATCTAAAAAACATACTAACATTATAAGGGCACCCCTGGAAACATGATAAAATAATAAAAATAATCCATGGAATGGGACCTTTAATATCCAAAATCCTTGTCTGTGTGGGGACATTTTTTGGTTATTATTGTCAATTTTATACTAAGTGAGTTTTTTTTTTTGTAAAAAATTCAGAAAGTTGTGTGTGATGGGTAGGTTTAGGGGTAGTGTTGGTGAAATGGGAGATAAATATATACAGTATGTACAGAATAAAAATCATTGTCTTTATAGAAAGTTCCCATAAAACATGAAAACAACGTGTGTGTGTGTGTGTGTGTGTGTGTGTGTGTGTGTGTGTGTGTGAAGAATTATTGTGTGTGTGTGTGTGTGTGTGTGTGTGTGTGTGTGTGTGTGTGTGTGTGTGAAATTCAATTATTCAAATATTCTTCCCTTTCCTGTAGCCTGCTGGTGATGAGGTTAAAACTCTTATTTGTTGATTGGGATATTTATAAAATTAGTGGGTGTTCTTAAAAATTGTATTTGTATGTATTATTTGCACGATGTCCAAACGCATGTTCACTACTCCTGCTTGTGATTCTTGATCTGGCCTGCAGAGGACAGCACGAAGTTGAGGAATCTTTAAGTCTTTCAAACTCCAGCAATACAAACGCAGGATTGTTGTTCCATGTTCGTCATCTTTTATTAATGAGGGGAATTATTAATGAGGGGAATCTCTCTTCATCAGCTCTATTTGATGTAGCCAGAGCCCGTCTACAGAGGAGAGCCTACCCACTCCCTATTAAGTCCTGTTGTACCCAATTTTGGTTGTAGTACCACCAGAGTTCCACTGGGGGCGATCGCCCATGAGTGCAGAATGAATGGAAGACTATGGGGCTAGACGGCTAAATTTGTCTCTTTCACCCGATTGCCGTTGAGAAATCTCAGATCTGATTGTAGGTTTTGCAAGTTCAACATGGGTTATAGGTCGAAAGTTGAATGAACGAGTACTTATGTCCTTTCGATTTCTTACAGGTTGAGTTGTTGTTGCCCATAACACGCTAGCATTTTGCTAATGCTCGTCCTGTGAGCGCCCTCATATGGAATCAGAGTGGAACTGCAACCAGTTCAGAAGCTGGAAGTTTACAGAGAGTGAAATCATATCTTAATTTGTGTTCCGAATATGAACGAAGGTCTTACGGGGTTGGAACAACATGAGGGTGAGTAATTGTTATGTGGTTGTAGGAGAGATGAACCCAATCGCAGACGGTATGCAATACACAGATTTATTAAGACAAAACAGGGAAAACAAAGCCCACGATGGGGCAAAACAAGGCTGGTGGGCAAAAACAAAGACAAACTACTCTAGACTAAGATTAAACTGATAACTAGACAAACTAACAACAGCTACAAGATCAGGACTTTACAAGACACAAAACATGGGCCTGTCATGATCCTGCCTCAAGACCAGTGAAAATCAGAGACAAGGCAGAATCATGACAGAACCCCTCCCTTAAGGAGCGGCTTCCAGACGCTCCCTAAGGGAACACTAAACACGTGACATGACGGACTGAGACATGGACACAAACCAACAACGGCAAACATGAATAAACAATAGCAGGGTTGGGGTGAAAAATCAAAAACAAGACAAGGCAGAGGAGGTGGAGACAACAGAGTTCATGGGGGAATGTCCAGGGTGGGTGGATGGGACTGTGGTCTTGGGTGGACAGGATGATGGTTGAGGGCGAGGGGTCCGGGCAGACTTGGATGGGGAAACACGAGGAACAGTCTTAGGAGAAACAGACCGGGGTGAAGTGGTGACAGGGGTGTCCGGGGAAACAAACAGAGGTCGGGTGACAGCTGGTACGGGGCTGGACACATTAGCTGGGACAGGGCTGGACACATTAGCTGGGACAGGGCTGGACACAGACATCCTCCTGTCAGCTGGGGCGGGACTGGACACATCTGCTGGGACGGGACTGGACACATCTGCTGGGACAGTGCAAGCGGTGGCTGACTTAGGAACAGCGCTCTGAGTGGCTGGCCTCAGATCAACACTGGCTGCAGCTGACTCAGGAACCGGATCTCTTGCAGCTGTGGATTCCGGACTAGAGGACTTGACAGGACAGACAGGGACATCAAGGATCTTGACAAGAGCGGTAAGATAGTCAGACACGGCTCGAGCAGCTAAGACGACAGGCATTGTCTTAGGGGCAGAAACAGCTTGAAGAATCTCTTTAGCTGCTAAGTCGGCCACAACTCTCTCAGCAGATCCGGGGATAGCGCTTGCAGGGGCGGGCTCTGGAACAGCGCTTGCAGGGGCGGGCTCTGGAACAGCGCTTGCAGGGGCGGGCTCTGGAACAGCGCTTGCAGGGGCGGGCTCTGGAACAGCGCTTGCAGGGGCGGGCTCTGGAACAGCGCTTGCAGGGGCGGGCTCTGGAACAGCGCTTGCAGGGGCGGGCTCTGGAACAGCGCTTGCAGGGGCGGGCTCTGGAACAGCGCTTGCAGGGGCGGGCTCTGGAACAGCGCTTGCAGGGGCGGGCTCTGGAACAGCGCTTGCAGGGGCGGGCTCTGGAACAGCGCTTGCAGGGGCGGGCTCTGGAACAG
Source organism: Scardinius erythrophthalmus (assembly GCF_964197995.2). Lineage (NCBI taxonomy): Eukaryota > Metazoa > Chordata > Actinopteri > Cypriniformes > Leuciscidae > Scardinius > Scardinius erythrophthalmus. The sequence continues at coordinate 44,253,380 of NC_138223.1, forward strand.
CGCTTGCAGGGGCGGGCTCTGGAACAGCGCTTGCAGGGGCGGGCTCTGGAACAGCGCTTGCAGGGGCGGGCTCTGGAACAGCGCTTGCAGGGGCGGGCTCTGGAACAGCGCTTGCAGGGGCGGGCTCTGGAACAGCGCTTGCAGGGGCGGGCTCTGGAACAGCGCTTGCAGGGGCGGGCTCTGGAACAGCGCTTGCAGGGGCGGGCTCTGGAACAGCGCTTGCAGGGGCGGGCTCTGGAACAGCGCTTGCAGGGGCGGGCTCTGGAACAGCGCTTGCAGGGGCGGGCTCTGGAACAGCGCTTGCAGGGGCGGGCTCTGGAACAGCGCTTGCAGGGGCGGGCTCTGGAACAGCGCTTGCAGGGGCGGGCTCTGGAACAGCGCAAGGGGCAGCCTGAGATGAACTAGAGGCTCCCCTTCTCCTCTTTCTCCTTGGTCGCGGAGCGGAATCCGTAGCTGGACTAGCGACCAGTTGAAGAATCTCGTTGGGGTCTGTAGCAGGAGTTGGGAAGACAACCCCAGGAAGGGTAGACTCCGTCGAAGAGGACTCTGAGGCAGATTCCCACGATAAGCGTCTTCCTCGCTTTCCGCAGAGGCTGACAGACGCGGTGGGTGTCTCGGGCTTAGAAGAGGAGTGAGCTTGGTCCCCCAGCGAAGCAACAGCGAGAATGCAACCCTCCGGGATCCCGGGCAGCATACCAGGGGAAGACGACAAGGAGGAACCCTGCGATGACCTCCGTGATAAGCAGAGCACCATATCCCGGAACGAGCGGCGGACCAGCTTCTCCCGCTCTGCCAGTGGAGGGGGATCATTGAGACCCGCGATGAGGTAACGATTAAGGAGATCGTCAGGTAAGAAAAACCTCCTCTTTTCTACGACTTGAGCATACTCCCTCAATGGCAGTTCTCCCTGAGGAGGAAACGGGAGCTTGCCCTTTGAGTCAGAAACGGCTCTGAGCCACCAATCTTCCAGAAGAGCCAAAGGTTGATCAACAGGGGAAGACAAACTGTCTGCAGGGTTCTGCTTTGGTCGGTTCGTTCTGTTATGTGGTTGTAGGAGAGATGAACCCAATCGCAGACGGTATGCAATACACACAGATTTATTAAGACAAAACAGGGAAAACAAAACCCACGATGGGGCAAAACAAGGCTGGTGGGCAAAAACAAAGACAAACTACACTAGACTAAGATTAAACTGATAACTAGACAATAAACTAACAACAGCTACAAGATCAGGACTTTACAAGACAGAGTTCTTCACAGGGTACTCACAGGAAGGTTTACACACACTGAGAATCACATAAAGTATGGCAATGAACCGACACAAGACAGCAAACACAAGGGGATTAAATAGGGAGAAACTAATGAGGGAAACAGGTGACGGCGATGATACAATAATGATAACAAGATGAGATAACAAGGGGGCGGGGTTACATGAGGAGACAACGCAAGCACACAACCAAACAAATGGCCATGTGCTTACACAAAACATGGGCCTGTCATGATCCTGCCTCAAGACCAGGGAAAATCAGAGACAAGAAGGCAGAATCATGACAGTAATTACTGACAGAATTTTCATTTTTGAGTGAACTAACCCTTTAAGTTGCATTTTTCAAAAAGATTGTGAGCTGGACTTGAGCTGAAAGAGGGGGGTTTCAATACCCTTTAAAATATCTTAATTAACATTGCACATATATGGATGTGCATTTGCTGTAAAGTCTCCAACAGCATAATAAATATAAATGGAATAATTTAGTCGCCCGAAGTTTATTACTAAAGTCATGAATTTAAGACTGATTTACATTCATGTTCATCTTAATGCACAGACCAGATCCTCCAGACCCCAGCTGTGTGTCCATGAAGAGTGATTGGTCAATGGATCCTCCACGTAACTTTAGCGGACACACTGATCCTAGGTTTAGGTGAGTGCTTTAATAAACATTTATCTTACCAAGAAAATTGTTCATTATTAACACTGTAAAGGGACTAAAGTGCCTGTATGTAATGCAATTTCAGTGCAATTGCTAATACAATGCTATATAAGATATGTATTGCAACATTACGATGTCCAGAAATCAGTTTCAATTGTACATTGAGTTTAATGTATCAACATAGAACTCATGTTTAATGTGATAGCTTCATTTTTATGTCTACTATAATACAATATTTTGTTAGTCTCGATATTCTTCACATCAGTGAATAAATACATAGATCTGCTATCAACATTTGTATTCCCTAGTGGCCTGCCCAGCAAACATTGGTCCGACGGCAACGTCGTGTCCCTGGCCAAAAATAGTCGCGGTATGACGGCATAAATCGGTAAAAATATGTAACACAGAACATTTCCTAAAAATGCATTCAGATACATGTGTGCATGTCTACAGTTATCTGAGGTTGCATGTATAATTGTTATTTTGACTTTTAGCTACGTGTAGTTCAATATATACCATGTTGTGTTTCGGGTGAGAGAGGACGTCACCATGGCGACGTCTTTTACATGTGCATTTATAGTCCATCATGACCCTCTATGAAATCAATTGTGATAAAGCTGTGCTTAATCCTTGCGTGGTTAATACTGCAATAATTAATTAAATTATTTTATAATTATAATAATAATATTATAATATATATTAAATATAATATATATAATAATTATACTGCAAAATTTTTTATTAAATTAAAGTTTTAATAAGTTTTGTGAATACGTCCACTGACGTCCTTTACACGTCTCGGGTGAGAGGACGTCACCTGGCGACGTCTTTTACACGTGCATTTATAGTCCATCATGACCCTCCATCATGGAATCCTTGTGAAATATGCAAAAGCTGTGCTTAATCCTTGCATGGTTAATACTGCAAAAATTAATTTAATTGCCCAAGTAGTTTTTAAGAGGTGTGAAGACGTCCACTGACGTCCTTTACACGTCAAGGCTGTGAATACACGTCCACTGACGTCCTTTACACATCTAGTCAAGCAAGACAGAACCCCCCCCCCCCCCCCCCCCCCCCAGGAATTATCTTTATGAAATACACGAATTGTATACAAAGTAAATATATTTACTTTATCTTGTTTAAATAAATTATAATCTCACAGTTCCCAGTGTGGTTAAGTGAATGCAAAGCCTCTGCATTTTAGTCATTATTTCAACCTGATACGTTGTGTTTTTTTTTGTTTTTTTTAATGGAATGTATGCATGTAAAACAGAAATATATCTGGTCACCATTTATGTCTGAGTTGGATGTAATTGCCAAAACTGTGCTGCCAAGATGTAACAAAAGATCTCCCGACATTACCAAATCCCGCGATAGGTTAGATTATCTCACGAGATGTTAACGCGTTTTCCCCATAGACTCACTCCGGAACACTGAAGTTTGAACAACCACGAAGAGAGGAGGAATTGAGGCCCATATTATTAGAAATCTACTGTTGGGTACGTACATTTTGTATTATTAGATTCACGTGCTAGAGTTTTACTTGTTTGACATGAATGAACCGAAAGAAATGATGCCCACATTGTCAACTGAAATTGGCTAACGTTAACTGAGTTTGGCTAAAATTAGCTAGTAGGCTAAAAGTTGCTTTGAACTTATACAACGGTATACCATAGTATAAAGTATGTTTAATGATACAGTCAAAGTTATTACTGTAAATTATTAATGTAGCCTTTTGAGAGTTTCTTTCAGAAAGTAAATTATCTGAAGTAGAATGAAATGTTTAGCTGGATTTGAACATGTATGTTTTCAGTAACTGCTTTAAAAATATTTTGTAATTTTAGAATTGCTAAACATGTCTATTCAGGGGACATCACAGCCCACCTGTCTTTATCAGAAATGTCCTGTTCACTTTCTCACTGTTACACACCTAGTTAAGGGTCTTCTCAAGGGCACCACAGTGGTATTGAAGAGGCAGGGGACAAATGCTGTTTTGAATTTAGCTGAAGACCATAAAAATATTTTGAAAATAAGTGCATGTCATTTACCTCAAATTTTTAATTTTCATTTATTTTAAAAATAAATATATTCTCTTCCCTTAGATGCTGTGAAGAGGTGGAGCCCACATGCTACAGACACTGAAATTGATGCAGCAATGGCAGAACACCTGAAACACACTCCAGGAAGAGCTGGGGGGGGTGGTGGATACAAAAAATGAGCCAAACAATGTGTTTAAGGGATAGTTCACCCAAAAATGAAAATTGTCATCATTTACTCAACCTCATGTTTCAAACCTGTATACCTTTCTATGCTAAACACAAAGATGTTTAGAAGAATGTTTGTAACCAAGCAGATGTCGCTTCCCATTAATAATAATTTTTTCTTCAACAATGGTAGTCAGTGGATGCTCTATTTGCTTGGTTACAAACATTCTTCAAAATATCTTCTTTTGTGTTCAGCAGAAGAAAGAAACTCATACAGGTTTGGAATTTGGTGAGTAAATTACATAATTTTCATTTTTGGGTGAACTATCTTTATATAATAATTCAGTATTTTGCAATTGTTATTTTAGTTTGGTTAACAAATCGAGAGCTTAGAATTATAAGGTTCTATCTCCGTTTATTGTAGTTTATTGAGCATCAAAGTTTTTAAACTCGGTTTATGTTTTGTGAGATGGAACCTTTTACTTTATTAATAACTACTAACAATTATTTTTTTTTTTTACAAAAATAACACCACACAGGCATTAATAAACACCTAATGGATCAGATTGTCAAAAACTCAATTTCAACCAAAAGTGGAGATAGAACCTTATAATTCTAAGCTCACGAAATGTTAAACATTGAAAAAATATCAATATCAATTGATCAATTGGCTGTTCAATATCAATAAAATGTTGTGCTTAATCAGAACATGCTTCTTTTTTGCTTATGTCCACAAATAATGTGTTATTGTTTTTTATGTCCACGTGATTAAAACGTTTTATTGACGTTCAGGTCTGACTGGACCAATTTTGGACCTTTTTAGAACCTTTGTCAAGATGTGTAGGCTAAACCTCAAGACTTGATTGTCTTTCACGATGTTACACAATAGGTGTGTGATTATTTTATATGCAGGCTTATATATACACTTAAATTATGCAGCAACACATTTAAACACATATGACGACGCATTTAGACGTCCAGGGACGCGCAGAAGAGACGTGGAATTCACGGCCAGAAATGACGTCGGTTCAACTTCCATTTTGGAACTATTTTTCAACCATGACGGGACGTCTCGGACGGACGTCTTTTCAACGGTCATTAAACGTCCAAATGTTTGCTGGGATGTCAAGAAACCTCACTTCCTTCAAGCCTAATGTCACTTATCTCAATGTCTCCAACTTGAAAGATCAAGAGAAATGTGTGGCTCAGGCTTGCCTCACAATGGGACAAGCCTATAACAGTAATGTACTCTGTCCACATTTCTCACACAATCCCATTGGATGTTTAGATATTAGATGTAATTCAAACCTGTATGTCCCATCCTTAATCTTGTAATTATATTTTCCTCCCTCCTGTGTCCCCCATTCTACCTTTTGCCTCTTTCTTTTGAATTGCATTTAAATGTCTCCCTTTAGTCTCATTATCCCAATACTGTTGCCACTTTTTACTCATTTTTTTCTTTTATTTCTGATTTTATTTCTCTTATACGTATGTGGTAGCTCAATTTCTACCATTTCATCATCTACTGCTTGCTTAGCTAATTTATCTGCTTCTTCATTCCCTTTAATTCGCACATGGGCTGGATCCCTCATAAACTGTACTTCTATCCTATACCTTGTTTTAACTCAAAGAGATTTTGAAGGATTTCCATTACTATGTATTGCCTTGATTCTGACTTTTGGTTATCAACACTGACCATTGCTGAATATGAATCTGAACATATGACCGCATTTTGTATTTCTATTGCAAGCAGAATAGCCGTCAGTTCACCTGTATTTACTGACAGTTGATCATGTATTCAAGCTTTTCTCTTTATCTGTAACTTTGGACCATTGACTGCCACTCCTACTCTCCATCCTTTTTTGGAAGCATCTGTGTATATCTATTTCCGTACTTAAGCCCTAAATATTCCTTTGTTCTCATTTCTTCCATCTCAATACTTCCTTCTGTTTGTCTTATCTTCAGTAAAGTTAAATCTACTATTGGCTGAGGAAGAATCCATAAAGGGTAATGTGGGTAGGCTACACCACTCTTATACACATCTATATTTACTTTATACACATCTATATTATTCTTTCCTTGTTCCCAACATATTCCTTGTATATTCTTTGTTGGATGTACCTCATCATGACTTTTATTATTTGACCAATATACTGCCATTAACTTTTGGCTTCTATTATCAAACAGCATTTCATTTATCTCTACTATCATTGCTGCAATAGGTGTTGTTGGATATGCCCCCACTGTAAAGTTCCTTGATTTTCCACTAGATGGCGTTATTTCTACCCAGATTATTTATCCTTAGTTTAAATGGTTGTAATGCTCTCACCTGTGTTGAATCATACCTAATGATAAACCCTATTTAAGGCCTCACGGCCTTTTGTTCTTGTTCAGTCCTCATGTTAGCCAAAGTGTTGTCATTCCTAAGAATTTTTGGGTTTGAGATTTTTTTCCCTGCCTTCTGTTTTGTTCTTTGATTACCTGCATTTCCCAAACTTTATTATAGAACTCTAACATTACTTTCAACGATTCCTCGCTTAACTGCTAAATCGTATAATAGCTGATTTCATCTTGACCAGGAGCAGTTTCTCTCATTCTCATCAGAGCTCGTTTTAGTTCCGGCATTCAAATGGGACATCCATTATATCATCTCTTTCTTCTCTTTTTTCCAATAGATGAGGATGTTCTTTTAATATTTCCTCCCTTTTTCTCTTAAATTCTTCATTCAGATTTTCCATACTGTTTACTTTTATAAATGTATTACAAAACATTTCTGCTTTATCGCTGTTTTCTACTGCCATAACTTCCCCTTCATTTAACATGGGATATTATATCTCCTTCCATATTCCATTCATCCTTCTGATCATATTCCATACCTCTTCTATTGATGTACTTTTCCCTATTCTGTCACAGAAATCTCTCCAATGTTGCCTTTTGCCCTTACCACAACTTTTACTTTTGCTTGTTCTCTCTTATATTCCATTAGATCTTCATAGTTTTGCCTTATACCTTCGCTCTCCTTTTCCTTCTAATAGCTTCATCACACTCCTTATTCCACCATGGTACCATTTTAATCTTTCTTCTTCCTTTGCTTTTAGGAATATTACTAACTGCTGCATTTTTCATGACCCCTATAATTTTCTCACTTATACTGTAGCTTCTCTATCATCACCATTTCTTACATTTATGTCTAAACTATCCTCCACCATTTTCACATACTTAGTCCAGTTAGCTTTCTCATATTTGTTTCTCTTTCATCTCTCTCTACACTCTTATTTATACACATTTCTATCAAAATAGGAAAGTGATCACTGTACATTTCCGTAATACCTTCCAGTTAATTATTCCCCCTAACTTACTATTTGTTAGAGTTCGAACTAACACCGCTTCTTGACTTGTTCGCATCTATTCGTGTACCTCTATCATTCAGACAGATCAAATTCATCTCATCCATTAATTTTTCAGTAAACTGCCCGTTTCTATCAATCACACTTCCTCCCCACATATTACTATGGGCATTGAAATCCACACCAGATCACCATCTCTCTCTATACTTTGCCCTTCTATCTTCATCTCTTCATAACACGCCCACCATCCATTTCCCTCTTCCCGATCTCTTTTCACAGATACATTTACATTTATGCGTTTGGCAGACGCTTTTATCCAAAGCGACCTACGTTGCATTTCACATTTACATTCTTATCAATATCCTTTTATTACAAAATCAAATTTAGGTTTCAGCCAAGACGCTTGTACACATATCACATCTGTTTTTTCCTCCATCTGATTTAGATAACCCTTAAATTCCACCAAACTTCTAGCATTGCATTGTGATATTACTAACATCAAGATTATTGTCCCATGTCCCATGATACTAGGCTGTATTTTTTAAGTTCGACCATCTCTAACCATCTCCCATGTTATCCTTTTGTTATCTTCTCTGCGGCTCTCACTATTATCTGTATCTTTTCTGTTCTTCTTTCAGTCTGGTGCTGAACAATTTATGACCTCTGCCATGAATAACACAAAACTCTTTTTACTTCCTATCATTGTGTCATCTGATATATTGCTTCTCTTTTCCTCATTTCTGAGATCAAACTCCTCACACCTGAGACAATCTCAGTGGGAATAATCTGGTACATGATGCAAGTGTGAAGAGTCTCTCTGATTTAAAAGATAAATAATTATACATTATAAACTCAAGACACTGCTGTAAGTAAGGATGCATTTAATATAATAATGACATTTGAAGTAAAAGTGTCAGCAGTAATGACCCATAATGCACATTTGTGTGTTTTATTTTACTGAGATATTAAATTGTTTTGAATTTGGGGCCAAAGAGACATTATCATCAAAACTGAATGGTAGGGCTAGTGTAAGTGAATATAATATACAGTTTGTACAGTATAAAAATCATTACACCTGAGAGTGTTCACAAAGATAGCGAACCAGCCGTGTGTGCGCGTGTCTGTAATATTTCTATTAAGTGACTTTATATGAATTAAAAACATTTTTGTGTGGAAGATCTATTCAAATATGCATCCCTTACATACTGGTGTTGAGGGTCAAACTTTTATTTTGTTGATTGGGATACTCAAAAAATTTGTGGATGTTGTATTTGCACTAGGCTATATTATGGGTGTTTGATGAACGCATGTTCCTGCTTGTGATTCTTGATCAGACCAGTAGAGGACAGCAACTCTTTCAAACTCCAGCAGTACAAACGCAGTTTGTTGTTTCCATATTCATCGTCTTTTGTTTTTAATGACATTTCAATCTTCCTTTAAGAGTAGCCTATACTTGACGCACAAATGTGCGAGAATAGAACAATTGGACCATTCAGGGGAATCTCTTCGTCAGCTATATTTGATATAGAGGAAAAGATTCATGCTGTTTAGTAAATGTTCCTCCGTAAGAAACCGGAAAAATGAACTTTACGCCCCTTTCCTGCTCATCTGAGTCAGTTGGTGTCCATCAAAGTGAAAGTAAAATCCATCGACACACGCCATTTAATGAAAACATCAAAAATCATTTAGATTTTCTTAATGTAACATCAATATGATCAGCATGACCTGTGACAGACAGATTTTCGCACAGGTGAGTCTTCCTACAGTTTAAGTATTGCTTACATTTTATTTTTGTGTTTTTCTACCTAGCGATGTAGTCTGCACTCCAGGGCCATTTTGTTTAGCTAATTACCTGATTTTCCATTAATTTTATATAAATCTAAGACATTTTATGGTTTAAAATAGACATTTGCATTCAGAACGCCAACACATCGTTCTAGAAAAGACAGATTTAACGATATTGAGACATTCTTCCTTTTAAAAACAATAGTTCGACTTTTGTGTTCGAATATTTAGCTCCTGACATCATATTTTATCAGGAGTTTCCAAGAGTTGGTTTTCTCTTATAGATATCCCACTAAGCAAAATTATGTTCAAAAGACGTCTTTTTAATGTCTTTGTCACAAAAGCGTACGCTGAAAAGATTTTGGACATAATTGTGCTTAATGGGATATCAGCACAATATAAAACGTACTCGGTTACTAACGTAACCTCGGTTCTCTCTAGAAGAGGGAACGAGTACTGCGTTTTATCAAAACGCTACGGGAAAAGTCTCTTTTCACGAAACACTGAAGCAAAAAATTATCCTTTAATTTTCATATATGTAAAACGCGTTGCGGCAGCAGCAGACAGCTATGGCGAGACGGCTTGCTCGCTCATTGGCTGCTCTGCGGCAACTGCTTAAGCCTATCGAGCGAGGCCTGGGATGACATCAGGCCAATGAGGGCGCTTCGCGCCCTCCTCGCCACTTCCCGCCGAAACGGGCGTGGCTTACCTCTATAAAAGGAGCTCGAGAAGGCTGACTCACTTGATTTTGATCGCCGAAGCGAACCAGAGTGAACCGTACGCACGGCAGAGAACGCAGTACTCGTTCCCTCTTCTAGAGAGAACCGAGGTTACGTTAGTAACCGAGTACGTTCTCTTACGAGAGTCCTCTCGTACTGCGTTTTATCAAAACGCTACGGGAAAAGTCTCTTTTCACGAAACACTGAAGCAAAAAATTATCCTTTAATTTTCATATATGTAAAACGCGTTGCGGCAGCAGCAGACAGCTATGGCGAGACGGCTTGCTCGCTCATTGGCTGCTCTGCGGCAACTGCTTAAGCCTATCGAGCGAGGCCTGGGATGACATCAGGCCAATGAGGGCGCTTCGCGCCCTCCTCGCCACTTCCCGCCGAAACGGGCGTGGCTTACCTCTATAAAAGGAGCTCGAGAAGGCTGACTCACTTGATTTTGATCGCCGAAGCGAACCAGAGTGAACCGTACGCACGGCAGAGAACGCAGTACTCGTTCCCTCTTCTAGAGAGAACCGAGGTTACGTTAGTAACCGAGTACGTTCTCTTACGAGAGTCCTCTCGTACTGCGTTTTATCAAAACGCTACGGGAACCCCTTGCAAAACGCCGTGCGTGCTGGGATAAAAACACTGATCACCGGAAGCTTTTTCAGGCATACAGTGCATAATCACCAGATTGACTCACACAGAGTCAGGGAATAAGGGTGAGAGCCTTAAATCCCTAAATCTTAGCGTCGTAGAAAAAACATGTCCACAGACGCAAGTATAATCATCACATAGACAGGGTAGGGAACCTGAACTAATGTGGAAAATGTGGGTCTTACACAGTTCTGCCCAAGATAGTCGGTAGCGCATAGCGCATGAGTTTCAGCGGTCTGATTAGACGGCTGAACAGATTACACCGACAAAAGCTTAGCCTGCAAGGCGGGAACCTCTAGGTTATAAAACCTGATAAATGTAGACGGCGAGGCCCAACCTGCCGCCGTACATATATCCTGTAGGGAAATCCCGCTGGACCAAGCCCACGAAGAAGCAACGCTTCTCGTAGAGTGCGCTCTGACTCCCAAAGGGCATGGAATGCCCTTGGCAGTATAAGCCAGCGCTATGGCGTCAACTATCCATCTGGATAGACTTTGTTTCGAAACAGCCATTCCTTTGGAACGTCCGCTGAACGAGACAAAGAGCTGCTCTGTCTGTCTGAAGACAGCAGAGTGGGACATATAAGCTCTTAAAGCCCTAACAGGGCAAAGAAAACTCGAGTCCCCTTCCTCACTCGATGCCGGCAGGGCAGCCAGGGATATAACCTGAGCCCGAAAAGGCGTGTTGAGGGATTTCGGCACATAGCCATGCTTAGGTTTGAGTATGACTTTAGAGTCATCAGGACCAAACTCCAAGCACGCCGGGCTCACAGAGAGCGCGTGCAGGTCGCCTATGCGCTTCACTGAAGCGAGAGCCATCAAAAACACTGTTTTGAAAGACAAATGTTTGAGGCTGATAGACTGGATAGGCTCGAAAGGGGCACCTTTCATGGCCGCTAGGACCGTAGAAAGGTCCCACAAAGGAACTGAAGGAGGTCTGGGTGGATTCAGTCTCCTAGCTCCCCTGAGGAAGCGGATGACTAAATCATTCCTTCCCAGCGACTGACCCAGCGTTGAACCAAAGAACGCTGAAATAGCCGCCACATACACTTTGAGCGTGGAAGGGGATCTGCCCTTATCCAACAGCTCTTGTAGGAAGGAGAGAACCTCCGTTACCTCACATTCGAGGGGTGAAATGCTCCGAGCTGCACACCAGCCGGAGAAAACCGACCACTTCGAAGCATAAAGCCGCCGTGTCGACGGTGCTCTAGCCTGAGTGATGGTATTCACGACTCCCTCTGTGAGACCAACGGGTATCCGTTGAGCACCCACACATGAAGGGACCACAGTTCCGGGTGTGGGTGCCAAATCGAGCCCCCGGCCTGCGAGAGGAGATCTCTCCTCAATGGCAGCGGCCATGGAGCGATATCTGCCAACTGCATCAGAACTGGGAACCATGTTTGGTTCTCCCAGAACGGAGCTACAAGCAGGACTGGGCATTTCGTTTCCCTGACCCGTTCCAGCACCTGTGGCAGGAGGGAGACGGGGGGAAAAGCGTATAACGGGCAGCGCGGCCACCTCCGGGACAGCGCGCTGTCGGTCTTTGAAAAGAACGCGGGGCAGTGCGCGTTTTCGCGGGACGCGAAAAGGTCCACCTCCGCTCTGCCGAATCTCTCCCACAACAGCCGGACTGTTTGTGGGTGTAGAGACCATTCGCCCGGGGGAACATTGTTCCTGGACAGTATGTCTGGGCCCACATTCTGAAGCCCAGGTACATGCACTGCTCTCAGCGAGCGTAAGTTGTGCTGAGCCCATAGTAGGAGGCGTTTCGCCAGCCTGTACAGGGATATGGATTTCAGACCGCCCTGGCGATTTATGTAGGACACCACAGCCATGTTGTCCGAACGGACTATGACGTGTTCGTCCTTGATGCGGGGACAAAAACGTGTCATCGCGTTGTGCACTGCCAGCATTTCTAGGCAGTTTATGTGTAGGAGCTTTTCTCGTTCCGACCACAGGCCGAAGAACGGTCTGCCCTCGAGCAGAGCTCCCCATCCCGAGGTGGATGCGTCTGTCGACACCATCCTCACTCTCGAGGAAGTCCCCAGGCTTACACCTGATTGGTACCAGTCGTCCGCCGTCCAAGGCGCCAGGGCTGAAACACAGCTCTGATCGACCTTGAGGCGTAATCGACCGGTCGCCCACGCTCTGCGCGGTACCCGCGTTTTCAACCAGAACTGCAGCGGGCGCATGCGGAGCAAGCCCAGCCGGAGAACTGACGATGCTGAAGCCATGAGACCCAGCATCTTTTGAAACTTCCTGAGCGGGGTGACAGCGCCGCGGCGGAAAGACCTCGCCGCGCGCTGAATGATCAACACGCGCTGTGGTGACAGCCGCGCTGTCATAGACTGTGAGTCCAGAACGACGCCCAGAAACAAAATCGTTTGACTGGGGTTCAATGAACTCTTTTGTCCAGTTGACTGTGATACCAAGATTCTCGAGGTGATCGAGTAAAATGGTTCTGTGCTCCACGAGCTGTGATCGTGATTGAGCTAGGATCAACCAGTCGTCCAAATAGTTCAGCACTCGCATGCCTCTGAGTCTGAGAGGAGCGAGCGCTGCGTCCATGCATTTCGTAAATGTACGGGGTGCTAGGGACAAGCCGAATGGCAGGACTTTATACTGGTATGTCTGACCCTCGAAGGCGAATCTCAAGTATCGCCTGTGGTGTGACGCTATTTGTATTTGAAAATACGCGTCCTTCAGATCTATTGACATGAACCAGTCTTCTCGGCGAACATGCGCGAGAATTTTGCTGGTTGTGAGCATTTTGAAACTGCGTTTCACCAATACTCTGTTCAACCGTCTTAGATCCAGTATGGGTCTGATACCGCCGTCCTTTTTGGGGACTAGAAAGTATCTGCTGTATAGCCCCCCTTCGCTTAGAGCTGGGGGAACGCGCTCTATCGCCCCTTTGCTTATCAGTTTTGATATTTCGGCTCGAAGTAGGTGAGCTACTTCCAACGAGACCGTAGTTTCGACGCGCGCTATGAAGCGGGGAGGGCGTCGACAAAACTGTAGCGAGAAGCCTCTCTTTATAATGCCTAGCACCCAGTCCGAAACCCCTGGGAGCGCTGCCCATGCTTCTGCATGGCTGGCTAGGGGCTGGATACGGAGCGCACTCTGATCGCCGTGCGACAGAGGTGCTTCGGGGGATACAAACATAGGCGTTATGCCTGTGGCATTTGAGGCGGGGCGCGCGCTTAATACAGCGGGCGAGACGCTCGTCCTCGACCTTACTACAGTGCTTAGCTGAGTGAGGGAGGACTGAGAAAGTCTCATAGGACCCATGTGAGCGAGTAGATGTGGGCTGGGAGCGGGCACATTTACTGCTTTGGGCGCGGCGTCTGCCTGAGCAGAGCGCGCGCTCACAGTTCTCGTTTTTACAGAGAGCCTGTGATGTGTTAGACATAGTGTTCGTGGGCACTGGGAAGTGGGCACTCTCACTATGCTGGAAGCGCAACCGACCTGAGTCGATTTTATGTGCGCGGGCCCTATGTGTAGGGCTGTGCTTATGTGTAGTGATGGGCACTGAGGAGTGGGCATCGAGACTACATTTATAGCACCATCGGCCGTGGCCGGGACACCAGAAAATACACTCTTTTCGAGATTTATCTGGGTAGCCGTGAGAACGGCTTTTGTGTGCAGGCAAGCGGGCGGCAGTGCAGGCTTGCTCTCTGCAGAAAACACTGGAACAGTCGCAAACCTTGGGACTGAAACAGCGGGGCACTTGGGTGGGAGGCCGGCCGCAACGGGACTCACACACCTGCGCTTTCCCAGGCTTGCTAGGACTTCTTCGGCACTTCCGGTTTTACCACAACCCTCGATCGCGGCCCGCGCGAAGAGGGGCGCCGGGCGCTGGACCGAGAGCGGGGCCTCGAGCTGCGCTGTTGTGGCTGCTGCGAAGAGGCGGCCGAAGGCGGGGGCTGAGGCTGAGAGCTCCGCGGGGTCCGTTTGTCACGAACCGCTGCAGAACCGGAGCGCTTCGGTAGGAAGTGCTTGAAGGCTTGAGACGCTTTCTGGGCCTCGGTAAATCTCTCCACGAACTCGGAGAGAGAAGAACCAAAAAGGCCGGTGGAAGACAGCGGGGCATCGAGAAACGCAGTGCGCTCGGAATCGGCCATCTCCGTGAGCGTCAGCCATAAGTGCCTCTCAGCGACAGTGGCGGAAGCCATACACCGTCCCATGGCTTGTGCGGCGGCTTTAATAGCTCGGAGCGTGAGATCTGAAGCGCTCCTTAAATCCGCGATGCAGATAGCGTCAGGTCCCATCTCGTCCAGCTTACGGAGGAGATCACCCTGGTAAATCTGCAGCGTAGCCATGGTGTGTAGCGATGACGCGGCCTGCCCAGCGGCGGAGAAGATTCGCGCGAGCAGCGTCGACGTCATGCGGCAGGCTCTGGAAGGCAACACCGGTTTAGTCCGCCGTCCAGCAGAGGGCGGGCAAAGGTGGGTCGCTATCGCCTGTTCCACCGGCGGAAGAGAGAGGTAGCCTCGGTCACTGGCATTATCCAGAGAGGAAAATGCGGGTGACACAGATGAGCGCGTCCGCGCAGAGTAGGGCGCGTTCCAAGCCTTCGCAACTTCTTCGTGTAACTCAGGAAGAAAAGGAGCGGGCTTAGATTCCGGAGAAGTGCGCTCACCAGGGAGGAAACTACCATCCAGCCGGGTTCGAGAGGGGGGCTCCGGTGCAGACCACTCGAGGCCGGGCGCTGAGCATCAGGAAGTGATTCGAGAGAGGCCGGTGAAGCTGGCGGGCGAACCGGCGAGCTTGGTCGGGCTGGAGCGGGTTCCGGGACCCGCTGCGAGCGGCGCTTTTTACGGCGCGGCATCGCGGCGGTGAATGCAGGCTTGGAAAAGGATGCCAGGCGAGTCCTCAGAGTCACCATCGGCAAAAGCTCACAGTGAGGGCATCCGCCGTCAGCGAGCGCGAGCGCTGCATGGTCCTCACCCAGGCAGGAAACACAGATGACGTGCTTGTCTCCCTCGGTGAGTGGGGCTCGGCACGAGCCGCAGGAAGGCATCTTGAAAAAGACGCAGCTCTTTTAGGGGTGAGTGTTGCGAAGAACACACACACACACACACACACAGAAAAGCAATAATATGAAAAGGATATAGGCGTCGGAAAGCGCAGCAGGTACGGCTGTAGAAGGCGGCGTTGGCCAGCGGCTTCGAGGGCTCGTCCCGCTGATGTGCTTGCTTCAACGACGCTGCTTCCGTGATCCAGCGATGCGTGCGCTTCGCTGAAGAGATTAAAATCAAGTGAGTCAGCCTTCTCGAGCTCCTTTTATAGCGGTAAGCCACGCCCGTTTCGGCGGGAAGTGGCGAGGAGGGCGCGAAGCGCCCTCATTGGCCTGATGTCATCCCAGGCCTCGCTCGATAGGCTTAAGCAGTTGCCGCAGAGCAGCCAATGAGCGAGCAAGCCGTCTCGCCATAGCTGTCTGCTGCTGCCGCAACGCGTTTTACATATATGAAAATTAAAGGATAATTTTTTGCTTCAGTGTTTCGTGAAAAGAGACTTTTCCCGTAGCGTTTTGATAAAACGCAGTACGAGAGGACTCTCGTAAGAGAACTGTCTCTCGAGTTTTTCTTCTGGCACACATCACAGGAATACTGACAGTAAGTAATGTGGTGCAGTGTGATGATATTCACGAGTTTAGGCCATTTATTTTTTGCCATTTATGCTCAAAATGTTGCCATGAAAAGAGTTGACAGGTATTGAAAGCACCAGTATTATTAATATAACTATGTGGTTTTACTGAGGCTCATTGAAGGAGTGTGATACCACCACAACCCTATGTATCCTCATATTTAGGATTTGGCCTTTTAGGTTAAGAATTAAAAGTTGGTAAAAACTTTGGTAAAAACTTGTAAGGTTGGTAAAAAAATAAAAAAGAGAACTTTTTTATCCTCATTTCTAACATGATACGTTTGTTGTAAGAACTACACTTTTTCCTAGCAAATCAATTTACCACTCAATAAATAGTAATCAGAAACACATTTAAATAGCATGTGAGTGCATGAAGAGACTGAACCAATTAATTTTTATTTTTAAAGTATTTAAAAAATTTGATGTAAAAATAGTGTTGTCAAAAGAAAAAAAGTATTTTCTTCAATGTATATATTTTTTAAGGATGTGAGGCGATTAAGGCCAGCTCAGAACCGCCATTTTCTTGGCCACCGTGCGTTTGATGATTCTGCCGTTTTGCTTCGACCAAATCCATCTTGTCTGCCTGAAGTGCTGCTTCTTCAGTTTGTGTAACAGTGAGTTAATTTGATTGATCTTTAGTGTTTGTACCAATTAGATCAGTCTCAGGATCACATCTTATCTTGAGCAAGCCTTGAGGTGTTATGTGGCTGTTACCATTTGTCTTAGACAAACAGAGCTAATGTGGCTGTTATACTTGAGGCTCGGCCTGTCACTGTCTGACTTTGTTGGTATATTATCTCAACCTATCTAGCTGATGTTGACCACTGGGGGTGGTAAACGTTCAGGGCTTAGTGTATTTATTGCAATGAAGCTGAGTGATATTACTACAACCTTATGTATCCTCATATTTAAAATTTGTGCTTTTAGCTTAATAATTAAAAGGGGGTAAAGTGTGGTTTTCAGGCACAAATGGCACACTTTCCTGTTGGTAAGAATTTAATGTAGCATAATTATTCAGTTAATCAACAATCAATCATTATCACAGTGTCTTATTATAATTTCCCTTGATGTTTTGTTTCAGTTCAGTCCAGATGCAAAAACCAAAGTCATCTGAACCCAGCTGTGTGTCCATAAAGAGTGACCGGTCAATGGATCCTCCACTTAAGTTTAGTGGACACACTGATCCTGGGTTTAGGTAAACACTTTAAACCGTTTGTCTTATTATATCTTTTGTGCTGAAATTAAATAATTTTTCAGTGCCTGTATTCAATGCATTTCAGAAGATAAGCTCTTGTTATCATGTATTCAACACTATATATCACATTGTAATTAATTCTGTCACCTGGGTTTTGGGTCCAATACAATGTTGTTGTTGTTGTTGTTGTTGTTGTTGTTGTTGTTGATGTTGACAAGCAAGGACTGTGGCCCGTTGCCTTGTCTTCTGTATTAACAGTGTAAACCCAATCACAAAGCACGCGCACCTCCTAGTGTTCTTTATATAAAACACAAAGAAAAAAACCTACATGATGCTATTGCTTATTAACTTAACAGCTTTAACTAAAAATATACACAAGCTTAACTGAAATTATTCTCATAAGAGTGTTTTCCAACATAATGATAGAAATATTAAACTGTTTAAAGCTTAATTTTTCATAAGGCACTAATTTGCAGACTCTCAATAAGCTGCAGTTGCAGGATCCACTTGTTTAAGCAGCAAATAAATGGGTGGTGTCCGACTGGACCGATTCTGGATTGTAGTGGTGGGCCGCCAGGGCTGATTTTTTTTTGTCCCAGTCCAGCCCTGAGTTTAGTGGTGCCGTGCAGGTAAAATGAAGGGTGAGTTGAGACAGGGATGTTTGCAGCAGTATTTATTCAAATAAACGAGATAATCTGACAGTAAGGTAGCACACAAATGCAACTTAAACAGCTTTGCATTTACACAAAGACAATAAACAACAATGGACTGATTAAATTGAGTGATAAAACATAGCCATGCTAATAAGAGTGTGTGAATAACATTGTTGTGTTCAACTTCAATCCACAGACTGGACCCTCCAGAACCCAGCTGTGTGTCCATGAAGAGTGACCAGTCAATGGATCCTCCACCTAAGCTTGGTGGCCACACTGATCATGGATTTAGGTAAACACTTTACTAAAGTATCTTTATCTTATTACATCTGTTTTAACATTCTTTTAAAAGAATTGTTCAAATGTAATGTTGTGAAGTGTCTTCAATATCTGTGTGCAATGTATTTTAGAATGAAGATCATAATTAACAGCTTCGATATGTAGACTATAACAGTTAATAGTTCAGTCAGTCACGTTCAACGTTACGTCAGAACTGAACTGACTAATTTGGATCATTGGGATTACAGCAGAGAGCCATCGGTTAATACACAAGGTGATATGAGGATATCGCCCTCCCGGCGGCCCTCCCACTCCTCTTTTCCATTGCAGACTGTGGAGCTTCCGGTTGAGTTTGCTGGTCCTTCTCATGGGGGACCCAGCATCTCATATATATATGTATATATATTAGGCAGGCCCGGACTGGCCATCGGGAGCACCGGGAGAATTCCCGGTGGCCTGGCGACTAATTTGGCCTGCTGCCAGCCAGTGTTTTTTTTTATTATTTTTTTACTATTACCTTTACCAGTGATCATTTTCGAATTCATCATTCAATAAAATTATTATAATAAAATAAAATCATGAATCTGTTAGTCTTGACTGGCAAGGCTACGATTCGACTTTAAGCCTCAGCCAAACGGTTTTATCAGAAAATGCGAGCATCACCCGATGATGGACAGTAAACGGCCAGGTGGAGCAGAGAGGGAAAGGACAACGAAAAAGAAAGCACTCAGAGAACAAGCATTAAAATGTTGCAAAATGAATGACCTGTTCTGGGCTTCAAGTGCAGGTCAGTTTCATCTGTAAATACTGTACTTTTTTCTTTGTTAACTTAGTATTGAAATGCTAGCAAATGTAAGCGGTATAGCGCCCCTATTACTATCGTCACTCAAAATACTGTATGCTAAAGGAGATTAATATTATTTAGTGTAAAGTTACATTAGTAATTTAGCAGACAAATATTAACATGTATGTGGTACTGGGAGCAGGGAGACAGGAGTGATAGTGCAGACATCAACAAAAAATAATGCAATAACATTTTATTAGACAATTTATAAAATTATGTCTGCCCATTTGTGAGGTTTAAAACTTTTTTCCTTTCCTTTTTTTTTTTTTTAATCAAATGAAGGCAGCAAATATACGTGTGTTGTCTGACTGGACCGATTCTTGATTGTAGTGGTGGGCCGCCAGGGCTGATTTTTTTTTTGTCCCAGTCCAGCCCTGAGTTTAGTGGTGCCGTGCAGGTAAAATGAAGGGTGAGTTGAGACAGGGATGTTTGCAGCAGTATTTATTCAAATAAACAAGATAATCTGACAGTAAGGTAGCACACAAATGCAACTTAAACAGCTTTGCATTTACACAAAGACAATAAACAACAATGGACTGATTAAATTGAGTGATAAAACATTGCCATGCTAATAAGAGTGTGTGAATAACATTGTTGTGTTCAACTTCAATCCACAGACTGGACCCTCCAGAACCCAGCTGTGTGTCCATGAAGAGTGACCAGTCAATGGATCCTCCACCTAAGCTTGGTGGACACACTGATCATGGGTTTAGGTAAACACTTTACTAAAGTATCTTTATCTTATTACATCTGTTTTAACATTCTTTTAAAAGAATTGTTCAAATGTAATGTTGTTAAATGTCCTCAATGCCTGTGTGCAATGTATTTTAGAATGAAGATCAGAATTAACAGCTTCGATATGTAGACTATAACAGTTAATAGTTCAGTCAGTCACGTTCAACGTTACGTCAGAACTGAACTGACTAATTGGGATCTTTGGGATTACAGCAGAGAGCCATCGGTTAATACACAAGGTGATATATGGATATCGCCCTCCCGGCGGCCCTCCCACTCCTCTTTTCCATTGCAGACTGTGGAGCTTCCGCCTTTATATATATATATATATATATATATATTTATTAAGGGTGTAACGGTTCACAAAATTCACGGTTCGGTTCGATACGATACACTGGTGTCGCTACAGTGAAAAGAAAGAAATGCCAGAGAAATTTCCTTGATTTTATTATTTTTTTATTAAAACAAACATCATAAAGTATGATCATTTTTTACTTTGAGCAATGATGGAGCTATACTTGACTCTTCTTAGGAGCATATAAAACAAAAACAGCCCCTTGCTCCTTGAAAAAAAATAAAATGTAATATTGTTGTAGATATAAACAAAGGTTTATTTTATTTCAGATATATATTTGAGGGCAGCAATTTTATTCATAATGTCGAAATAAATCCGACATAACATTACTTGAAAGCATTGTAGCCTACTATTCCTGCCAAACTTCCATGGTCACAGTTAGTGTTACTACAGTAAATCCATGGTGAATGTTGCTGATCTGTGGACACTGGATAGTTCATTCATGGCACAATATTTTTCCCGGTTTCCACTTCAGCGCTGTTTGATCCGTTAATAACAGAGAAATGTGAATGCTTCTCACTAGATCTCGCAGCGATGTTATTACTTCAGTGGCGAATTCAAATGCTTTTCTTTACTTCTCTTAGCGCTGTGTAGAAACAGTCGCTTGATTTAGATCGGCTCGCGCTGCATTGGTCCAAACCATAGACTGTAAAAAAATATGGACGTAGTGTCCGTGACGTCACCCGTAGGTTTCTGAAGACCGTTTTTGAAGCCTAAAGTGGGCATGGCCGACCGTCGCCATCTTGGCAGCGCGTCACTCCTGAATTTATTTATTTTTACAGTCAGACAATTTACCTTTCGCCGGCCCCGCCCCCAAAACGGCCATTGTCCAATCACACATCATAGCAACCGTTACTATGTGAGCAGGTCCGACAAACATTCTCCGCCCACGGCGTTTGTAAATATGAGAATAAGAGCTGCCTCCAACAAAAAAACATTTTCTAGTCGACTATAGTTATTCATTTAAGCCATTAGTGGACAAAGCGCCCCTTTATATTAATTGAATTACTTAAATAGGCTATATAGCCTACAGGATAATGAGCGTTTACGTAATATAGCCGCACTCAAGCGCACGACCGCAGGCATAAAGCTTGCCACAAAGAACCGGTAAAAGTAATTTGGGGTCAGTAAGATTTTTTAAGAAATTAAGAAAAGTAATAGGCAAGGATGCATTCAATTGATCAAAAGTGACAGTATAGACATTTATAACGTTAGAAAAGCTTTCTATTTCAGAAAACTCTGAAACTTTCTATTCATCAAAGAATCCTGAAAAAAAGTGAAATGTTAAAATATTCTAATATTTATAAATCAAACAGCTTATCCATATGTATTGTGGAATAAACACAAGACATTAGCCTCACCACTTTGCAATGATAACGATCTCCCGCTTGTAGTGCGCCAGTCTAACGTTACTGCTCACACGTCGTGGGTCATATAAGTGACTACTGTTATGAACTGATTAAGTTTGCATACCAACCTTTACCTTGGAGATCTCCGGCAAGCCCCGTGATGTTCCCTGCTTTTACTAACTAACGTTACCTTTTACTTTTACTAAAACTAACACCGGGAGAGTCGCGATCGGATTGGGGTAACGTTACTAGTTTGGCCGTCGATTAACAAAATGCTGAAATATATTTTTAAGTAATGTTAAATTATGTCAGTGAGCCTCCGTCTTGCCTTTAATCACACTGCTTGATCCACGAGCTGGACAATAACTTTATTCTAGAGCTATAAAGCCAAAACACTTTACTTAAAATTTCCTATTATCAATGTAAGCTTTACAATCTAACGTTACATTGTTAAAAGCGCTATATAAATGAAGATGGCGCCCGGCATTTCTCCCCTTGGGTTTTAGGTTTCGGGAAGGGAACAAAATCCACCACCCCGTCCAAACTTTTCGGATACTGGGTATCAGATTTGCACAATCCATACGCACACCGCTTCGGCATGTTTCCCTCGCTCGAAAGCTTGCCAGACCTCCTACGCCTAGTTACGGTTGCTAAGCCACGATTTGCCAGTGGCGGTTTTCGGGCGTGGCTTAGCGAAGGGTCAATTGTCTGCAATAAATCGGAGAAAATCAAGACAGAAGAAGAGGTCTACGATGCCTACGGATGTTGGTTGATCACAAACTTCCAAAATGCCGTCTGCAAGTGTGTTTATGTCGATTGCGTGGGTATTAGAGATTTTTTTGCAATTGTCATGGGGTTTCTCAGATTTCGCTTGAGACCGGTTAGCATTAGCCTCGATAGTAGTCGTGTCTCCTTCATTGCGTATTTTTATATTTTGAATATATCCCTCCACTGCATACTGTAACCCCTTTTGCCTCGATCTGGAGGATATCGCGGAGGTATTGCTCCAAAAAAGGTCACTGACACACACGGGTATACCTCTTCCCGTCATGGCAATCTGTCGCGCTGGTCGTGTTTGACCATTTGTTTGTCGGACGTAGCAACAGTAACTAAGGGGGGCGGGGCTCGGCGAAAGGCTAATTAGCTGAGGTAACATGACGGCTAACAGACAACAGACAAACGGCTAATGATGACTAATGACCACAGCAGCGGGAATCCACCTGTCACTCAAAAGTGGACACACCCTTAATTATGCAAAAGTTTAAGGATTAATATAATTTAAACGGATGATTTATAAAAAAATTCACCCCCTCACAGTTGTCATGAAGGGCAAAATTAGCTGTATAGACCAAAGCCACTTTTTGCTCCAGGCTGTAAACGTGCTTTTTTTCTGCTGTAAAGTTGGGCATTTCAACATGGGGGAGATGCAGATTTGACTCACTTTTGCAGTCAGCCTCAAGCGGCCAGTCGATGAATTGCCGTTTAATTAAAGCTAGGGTAGGTAATCCTGTTCAGAAACACTTTTTTTATACTGGGTGAAATGGTCCTTCCATCCTGAGAGTAGTCAATACATTATGTGTTCAGAAAAAGGAATGAAAACAATCAGACCTCTGTAGCAGCTGCAGGACAGTAAAAACTCTGACCAATCACTGCCACTCAGTCCGAGTGTAAAGAACCAATCAGATGCCTTCATGTCTCGTGCCCGCGCCCCACTGCATGCGCTGCCCTGCATGCACTCATCACATGTCACTGTTCCCAGAAATATTCAGCTCAAAGCACCTGCATATGCAGTCAGCGAAGGCAAAAACTACAGTCATGGTCAAAATTGATGGCACCCCTGATAAATATGATAAAAAATGGCTGTAAAAAATAAATCTGCATTGTTTATCCTTTTGATCTTTCCTTTCTAAAATCTTCTAAAATCTAACCTTTCATTGAAGTAAAATAATTGAAATTGGGGGGTGAATCACACTATGAAATAAATGTTTTTCTCCAAAACACGCTGGCCATAATTGTTGGCACCCCTAGAATTTTTTATGAGAAAAATATCTCTGAAGTATATTCCCATTCATATTTACATTTTTAAGTAACCAGGGTAACTAGGAACATGAAATTGTCCAGCTATGACTTCTTGTTTCACAGGAGTTTAAATATGAGGAAACACAAAGGCCAAATTCCCTTAATCATCCATCACAATGAGTAAAACCACAGAATATAGTTCTGATGTGCAGAAAAAGATTGTTGAGCTTCACAAAATAGAAAGTGGCTGTAAGAAAATATCTAAAGAATTGAAAATCCCCATTTTGACCATCACGATAATAATTAAGAAGTTATAATCAACTAAAGATGTTACGAATCTGCCAGGAAGAGGATGTGTGTCTATATTGTCTTAATGGACGGTGAGGAGGAAAGTTTGAGTGGCCAAAGACTCTTCAAGGATCACAGATGGAGAATTGCAGTCTTGGGTGTCAGAAAGCCTAAAAAAAAATTATCAAACAACCCCTACATCCCCACATGTTGATTGGGAGGGTTTCAAGAAAAATCCTCCTCGCTCCTCCAGAAATAAACTCCAGCATATTCAGTTGTCAGACACGACTGGATCTTCAAAAGGGACCGGATTCTGTGGTCAGATAAAACGAAAAAAATGGCTTTTTGGCAGCAAACCCAGCAGATGTGTTTGGTTCAAACCGGGATGAAGTGTACCCCATGCCTACGGTTAAATATACTGCTGGATCTTATATGTTGTGGGCCTATTTATTTGCTGGAGGTCCTGGACATCTTGTGCAGATACATGGTAATATGGATTCTAGCGAATACAAACAGATAAAAAATCAAAACCTGACAGCCTCTTCTAGAAATCTTATAATGGGCCGTGGTTGGATCTTCCATCAGGACAACGGTCCAAAACAAACATCAAAATCAACACAAAAATGGGTAACTGAGCACAAAATGAAGCTTCTGCCATGACCGTCCCAGTCCCCTAAACTGAACCATATAGAAAATGAGTGGGGTGAACTGAAGAGAAGAAGCACCAACATGAACTTGTGAATCTGAAGGATCTAGAGAGATTCTGTACGGAGGAATGGTCTCTGATCTCTTGTCAGTTATTCTCCAAACTCATCAGGCATTATAGGAGAAGACTCAGAGCTGTTATCTTGGCAAAAGGAGGTTGCAGAAAGTATTTAATAACAGGGTGCCAACAATTATGGCCAGCGTGTTTTGGAGGAAAAACATTTATTTCATAATGTGACTTACCCCCCACTTTTAGTTCTTTTACTTCAATGAAAGGTTAGATTTTTGTGAATTTTTTGAATGAAAGATCAAAAGGATAAACAATGCAGATTTATTTTTTACAGCCATTTTTTATCATATTTATCAGGGGTGCCATCAATTTTGACCATGACTGTACTTCCTCGGACCCTGCCCGCACTCTTGAACGACCTCCTCTGCTTCGCCCTCAACCCCGGACCTGTCCTTGAACCGACGATGCGGTACTTGTCTCCGGACTCGGAGTGTACATTAGTCTTCATTAGAGTCAACAATGTTTTCATCATGGAAACTCTTACATGCAAAACACCGTATATGTTATGAATCTTACACGAAATTCACCTTCATCACAGTGTAACTGATGGTAATGGAAAAACGTGTCTCAATGCAACCTGTTTTTAGTTTCGCCTTATAAATATAGCTCGTTACCGAATGAAACTTTACCATTATCGATATGCTAGCTTGATAGTGAGTACTAAAAGAAATCTTATTTGTTTATATTCATAGTGATAAAGTTAGGTATTTTATTACATGTGATTCTGACATGATGTCACTGTATGTACTGCGCTCCGTCCTCTCCACTCGTCTCAGGTAATAAATGCGTCTTCCAGCTGAGCCTGAGCGTTTGGCGTCGCGCGTTCATGTGTTTTGGGGGCGTGGCTTTGGAAGGAGCACAGAAGGGAGGGGGTGGGAGTGAATGGAAATAATGAGCTGTGTTTATTGCAGATTAAAAGGTCTACAGTCACTCGATTTTTATATTCTCTTTTTCAGAGCACTTACATTTTAATTATGTATTGGTATATAAAGACAGTTTAAACAAATTTAGAATGTTTTTTTTTAGAAAAATCCTACCTACCCTGCCTTTAACTTCCATGTTGGTTTCAAGAGAGAGACGGAGGTTGCCGCTTGGTACTGAACCGAAAGCCTCGAATGGTTCAATATTCAATATAAGAAAAAATTATATATATATATATATATATATTAGGGGTGTAACGGTTCACGAAATTCACGGTTCGGTTCGATACGATACACTTGTGTCACGGTTCGGTACGGTTCGGTTCGGTACGTTTTCCATACAGCAAAAATAAATAAATGCCAGAAATTAAAATTTTTTATTATTATTATTATTTTATTTAATGAAACTAACATCATAAAGTATGATTTATTTTATTTTATTTTTTTGTTGCTTTTTTTACTGAGCAATAATGGAGCTATACTTGACTCTTCTTATGAGCATATAAAACAAAACAGTTCCTTGGACAAAATTAGATGCAATATTGTAGTAGGCTAGTTATAAACAAGTTCAGATTAACATTTGAGGGCAGCAATTGTAGGCTATTCATAATGTCAAAATAAAACCGACGTAATGTTACTTGAAAGCATTATAGCCTACTATTCCTGCCAAACTTCCATACCTTGCAGTTAGTGTTAGAAATCCATTCCAGGGTGAATGTTGCTGATCTGTGGACACCGGCCAGTTCATTCATGGCACGATGTTTCTTCCTGGTTTCCACGTCAGCGCTGTTTGATCCGTTAATAAATAACAGAGAAATGTGCATGTTTGCCAGTTGATCTTGTGGTCGCGCCGTGCCGCGCTTGCCACCGGCGACGCGCCTTCATTTGAAATAACGAAATTTTGGTCGGCAGAAAAAAATGGTCCAACGAACCGTTCGGTACGTAATGCGTACCGAAAACCGAACCGAAAGCCTTGTACCGAACGGTTCGATACGAATACGCGTATCGTTACACCCCTAATATATATATATATATATATATATATATATATATATATATATATATATATAATTTTTTCTTCAAGGCTTGCACCTGGAAACCTATTTCAAGGTTTGCGTTCTCGAGACACCAGGCACTGTTGTTGTGCGAATGAGCAGGCCTGAGGGCATTAAGGGTTTTCTGTTAGAACGGTGTCGTGTTAGCGGCCCCTAAGTTAATAACTAATGATCTTTGCAACGGAAGTGAATCGATCAAAACTAACTTTAGCTGGACAATAACTTTATTCTAGAGCTGATGTAAAGCCAAAACTGTGTCTGTCACTTTAATTTCCTATTACCACTGTAAAGCTGCTTTGAAACAGTCCATATTGTTAAAAGTGCTATATAAATGAAGGTGACTTGACTTGACTCATTTGGGGTCCCGCGGAGGACCGAGAACATTCTTCACGCAAAGCCCTGTCCTTTATTCTACCTCAACAAGTGTGGGGGGACTAGACAGCTTACTCTGGGCGCTGGAAGTTCAGTTTAGACGTAACGTTGAACGTGACTTACTGATAACGAACGTCTAGGTTACTATGTAACCTCCATTCCCTGAAGGAGGGAACGGAGACGTTATGTGTTTGCGTGCCTTATATACTCGGAAGCGGGGAAGGATTCCCAGGAAAGCTCTCAGGCAAGATCCCGTCAGTTCAGTTCTGACGTAGCTTTAGTAACCTAGACTTTCTGTGATGTCTCTAACAGGACAGTACATATTAATAAATATTATACATAGAACAATCAATGATTACAAAAGTGATTAATATAATAGTGTGTGTATTACATTCACTTTTTGTGTTCAATCGAATGCTCAGACTGGACCCTCCAGGATCCAGCTGTGTGTCCATGAAGAGTAACCGGTCAATGAATCCTCAACGTAACTTTAGTGGACACACTGAACTTGGGTTCAGGTAAATGCTGTACTGCACATTTATTGCTCATTTATGTTTACATTTCTGTTTATGCATTTGACAGTTTGTCTTTTCGGGTGTTGTATTTGGAGCATAGGGTCAGGATCTGGTCAGTTCTGTCTAGTCTGTTTTTTTCCAGTGTTGGGATCCTGGAACAGGTGCTGTCATTTTCCTTTTGTTTTGGTTGAGCTCATGGTCTCTGTGTTGGATTGCCATGTTCTCTGTTTGTTTTTAGTCTACTGCAAGGGTACTCAACATTAATTTTGTTGCCATGTTTACACTGCAGAGTTTCAGGCAAGGTAGTTGCGCATTTTTATGCAGGTTCAGTTCGGGTCACAGTGTTAAGATGCTTACAACTTGCATCTTAAGACTTGCTAAGTACCAAGTATTTACAAATTCAGTTTATTATTTAGCCTGCTAGTCCTTAATGATTGTCCTATTTAAAGTGTCACTTCACATGAAAATAATTAAGTTTAATAGTTTGTCTTGCTATATTCTTAACGCTAAAAATAGAAGTATTAAAAAATTTCTAAAGGCATAGAGCGCAAAGTATATTATACAAAATGTGAGCGAACTGTAAAATGTTTTTAGGAGCACGTGTGTGAAATAAAAAGATCATAAAAAACTCAAATATCTGAATATCTTCAGGGGAATCTGATTCACAAAATATCACAAGATAATCTTAATTCAGGGGATGGAAAACCAGAAATCAATATACGGCATAATGTGATTATTAAACTTAAAAAGGCTGTGATTTAGCTATATATATGTATACATCTCAATTTCAGAAAATTTACCCTTGTGACTGGTTTTGTGATCCAGGGTCACAAATATCAGCGCTACACATTGTAGGGAGGAAGGGCCCATTTTTCCTGTTAATCTGGCCTCCCAACCCTTATGGTTACAGCCCGTTTGTTTTGAACCCTACGTTTTGTGCGGGTTCCTGTTTTCATGCAGTTTTTTTGGGAGTTGACCATCTTTGGTCCCTGACTCCTTTATTTCTCATTCCATTGGCGGGTGTTAATGTCAAGCCCCGCCTATGAAAGAAATTTCAAGCAGCTTCATAAAAGGAAGGGTGGGTGGAGGAGATCTTTGTGGCTGCTTCAGGGAATACTTTGGGGGAACCTTGGCTGGGTTTGTTACAATGTGTTAAAATGTGTTGTTTTAGGCTGCCATCAGAGGCGCGGATACTGTGCTCTCTTGTGGCTCGTGCACAGGGACACTCGGACGCAAGCTTCAATCCGTTGTGGAGACTCTACAACGAGAATCTGTTTCTCTAATATTGTGTTAAACCTTAAATGTAAATGATAAAGACATATACTGATATTATTACAATATCGCAATATAAAATCATGTGTATTATGCAGCATGCATATGGGTTATCTAACAACTATATTGCATATATATGTTATCTAACAATTTTTTATTTTAATCTGACAACAGTGACCATCAACATGCCGAAGCCCTCAAGACCTTTAGATCAAATTTGAGGAAGAAGTTTCTGTGTCTTTATGAGGGAACAGCAAAGCAGGGAAACCCAACACTGCTGAATGAGATCTACACTGATCTCTACATCACAGAGAGTGATTGTGGAGAGATCAATAATGAGCATGAGGTGAGACAGATTGAGACTCAATCTAGGAGAGCAGCAACAGAGGACACACTGATCAAATGCACTGACATCTTTAGACCTTTACCTGGACAAGACAAACCCATCAGAACTGTGCTGACAAAGGGAGTCGCTGGCATTGGAAAAACAGTCTCTGTGCAGAAGTTCATCCTGGACTGGGCCGAAGGGACAGAGAAACAGGAGATCCAGCTCATGTTTCCACTTGCTTTCAGAGAGCTCAACCTAATGAAGGACAAAAACCTCAGTCTCTCAGATCTTCTGCAGGTTTTTTTCCCTGAGACAAAAGAAATGAAACCATTCAGTGATGAATATAAAGTTGTCTTTGTTTTAGATGGTCTGGACGAGTGTCGCCTGTCTCTGGACTTTAATGTGAAACTGTGTAATATATCTGAATCAGCCTCAGTGGACGTGCTGCTGACGAACCTCATTGTGGGGAATCTGCTTCCCTCTGCTCTCATCTGGATCACCTCCAGACCAGCAGCAGCCGATCTCGTCCCCTCTGAGTGTGTCCATCGAGTGACTGAGGTACGAGGATTCAATGATCCACAGAAGGAGGAATACTTCAGGAAGAGAATCAGTGATCAGAGTCTGGCCGATAAAATCATCACACACCTGAAGTCATCAAGGAGCCTCTTCATCATGTGCCACATCCCAGTGTTTTGCTGGATCTCAGCCACTGTTTTAGAGAAGATGTTGAGCGAAGCAGAGAATGAAGAGATTCCCAAGACACTCACTCAAATGTACACACACTTCCTGATCATTCAGACCAACATCAAACATGAGAAGGACTATAAGAAGAAAGTGAAGGATGAAGACATGATCCTCAAACTGGGGAAACTGGCCTTCCAGCAGCTTGTGAAAGGCAACCTGATCTTCTATGAGGAAGACCTGAGAGAGTGTGGCATTGATGAGACAGAGGCATCAGTTTACTCAGGATTGTGCACTCAGATCTTCAGAGAGGAGTTGGGCTTGTATCAGGGGAACGTCTTCTGCTTTGTTCATCTGAGCATTCAGGAGCATCTAGCAGCTCTTTATGTGCTGCTTTCATTCCTGCTGTACAAGAGGGATGTGCTCAATGAAACCCTCAGC
This sequence comes from Scardinius erythrophthalmus, assembly GCF_964197995.2. NCBI lineage: Eukaryota > Metazoa > Chordata > Actinopteri > Cypriniformes > Leuciscidae > Scardinius > Scardinius erythrophthalmus. The sequence continues at coordinate 44,283,735 of NC_138223.1, forward strand.
TCAAAACATGCACTCGAGTTCACGTGTCACACGATGTCTGACCTGCATCAGAGAGCCGTGGACAAGGCTCTGCAGAGTAGAAATGGACATCTGGATCTTTTCCTGCGGTTTCTTCTGGGTCTCTCACTGGAGTCCAATCAGAAGCTCCTGAAAGGCCTTGTGACGCATGTTAGAAACATCTCGCACAGTGAAGAGAAAACGGTTGGATACATTAAGACGAGAATAAGAATGAATCCCTCACCGGAGAAATCCATCAATCTGTTCCACTGTTTAAATGAACTGGGTGATCATTCTCTCGTAAATGAAATCCAGGAGTGTCTCAGATCTGGAGGTCTTTCAAGCACCAGATTGTCCTCGTCACAGTGGTCAGCTGTTGTCTTTGCTCTATTAACCTCAGAGTGTTTGGATGAGTTTGAGTTAGAGAAATACATACTCAATCGAGACCAAAACCACACGTCACCGGATGAAGTTCTTCAGAAGCTCTTGCCTGTAGTTGAAGCCTCCAGATCAGCTCAGTAAGTCTGAGGACAATCACAAGGTGTGTGTTTGTGTGTGTGTTTATGTGTGTGTGTTTGTGTGCATGTTTGTATGTTTGTGTGTGTGTGTGTGTGTGTGTGTGTGTGTGTGTGTGTGTGTGTGTGTGTGTGTGTGTGTGTGTGTGTGTGTGTGTTTGTGTTGTGTTTTTCTGTTCGTTGTTGTTAATAATGGTAGTATTAATTTGGCCTGATTTTTTTAAACAAAAGTCACACTTGGATCACTATACAAAAAAATCTACAAAAGGGATTATTCTCCTTATATTTTTTCAGATTGTAATTTATACACAATACAGCAAAAGTCAACAAAAAGTAATAAAAACATTATACCCACACAGATTTAGTATTTAATATCTCAGTCTCTCTGTGGTTGTGTAGTTCCTGCTGAACTGAGAGATTGAAGTGTGTGTCGTTGTTCTACAGGTTGAGGATGTGTGAGATCACAGATGAAGGTTGTGCTGCTCTGGCTTCAGCTCTGAGATCAAACTCACACCTCAGAGAACTGGATCTGACTCAGAATATAATAGGAGATAAAGGTCTGACGCTGCTCTCTGATGGACTGAAGGATCCTCACTGTAAACTGGAGAAACTGAAGTAAGATCATACATTAATCTTAACTGAGACTAGAATAATGTTATTTTAACCCTTTAATTCCTACTGTATCATATTTGATCTAAATTATCAATTATATGATCATCAGGCTTTTGAGGAAGGTTTATTAGTTCATCTCTCAATCATCATTGGATTGCTTTACATTATATGTTTTAAAATTACAGAGCTTTGATCATAAAAATAAGCATTCAAATATCATCTTACTAAGACATGTTATTGGCAGATTGTCACGGTTCCTCTGGTTTCCTGGTCCTGTCCCGCACTACATTTCCCAGCATTCCCCCACATCCTCACCTGCACTCGATTCCCTCATCACCACACCTGATCTCTATCACGTCATAATCATCTCATCACCAGCCTTTATATTCTGTTTGCTCTCACTCCCTCACTGCCGGGTATTATACGTTACACATTATTCTGTTCCCTCGTGCCTTTTAAAGTTCTTGTGCTGGGCTAGGACTTCACTCTTCTTCTGTGAGTTATATGATGAGGATCGTCCAAGAGAGGACTTCACTCTTCTTCTGTGAGTTATATGATGAGGATCGTCCAAGAGAGGACTTCACTCTTCTTCTGTGAGTTATATGATGAGGATCATCCAAGAGAGGACTTCACTCTTCTTCTGTGAGTTATATGATGAGGATCGTCCGAGAGAGGACTTCAATCTTCTTCTGTGAATTGTACCGTGTGGATCGTTCGAGAGAGAGTGGACTCTAATCTTCTTCTGTGAGTTATATCCTGTGGAGAGTCCGAGAGTGGACTTCAAGTATCTTCAGTGAGTTATGTTCTGTTGACTGTCAAAGAAAGAGGACTTCTGGTATCTTCTGTGAGTTATCCTTAAGAGACATTTCAAGAAAGGACTTCCTGTGTTCTATTATTATATATTTAAGTTTATATTTATGTCTGAAGACTTTTCCTAAGTTCCTGAACTTCTATTAGTCTGTGGAATTGCCTTAAATAAACTTCTGTAAATTGTATTGAAGAGAAGAGTGAAGTTCTTTTTTCAAATAGTGCCAACACGATGTCCAAGTTATCTGACCCCGCTTTGATGTCCGTCCGGGGAGCTCTCAGGTTTGCACCCCGTCCTTCCAGTTCTACCGAATCAGTCAAATCAGATCCAGCCATCTGCGCAGTCACGTCTAATCCAGTCATCTCCTCTGTCAAGTCTGCACCAATCATCTCCTCTGTCAAGCCCGCCTTTCACGCCAGTCCAGCCGAGCCTGCACTTCACGCCAGATCTGCCGAGCCCAAGGCAGTTTGCGTCATGCCCGCCACCCCTGAGACTGTGAGCGTCATGTCCACCGCGCCTGTGACAGTCAGCGTCATGCCCGCAGAACTAATGTTTTCTTTTATCCCGCCGAGCTCAAAGCCCTCTTCGCCGCTGGTTTCATCCAGCTCAAAGCCCTCTTCGCCGCTGGTTCCATCCAGCTCAAAGCCCTCTTCACCGCTGGTCCCGTCCAGCACAGAGCCTTCACCGCTGGTCCCGTCCAGCACAGAGTCTTCCCCGCTGGTCGGTCCAGCTCAGAGCACTCTTTGCCGCTGGTCCCGTCCAGCACAGAACCTTCACCGCTGGTCCCGTCCAGCACATAGCCCTCTTCCCCGCTGGTCCCGTCCAGCACAGAGCCCTCTTCCCCGCTGGTCCCGTCCAGCTCAGAGCCCTCTTTGCCGCTGGTCCCGTCCAGCACAGAGCCTTCACCGCTGGTCCCATCCAGCACAGAGCCCTCTTCCCTGCTGGTCCTGTCCAGCTCAGAGCCCTCTTCGCCGCTGGTTCCGCCCAGCTCAGAGCCCTCTTCGCCGCTGGTCCCGTCCAGCTCAGAGCCCTCTTTGCCGCTGGTCCCGTCCAGCACAGAGCCTTCACCGCTGGTCCCATCCAGCACAGAGCCCTCTTCCCTGCTGGTCCTGTCCAGCTCAGAGCCCTCTTCGCCGCTGGTTCCGCCCAGCTCAGAGCCCTCTTCGCCGCTGGTCCCGTCCAGCTCAGAGCCCTCTTCGCCGCTGGTCCCGTCTAGCTCAACGTCCTCTTCATCACTGGTCCTGTCCAGCTCAGAGCCCTCTTCGTCGCTGGTCCTGCCCAGCTGCAGGTCCTCTTCGCCGCTGGTCCTGTCCAACCCGGAGCCGCCTGCGCCGTTGGTCCTGTTCAGCCCTGAGCCGCCTTCGCCGCTGGTCCAGTCCAGTACAGAGCCCGTCTCCGAGCAAGAGCCAGAGGCCGTCTTCGAACCAGAGCTATTCGTCTGCTCAGTCAAGCCAGAACCTGTTGTCTGCCCAGTCAAGTCTGATTCTAGTGAAGTGTCCAGTTCAGTATCTGGTCCAGCTCTGGGTCCAGCTCTGGGTCCAGTTCTGGGTCCAGCTCTGGGTCCAGCTCCGGGTCCAGCTCCAGCTCTGGGTCCAGCTCCAGCTCTGGGTCCAGCTCCGGGTCTAGCTCTAAGCCATGTTTCAAGTCAAGGTCCCAGTCCTGTTCAAAGCCTAGTCCACATTAAAAACATAGTCTGCCCAGATGAACCAGCTCAATGCATCTGCCCCGATGCGTTTGTGCTCGATTTGTGCCGTTATGATGAACATTGTATCTTTTTCCCCTCCTTAGAAATAACACATTGGATTCAGGACAGTGACGTCACTCTCCACCCCATGCCGTCCAAATCGCCCCAAACCGGTGCCTTTTGTTTGTGCTCGATTTGTGCCGAGAACCATCATAAATTATTTGATTCTTTAGACTTCACAAAATCTGTTTGATTTAAGTACATTACATATCATAGTGCACTGGTGATTATATACAGACCAAATGTCAATATCTAGCACAAATCTAAAATAAAACATTCCAATATCTAAAGAACAATGACAGAAGCGGCTCTGTGCGAGCACAAACGAACCAGACAGGTTTGTAGACGAGATGGATGGAGAGCGTGGCTTGCTAAGATTTTGTTTTTTGTGTTGATTTGTCTTTTTTTTTCGCTTTAATGTCTTGTCGATATATTTAGCGGTATTGTCTTTACTGTTTTGTGTGATGTTGTTTTGGTTTTTTTTGGGTTGTGTGTGTAATATGTGCTAAATTACTAGGCAAAGGCACTAGGCAAAGCTAGACAGACTTTCTTCTCAAATATTATAAACAGCAATTTAAACAACACACGCACTCTTTTTGCTACTGTAGAGAGACTGACAAACCCCCCAAGCCAGATTCCCAGTGAAATGCTCTCAGACAACAAGTGCAGTTTGCTTCTTTCTTCTCTGAGAAAATCAATAATATCAGAAAGGTGATCAGCACATCCTTGAGTTGCTCTGGGGTCAGACAGATCAAACCACCTGAGAAAGTAGTTATTATGTCTGATTTCAAAGAAATTCATGGCAAAATTTTGGAAGAAACCGTACAGCACCTTAAAACATCAACCTGCGCTCTTGACACACTTCCCACATCTTTTTTCAAAAGTGTGTTAAACAGTTTAGAAGCAGATCTTCTAGAAGTGGTAAATGCCTCACTTCTCTCTGGGAGTTTTCCAAACTCCCTGAAAACTGCAGTTGTCAAGCCCCTCCTGAAAAAGAGCAATCTGGATAAGACCATATTAAGCAACTATAGGCCGATTTCAAATCTTCCTTTCATAGGCAAGATCATTGAAATGTTGTCTTCAATCAGCTGAACAAATTCTTATGCTTGAATGGATACTTTGACAACTTTCAATCTGGTTTCCGACCGCACCACAGCACAGAGACAGCGCTCATAAAGATAATAAACGATATTCGCTTAAATACTGATTCATGAAAATTATCAGTGCTGGTACTACTCGACCTCAGTGCTGCATTTGACACTGACGATCACAACACTTCTTGACAGCCTGGAAAACTGGGTGGGGCTTTCTGGGATAGTCCTCAAATGGTTCAGGTCATACTTAGATGGGAGAGGTTATTATGTGAGTATAGGAGACCATAAGTCTGAGTGGACATCCATGACATGCGGAGTTCCTCAAGGCTCAATTCTTGCACCACTCCTGTTCAACCTGTATATGCTCCCAATGAGCCAAATAATGAGAAAGAACCAAATTGCTTACCACAGCTATGCAGACGACACACAGATTTACTTAGCCCTATCGCCTAACGATTACAGCCCCATTGACTCCCTGTGCCAATGCATTGATGAAGTCAACAGTTGGATGTGCCAAAACTTTCTTCAGTTAAACAAAGACAAAACTGAAGTCATTGCATTTGGAAACAAAGATGAAGTTCTCAAGGTGAACGCATACCTTCACTCTAGGGGTCAAAATCAACTAAAAATCAAGTCAGGAATCTTGGTGTGTCACTAGAGTCAGACCTTAGTTTCAGTAGTCATGTCAAAGCAATAACTATATCAGCATACTATCATCTGAAAAATATTGCAAGAATTAGATGCTTTGTTTCCAGACAAGACTTAGAGAAACTTGTGCATGCTTTCATCACCAGCAGGGTGGATTATTGTAATGGACTCCTCACTGGCCTTCCCAAAAAGACCATAAGACAGTTGCAGCTCATACAGAACGCTGCCGCCAGGATTCTGAGCAGAACCAGAAAATATGAACATATCACACCAGTCCTCAGGTCTTTACACTGGCTCCCAGTTACATTTAGGATTGATTTTAAAGTATTATTACTGGTATATAAATCATTCAATGGCCTAGGTCCTCGATATATTGCAGATATGCTCACTGAATATAAGCCCAACAGATCACTCAGATCATTAGGATCATATCAGCTAGAAATACCAAGGGTTCACTCTAAGCATGGCGAGTCTGCTTTTAGCTATTATGCTGGAACCAGCTTCCAGAGGAGATCAGACGTGCTCCTACTGTAGTCACTTTCAAATCCAGACTCAAAACACATCTGTTTAGCTATGCATTTACTGAATGAGCACTGTGCCGCTGTTCGTCCGACTGTTTGCACTACTGTATTTTATTTTATTTTTCTAAACTGTTTTAATTATTCTTATCTCTTTTTATTATTTTAATTTCTTCTATGTAAAGCACTTTGAATTGCCATTGTGTATGAAATGTGCTATATAAATAAACTTGCCTTGCCTAAATTGTAAAAAAAAAAAAAAAAGATTTTGTGATGTCTAAAGAATGTAATAATTTATGATGGTTCTTTCTACGGCACAAATCGAGCACAAACGAACGACACAGTTTTTGTGCGATTTAGACGAAATGGGGTAGAGAGTGACGTCACAGCTCCCAAGTTAAATTAGTTATATCTGCGAAAGGAAAATAGATACAGTGTTTGTTTTAATGGCACAAACCAGCACAAACGATTGACACCGGTTTGGAGCGATTTGAACGACATGGGGTGGAGAGTGACGTCACACAACCAAAAAATATTGTTCAATATCTCAAATACCAAACCAGCACAAACATTCGTTCTTGCGGCACAAATCAGAACAAATGAATGGCATGGTTTTGGAGATTATTTCGTTTTATGGGGTGCCAACTTCACGGAGGTGTTAGCGTCTGGTAGATTGTGTTGGTCTTTATGGAAATGATCCGGCTGAGTCTCTGTTCTTTAACTTCCGCTTCGTCAGTCGATCAAACTCAGAACTTTCCACTCCCATCAGCGCTTTAATGGGATTGCGCTCTCACAATAATTTGCACTGCTTAGTAAATCTGGCCCTTAGTATTTAATATCTCAGTCTCTCTGTGGTTGTGTAGTTCCTGCTGAACTGAGAGATTAAAGTGTGTGTCATTGTTCTACAGGTTGAGTTGGTGTAAGATCACAGATGAAGGTTGTACTGCTCTGGCTTCAGCTCTGAGATCAAACTCACACCTCAGAGAACTGGATCTGAATGGGAATGAAATAGGAGATGAAGGTCTGACGCTGCTCTCTGATGAACTGAAGGATCCTCACTGTAAACTGGAGAAACTGGAGTAAGATCATACATTAATCTTAACTGAGACTAGAATAATGTTATTTTAACCCTTTAATTCCTACTGTATCATATTTGATCTAAATTATCAACATGATCACAAACCTGTTGCACACAATCTACTACTTGCTTTCTGTTGTCTGGTTGATGGTTTATATTTTTTTTAGCAAGTAAAAGGCAAGTATAATTTTAAAATGTGACTTTTTACTGTGAAATCTTTGTGGATTTTTTAAGTAAACATAAAAATAACCTTTATAATGTTAGTAATATTTCAAGATGATCATTTTCTGCACTGAAGCAACTTAGGTTCACTTGATTATTGTTGTAAAGTTTTTCTTTCTTCAAAGCAGAGACCAGGAGACAGTCGGGATCGCGTTCAACGGAAGTTATTCTTTATTGAGAACTCCTCCGTACGCGGCTGTAGAAACTTCCAACATGATCTAACTCCAATACAGTATGCATTGTAGTTATATACATTCCAAGGGGGAGGGATTACATAGAGGTGGAGACTCTGAACAAAGCATGCAAATGAGTATACAGGTTAAGGTAACACCCTAGACTGAGGGTCTATTCAATCCTGATTCAATCAGCATAAGGCTCTAAGGGCCATTTGGGTCCAAAAGCCATTTGCAGAACAAAAGGTGAGATTCTCAGTGTGCTAATCCCATCAGTTCTGAGTGATACTGGGACTCCAAGAGCCATTTACAGACAATTAGGAGAAAACAGTAAAGGCAACTTTGCTGAGCATAATCATTATCTTACCCTTAAACACTAAATACAATATTCTTTACCGTGATGTTATGTAAGGAAGCATATCTGAAAACATATTCTTAAATTTTAACCCTTCAGTCCCCTCTTTGAGAGTTCTTAAAATAACTCTCACAAAATACAAATTTAAACACATTAAGTTAATTCTTGTAACTGGTGTAAGTTACAGGCACATCGCATATGTTCATTCTTGTAACTTGTGTAAGTTACAGGCACATATAACTTGCTCTGTGTTGTTCATCTGTAATTGCATGTTGACACAGAAACAAACATGCACTTAGGGTCCGTGAAATCTTACGGGTGTGCTGGACGTGAGTCATTTGTTGGTTAACACTTGATACTAACAGGTTTCCGAACCATGAAAAGTTATCTTCAGTCATATTAACCAGGTGCAGCACTCAGATAATGGTGCAGGCTTGTAGTCTTGATCATATCGATGGATGACTGAAGGTTTTGTATTTCTGCGTTGTGTATTTTTTTTTCTTCTTTTTCTTTTGTGATTGGCTCGTTCAGCAGTGGGAGTAGTTGTCTTCTTGAGGTTGTGGCTTCATATGCAGGTGAGACGTCGTTGCATATGGATTTTTGGAAAAAACCATCAAGTTTTATCTGCACACTGTAAGACAGAAAACAGAAAAACAGAGAGCAGTATTTCTTCAAAACACTACGGTTGTAGCAGTTTAAACACTATGGTTCTATCGTTTTCAGAGTCTACTGTTGTCGTTTCATTCTTTCCCTATTTCTTAATTGATTTGACACCTATGGACCAGTGAGGTAAGGATGGACTAAATGGGGAAAGGCCTATGAGGTTGTCTTCACCCTGGATTGGCCCCTGACGCCTGTTGCGTCAGTTCTTTCCAGGACCCTCACTGAACCGTGTCCTATTCTGTCCCTGTTGTGTGCACACTGTACAGTGTGTGAGAAAATTGGCACATCTCCATTCTCCAGTGAAACATCAGTCCTAATAAACATCATTAACAGAGGATGGTTGTCTAACTGCAATATTCTGTGGTATAACATTTTAAGGCTGTGAGTTTTCTGAATGTCCCCCAAACAAAGACTGTGACAGTCACTTTCCTTTTGTTCTATTAAACAAAAAATAAGTCTTTCATCTTTGTTGTAAGTTACTGGGGAGATTAAGCAATCACAGCCCAGATTGTTAACACCTCAAAAAGCTTACCCACGAGTCCAGTGACGAGGGGAGGGGTTGCTTCAAAGTAGCAAACAAATGTAGTAAGAGCTGCATAACATTGTTAACTTGTCTTAAGTTATTTTTATTTTTTCGACATTCTTTTCCAAAATGTCCGTGCTTGCCACAGTAAGAACAACTGGCTTCTCTAGGACTTTTGCGTTTCTTTGGCTTCTCTGAGTTAACCTTAAAGGATGCTGCTGCAATTTTTACTCTTGCCTTGACATCAAAGTCTCTTTCCCAAATAGCTAAACTGTCCAAGTTGTCTTGCAGGGTTCTATTTGACCATGTAAGATCTAAGAAAGGCAATGCATTTCTATGTTCTGACAAAAGACCATCGGACCATGCGCGAACTAGAGGACCATTATCACCTAGCACCTTCTCTGAAGTGTCAGCAATCCCGCTGTAAGCGGCAGCGGTCTGGCAAAATCTTTCTGTGTACTCACAAACAGTTTCATCCTTCTTCTGTACACAATTAGTGAGCTTTGACCAGTCCACTTTCGGTCCAACAATGTTTTTTAACACTTTAACAACTTCCTCTCTCAATTCATCTTTACTGGCCTGTTGCAGTTCAGAATTATTTACAGCACTTTCAAAATCATTGAATTCTGACTCAGTCAAGATCTGTGATATTAGCTGGGTGACTTCAGCTAGAGTCATATCATAGAGTCGCATCTTTTTGGACAACTCTCTCCTAAACTCAGAAAAATTTCTTTGCACTGATGGCAAACTTTCAGCAATTCTCTCAATCTCTTTAGGACCTAAAGATGTTTTGATTGCTTGTGGCTGCAATATGGGGGTTGCAAATGGAACTGTATCAACACCTTTTCTCTGAGGCTTTTGTCTAGCTACGCACACTTCAACTGCATTTACATCTGTATTGACATTGTCTTCTATACTATCAAAAGACTGTAAATCAGGATAGCTTTCATCTGACTGTTGGTCTTCTAAATCACATTTGGTTGAGGCTTTGTTATGGCCCACGTTTGTCTTGAGACAGGACACCTGAGTCTGCAATTGTTTGATCTGTTCTTTCAACTTATCTATACAACGAGTTTGTTCTTGTGCAATGGATAAGCTAAATTCTCGGTGACAAAAGATGATGCCTTTCAGATTTTTCTTCCTGATACATGCACTCAACACTTTCTTGCAATCTTCAATTGACCACACTTTCTCTGGATCAATGCCAAATTTCTTGGTTAAATTCAATCTGACTGGCTTAGTCACGATGGAGTCCATGTGCTCTGATAACAAAGACTTGAATTCACTATCTGTCCAAAAAGGTGTAATCTGTCTAGTACTTTTCCTAAACATTTTGTGAATTTTTGTTACCACAAACAAACACTAAAAAAACTTCTCTCTACTGTCTTGCAAACAGAGGGTACAATCTTATTAGCACATGAGGCTAAATCTAATTCTAAAGCTAATTCTCTAGCTTACAGATAAGTCTTCTCTAGCAAGAGCATACACACAATATTAACATGTAACTGTTAATCTTCCCTGTCAACAACAGAGGATCAATTTCATCTCTAAAAGAAAACTTTTTAGAGGCTTATCTTTAGTTAACCAAACTCTACAGCTGTTTGTTAACTACTTCTCTGAACGGCGCAGAGGAAAACATTTGTACTGGTCTGCATTGGTTCTTTTAATGGAGTGAAACTCACCAAGTCTTTCATTTGTAGAGAAAGATTTCGTCTGGAAAAATTCAGTCTTTGAGATCTTTTTGGAGCTTGAAGTTTTCAATCTGGATTCAGAAGATTCAGTCTGGAACTCAGTCAGCTTGGTTGAGATCTTTGAGCTTGAAGTTTTCAAGGTTCCGTCTGGAAAGTTCATTCTTTGTTGAGTTTCAGTTTCTCCATCCGGGTCACGGCACCATCTGTTGTAAAGTTTTTCTTTCTTCAAAGCAGAGACCAGGAGACAGTCGGGATCGCGTTCAACGGAAGTTATTCTTTATTGAGAACTCCTCCGTACGCGGCTGTAGAAACTTCCAACATGATCTAACTCTAATACAGTATGCATTGTAGTTATATACATTCCAAGGGGGAGGGATTACATAGAGGTGGAGACTCTGAACAAAGCATGCAAATGAGTATACAGGTTAAGGTAACACCCTAGACTGAGGGTCTATTCAATCCTGATTCAATCAGCATAAGGCTCTAAGGGCCATTTGGGTCCAAAAGCCATTTGCAGAACAAAAGGTGAGATTCTCAGTGTGCTAATCCCATCAGTTCTTAGTGATACTGGGACTCCAAGAGCCATTTACAGACAATTAGGAGAAAACAGTAAAGGCAACTTTGCTGAGCATAATCATTATCTTACCCTTAAACACTAAATACAATATTCTTTACCGTGATGTTATGTAAGGAAGCATATCTGAAAACATATTCTTAAATTTTAACCCTTCATTATCCATACATCTTTTGTGAAAAATCATGTTCAAATGTATCAAATATGATCATCAGGCTTTTGAGGAAGGTTTATTAGTTTATCTCTCAATCATCATTGTATTGCATTACATTATATGTTTTAAAATTACAGAGCTCTGGTCATAAAACTAAGCATTTAAATATCATCTTACTAAGACGATGTTATTGGCAGATATAGAGTGACGACTGATATTTATACAGGGTGTCCGCGGATCCTTAAAAAGTCTTAAATTAGATTTTTTTCATTTAAGGCTATAAAAAATCTTATTTTACTTATGAAAGGTCTTAAATTTTCGATGGCAATTTGACTTATGACATATCTAAATATTTTCCAAATTACAACCATCTAATTAGCATACTTTTTTATTTATTCTTCTTTCTTTCTGGATTTGCTTGTTCACGTGACATTTTGCATCTCATTCGCGGCAGCATTATGTCTGTCTCCTGCACGCGAAACAGGAGGAGAGAAGGAGAAGCAAGTTGGTAAATGTCAGTTCAGTTATAAGTTAATTCTTTGTGCGTAGTAGGGTGCGATGTGTATTGTCTATTTAGGGCCCGAGCACCGATGGTGTGAGGACCCTCTTGGAATTGCTCTGTTTATTATTATTATTATTATTATTATTATTATTCTTCTTCTCCGCATTGAATTGCATTTTTGAGGGCCTAAACATGCTCGAAAACTCACGAAACTTTGCACACGCGTCAGAACTGGCGAAAATTTACATCTGATATAGGTTTCAGAATTGGACGGGGCAAAATGGCTCGATAGCGCCACCTATAAAAGTTCAACGGAGTGCGCCTCCCGCATCGTTCCACGTACGTGCACGAAATTCGGTACATATATGTAATTACCTAATACCTACAAAAAAGTCTCTTGGAGCGTAGCCCTAAACACAACAGGAAGTCAGCCATTTTGAACTTCCTCTCAGATTTTTGTGCAGTTTTTGCCATTTTCAGGCCTCATACTTTAACGAACTCCTCCTACAGTTTTAATCTGATCATCTTCAAATTTGGTGAGTGTAAACTTCAGGCCTTTGCGACGTTAAATTGCGAAGATCTTGAGTTTTCGTCGAAGTGCGGGTCCTCGGCGGCCTGACAAATTTCGATGTTTCGCCATGAAACAGGAAGTTGCTGTAACTCAGGCATGGAATGTCCAATCTGCCCCAAACTTCACACTTTTGATAAGAGTTCTGTCCTGAACACATGACCATGCTCATATTCAGTTATAGTCATAGCGCCACCTGCTGGCAACAGGAAGTGACATGTTTAACACTGTTATGGACTCCTAATAACATATAAAAAAGTGCCAGCAAGTGCTAAACATGCTAACAACATACTAGAAGCATGCTAAAACATGCTAGCAAACTCTTAGCTAAGTGCTAAAGCATGCTATTATTGCAATTAAATAGGAATTTGCTGTAACTCAGGCATGGAATGTCCAATCTGCCCCAAACTTCACACTTTTGATAAGCGTTCTGTCCTGAACACATCTACATGAGAATATTCAGTTATAGTAATAGCGCCACCTACTGGTAACAGGAAGTGTCATGTTTAACACGTTGATGCCATTCTAGCAACATGTTAAAAATGCCATTGACTTCTAAACATGCTAGAAACATGTTAAAACATGCTAGCAATACTTAGCTAAGTGCTAAAGCATGCTAATTCAATGAAACAGGATGTTGTTGTTACTCAAGAAGGCAATGTCCAATCTGCACCAAACTTCACACGTTTGATAAGAATCATGGCCTGAACACATGTCTATGCTCAAATTTAGTTATAGTAATAGCGCCACCTACTGGCACCAGGAAGTGACATGTTTAACACGTTGATGCCGTTCTAGCAACATGTTAAAAATGCCATTGAGTTCTAAACATGCTAGAAACATGTTAAAACATGCTAGCAATACTTAGCTAAATGCTAAAGCATGCTAATTCAATGAAACAGGACTTTGTTGTTACTCAAGAAGGCAATGTACAATCTACCCCAAACTTCACACGTTTGATAAGAGTTATCTCTTGAACACATGTCCATGCTCATATTTAGTTATAGTCATAGCGCCACCTGCTGGCAACAGGAAGTGACGTTTAACACTGTTCTTGACTCCTAATAACATATAAAAAAATGCCAGTAGGTGCTAAACATCCTACCAACATACTAGAGACATGCTGAAACATACTAGCAAACACTTAGCTAAGTGCTAAAGAATGATATTACTGCAATTAAATATGAATTTGCTGTAACTCAGGCATGGAATGTCCAATCTGCCCCAAACTTCACACTTTTGATAAGCGTTCTGTCCTGAACACATGACCATGCTTATATTCAGTTACAGTCATAGCGCCACCTGCTGGCAACAGGAAGTGACATGTTTAACACTTTTATGGACTCCTAATAACATATAAAAAAGTGCCAGCAAGTGTTAAACATGCTAACAACATACTAGAAACATGCTAAAACATGCTAGCAAACTCTTAGCTAAGTGCTAACGCATGCTATTATTGCAATTAAATAGGAATTTGCTGTAACTCAGGCATGGAATGTCCAATCTGCCCCAAACTTCACACTTTTGATAAGAGTCATGGCCTGAACACATCTACATGAGAATGTTCAGTTATAGTAATAGCGCCACCTACTGGCAACAGGAAGTGACATGTTTAACACGTTGATGCCGTTCTAGCAACATGTTAAAAATTCCATTGAGTTCTAAACATGCTAGAAACATGTTAAAACATGCTAACAATGCTTAGGTACGTGCTAAAGAATGCTAATTCAATGAAACATGACTTTGTTGTTACTCAAGAAGGCAATGTCCAATTTGCACCAAACTTCACACGTTTGATAAGAGTTCTGTCCTGAACACACATCCATGCTCATATTCAGTTATAGTCATAACGCAACCTACTGGCAACAGAAACTGACATGGTTAACACAGTAATGCAGTACTAACCACATAATAATTGTGTACTAAGCATGATAGAAACAGACTAAACATGCTAGCAACACTTAGCTGAGTCATGAAGCATGCTATTATCACCATTATACAAAACATTTTGTAACTGACTTTGACATACTCTTACTATATATACCTCCTTAAATGTACATTTCCCAACCATGCTCTGTCTTCCTAAAGCCACCGAGTGTTGTTGGCATGGGTGCGAGGGCCCTTTCATCGCTGCTTGCAGCTTTAATATAATATTGTAATCATTGTTTAACGATGTACGAGGTACTGCGAGCTGACATCACTTTTGTCTCTCGTGCTTTCACTGCGTGATGTGTGCAGTTATAGGTATGTTCCCAAATGAGTTTTTGTCTTATATTTATATCACATTATGTTGTTATCATAGACCTACAATATCACATCAGCAAGAGTTCCGTTTTCCCGTGCACAATTGCAAATGTGATATTTATTTTATATAACAGTTAAATTAACAATAAATTAACATTGTGAGTTACATTTTATAAACAATATTGTCAATATTTTTTTGTTTTCCCTTTATTTCGCTGACGAGAATTTCAAAATGAAACCGTAGCAGAATCTCAATGCAACAAGACAGTGACGATTTTTTGACTGGAATCCGCGTTTTGAACGAATCAGTGTAATGATTCAATGAACAATCACTTGCTTCTTTTCCTGAATGAATCAGTCGTTTGATCAAATTGGTTGAATGAATGACTCCCTCAACTCATTTAAGACAGTGACTTGCCGCCACCTACTGGCGGTTTTAGTTTCACATTTAAAGTACCCTTTAATCAGAACTTTAAAATTAGAAATCAGTTCATATTTAACAATCTCATAGCTTTATTTATGCATTTGTAAATGCAGTGTAAATATATTAATGCCAGATCTGATGCCACTTCTGTGTCATGCCATGGCACCAAGCACAGAAACACAATCAGTAAAATATTATCTAATTATTATCCACAAAACTTTGAAAATATCGAGACATATTTTGTCAATATTGCACACCCCTAATGCATGGTATTAATTTTGATTTCTTCGGGTCTTAAAAAGGTCTCAAAAAGCCTTAAATTTGACTTTAAAAAGTGTGCAGAAACCCTGTTATATGCATTTTACATCAGTGGTTCTCAACTCTGGTCCTGGGTTGTTGTTTTTTGCAGTGTAAACACCCTTACAGAAGAAAAATATATGGGAAAATACTGCAAAAATATAATGCGATATTACATAATACATTTCCATATATGGCAAACTAGTGCTTATATTTTGCAATATACTGCAATATATGGATTGACCATGTATGGCTATATATTCATACATATAAAATATTTATAAATTAAGACAAAAATAGGATTACATGTAATATTCACAAAGTTTTATCCACCCAAAAAAAGCCGGTCTGAAACAAGACGCTAACTGGTAGATTGTGTTGGTCTTTATGGAAATGATCCGGCTGAGTCTCTGTTCTTTAACTTCCGCTTCGTCAGTCGATCAAACTCAGAACTTTCCACTCACATCGGCACTTTTATGGGATTGCGCTCTCACGATAATTTGCCCTGTTTAGTAAATCTGGCCCTCAGTATTTAATATCTCAGTCTCTCTGTGGTTGTGTAGTTCCTGCTGAACTGAGAGATTAAAGTGTGTGTCGTTGTTCTACAGGTTGGGGATGTGTGAGATCACAGATGAAGGTTGTGCTGCTCTGACTTCAGCTCTGAGATCAAACTCACATCTAAGAAAACTGGAACTGTATGGGAATATAATAGGAGGTAAAGGTCTGAAGCTGCTCTCTGATGGACTGAAGGATCCTCACTGTAAACTGGAGAAACTGGGGTAAGATCATACATTAATCTTAACTGAGACTAGAATAATGTTATTTTAACCCTTAATTCCTACTGTATCATATTTGATCTAAATTATCAACATGATCAAAAACCTGTTGCACACAATCTACTACTTGCCTTCTGTTGTCTGGTTGATGGTTTATAGTTTTTTTAGCAAGTAAAAGGCAAGTATAATTTTAAAACGTGTCCCTTCAGCTCGTGGATCATGTGACTTTTTGCTGTGAAATCTTTACGGATTTTTAAGTAAACATAAGAATAACTGTCAAGTGTTGTAGCTTTTCTGCACAATTTCCCACACTTGAAAAGGAAAAACCTCGCCTCTGAATATAAAAAGAACAGGATTCCACTCAGCAAAGTCCTTTTGGATCCATTTGGTCCGTTTATTTTGACTTTTCTTTCTTTTTAAAATAGCAGGTGAAAAACCTTCAAATAGAAAAAGGAGAAATCACCAGTGTAAAAAAACATGACATTAAAAAAACAACAAAAAAACATTTTTTTTCTTTTTTGAACCCATTATTATCCACACATGTACAAAACGTCACATATTCAATGCAAACATTCTAAAACATCATTTTACAAAATCCTATATATAAATACTATAAACAGTTAGGGCTTGCGCCACCCACATAAACAGTTACCGTAGCAATGTAACGTCCTCTTTAAACAAACACCGCTTCAGAACAGCATTGGCTTTAAACGGCAGGAGTCTATGAGTCAGGTAAGCAGATTAGTTTTCTTACCGGCAGTCTTCCAGAGTTTTGCGGGTTTGTTGTTTTGTGCAGTGTAACCTGTAGAGTTTCCAAACTGTTTGTGGTGCTCGTTTGCCCTTACTAAACACCGACAGCACATACTAGGAAGAAGCCGTTGCACGCGCTCAGCTGATTACAGATTAATCCCACCTGAGCGCCCGTGAAAATGCATACTACCGCCAGCGGGCGGCGATGAACGGTAGTCAACGCAACAATAACCTTTATAATGATAGTAATATTTCAAGATAAAAAATTTCAGAAAAATTTCTTTGCACTGATGGCAAACTTTCAGCAATTCTCTCAATCTCTTTAGGACCTAAAGATGTTTTGATTGCTTGTGGCTGCAATATGGGGGTTGCAAATGGAACTGTATCAACACCTTTTCTCTGAGGCTTTTGTCTAGCTACGCACACTTCAACTGCATTTACATCTGTATTGACATTGTCTTCTATACTATCAAAAGACTGTAAATCAGGATAGCTTTCATCTGACTGTTGGTCTTCTAAATCACATTTGGTTGAGGCTTTGTTATGGCCCACGTTTGTCTTGAGACAGGACACCTGAGTCTGCAATTGTTTGATCTGTTCTTTCAACTTATCTATACAACGAGTTTGTTCTTGTGCAATGGATAAGCTAAATTCTCGGTGACAAAAGATGATGCCTTTCAGATTTTTCTTCCTGATACATGCACTCAACACTTTCTTGCAATCTTCAATTGACCACACTTTCTCTGGATCAATGCCAAATTTCTTGGTTAAATTCAATCTGACTGGCTTAGTCACGATGGAGTCCATGTGCTCTGATAACAAAGACTTGAATTCACTATCTGTCCAAAAAGGTGTAATCTGTCTAGTACTTTTCCTAAACATTTTGTGAATTTTTGTTACCACAAACAAACACTAAAAAAACTTCTCTCTACTGTCTTGCAAACAGAGGGTACAATCTTATTAGCACATGAGGCTAAATCTAATTCTAAAGCTAATTCTCTAGCTTACAGATAAGTCTTCTCTAGCAAGAGCATACACACAATATTAACATGTAACTGTTAATCTTCCCTGTCAACAACAGAGGATCAATTTCATCTCTAAAAGAAAACTTTTTAGAGGCTTATCTTTAGTTAACCAAACTCTACAGCTGTTTGTTAACTACTTCTCTGAACGGCGCAGAGGAAAACATTTGTACTGGTCTGCATTGGTTCTTTTAATGGAGTGAAACTCACCAAGTCTTTCATTTGTAGAGAAAGATTTCGTCTGGAAAAATTCAGTCTTTGAGATCTTTTTGGAGCTTGAAGTTTTCAATCTGGATTCAGAAGATTCAGTCTGGAACTCAGTCAGCTTGGTTGAGATCTTTGAGCTTGAAGTTTTCAAGGTTCCGTCTGGAAAGTTCATTCTTTGTTGAGTTTCAGTTTCTCCATCCGGGTCACGGCACCATCTGTTGTAAAGTTTTTCTTTCTTCAAAGCAGAGACCAGGAGACAGTCGGGATCGCGTTCAACGGAAGTTATTCTTTATTGAGAACTCCTCCGTACGCGGCTGTAGAAACTTCCAACATGATCTAACTCTAATACAGTATGCATTGTAGTTATATACATTCCAAGGGGGAGGGATTACATAGAGGTGGAGACTCTGAACAAAGCATGCAAATGAGTATACAGGTTAAGGTAACACCCTAGACTGAGGGTCTATTCAATCCTGATTCAATCAGCATAAGGCTCTAAGGGCCATTTGGGTCCAAAAGCCATTTGCAGAACAAAAGGTGAGATTCTCAGTGTGCTAATCCCATCAGTTCTGAGTGATACTGGGACTCCAAGAGCCATTTACAGACAATTAGGAGAAAAGAGTAAAGGCAACTTTGCTGAGCATAATCATTATCTTACCCTTAAACACTAAATACAATATTCTTTACCGTGATGTTATGTAAGGAAGCATATCTGAAAACATATTCTTAAATTTTAACCCTTCATTATCCATACATCTTTTGTGAAAAATCATGTTCAAATGTATCAAATATGATCATCAGGCTTTTGAGGAAGGTTTATTAGTTTATCTCTCAATCATCATTGTATTGCATTACATTATATGTTTTAAAATTACAGAGCTTTGATCATAAAACTAAGCATTTAAATATCATCTTACTAAGACATGTTATTGGCAGATATAGAGTGACGACTGATATTTATATGCATTTTATGTCAGTGGTTCTCAACTCTGGTTCTGGGGATTATATATATTTTTTGCAGTGTAAATAATTGTCTGACTCAGCGTCACTGACAAAACATTTTAAATGTAAAACATTACGGTTTCCTTCCAATTCTGTCCTTCAAATGCAATAGTATTTTCATAATAGTGTGAAGAGCCTGACAGTGGTGATGATTGGGCTCCTCTCTGTCTGTGCTCGACACCAACAGCTCCTGCGTGCAGCAGATCGTACAGCACTGAGTCAGCGCACTTATTCAACCCGGCCAATGGACCGTTCCATCACCGAGCGAGTCCTTCATTGCCTGTCATTATACTGTCTGTGTCGCTGCTAATCTGCTTAGACGGAGTCAAGTGTTCATCATTGATTATTATTTGCGTGAACATATTTTCTCAGAACATCTGCTATTTAGATCAGAATAGAAAGCAGAATTATCATGTGCCAAGCAATCCTCGCTGGCTAAAACATTAAAACACAGCATGCCACAGGAAAAGTGTTGAAAAGCAGCGCATTCACTACAAATATTTCTATTTAAATTAATAAAAAATGTTGTAACTTCTGGACAATGATTTTATTAAATTTCAGTGCTTAACTCAATTAATGAGAGTGGCATATTTAACCTAAATGTGTTTATCAGATGTAAAACAGTTTCAATCATTCTGTTGACTTCATTACTTCACTCACTCCAGTAAAAGGGTGTGTACGCACGGTACGCACATATTTACTCTATTTTTTATAAATCCCGTTATGTGCGTGGAAAATTGCGTACACACATTTCAATGCTTTTTTGTGCCTATGCAACGTTTATTCATCAGGCCGCTGGTGTTTGAGCCGTTATTTACCGCCCAAAAAAAGCAGGTCTGAAACCCTATACCCTCATTCACTATTCCCTACATTAGTTCACTAATATAGTCCCCTTGAAGTAGTGAATGAAAAGGAGTGAGTGAATTGAGACACTGATGAACACCTGATAAGCAGAATCACTGAAGGACAGAGAAACAAGAACAGACTTCCAGCCACCGAGTGTGAAACCAGTTTACAAACCAGTTTAACATTATTTCTTTCATACATGTAGCCTACAAAAGTTATTGTTGAGAATTAACAGATATTAAGTTGTTGATGTTTTATTGAATATAATATAAAGTTTGTTGTCACCATGATGGAGATCAGTATTTGCTTTAGTTGGGCTCTTGACTTTCAACTATAAATTTCTCTCTGGCTGTTTTAACAGTGAGTTTATAAAACACATTTGTTATGGCAAGAAAAAGTCAAGAGGAAAATGATCAGGTGTTTTTGGCTGTTATGATGATACGATGATCATCCTGAACATGTCTGATTCACTGTTCTCTTCCTGTGTATAAGCTTTGAATTTATGGGTTTTAATATTTGTTAATCATATATCTGTGAATCTACAACATGAAATCCAGCAATGTTTCGGTTAACATTTATTGTGAAAGATATTGAAACAATACAGTGCATTAATACACTTCGAACTCCTGCTTGATTTAGACACACACAGACATCAACAATCAGCACATGAATCTCAACAATGGTGACAATCAAGTTTCATGTCGCAATGCATGCTGGGTTCCAGGATAGTATAAAACTCCCAGCATGCACTGCAGTATGAATAAATAAAAATATTGCCACCATTGTTGAGAGACATGTGCTGATTTTTGATATCTCTGTGTTTCTGCAAGACAGTGTAGCTCTGTTTCTTTGGTTGTGCTTGATGTGTTAAAGAAATTTGTCATTGTAAGTGATTGCTATAGTTTCACAGCGGTGGTAATGTAACACTTTTGATACAGAATTAAACTCTGAATGAGATTAGTGAATGAACAGGCTAAAGGATGATTTTTGTCATCATAATCAATTTAACAAACTGCACACACAAAAGGTATGTATGCACAAGAGTGGCTTGCAAAAAACACAGTTCAAGCAAGAGAAAAACTGACGTTAAAAGGTCAAGAGTCCAGAACCCAACTAAAGCAAACACTGATCTATATAATGGTAACTTCAAACCAAACATTTTCAATTAAACATCTCAATAACAACTGCGTGGTATAAAACAGGTTTATACTGGCAACACTGTTGCCAGTAGTTTACTGTAAAATAAATTTTTTGGGTCACCGTTGTGCTGAAGAGTAGAGCCTGTGCTTCAGTCCAGGAGAAGATCTAGAAACACTGATGATATGCTGCATGTTGCTTTATTTAACAGACGATGTAATCTCTTTATTTACAATATTTTTTTTAAGTGGTTTCAAATGAAAATTCACAGTAATAGTTTGCTCACATTATTAGTGCATTATGAATGTTAGTTTATACATTTAAATGACTGTAGGTCAATTTAAAGCAGTCGGTTTCTGCAAGTGAAATTAGTTAACTGAAGTTTTAATTTATTTAGTGCATGGTATTTTTACAGTAACATACTGTAGATTACAGTAAAGAACTGTTCAATTAACAGTACATTTTACTGTAAAAAACCTGGTAAGGTCTAACAGTGTGTGTCATTGTTCTACAGGTTGAGTATGTGTGAGATCACAGATGAAGGTTGTGCTGCTCTGGCTTCAGCTCTGAGATCAAACTCACACCTCAGAGAACTGGATCTGAATGGGAATGAAATAGGAGATAAAGGTCTGACGCTGCTCTCTGATGGACTGAAGGATCCTCACTGTAAACTGGAGAAACTGGGGTAAGATCATACATTAATCTTAACTGAGACTAGAATAATGTTATTTTAACCCTTTAAAGGTAGGGTAGGTAATCCTTTTTCTAAAAAAAAAAAACATTCCAAATTTGTTTAAACTGTCTTTATATACCAATACATAATTAAAATGTAAGTACTCTGAAAAAGAAAATATAAAAATCGAGTGACTGTAGACCTTTTAATCTGCAATAAACACAGCTCATTATTTCCATTCACTCCCACCCCCTCCCTTCTGAGCTCCTTCCAAAGCCACGCCCCCAAAACACATGAACGCGCGACGCCAAACGCTCAGGCTCAGCTGGAAGACGCATTTATTACCTGAGACGAGTGGAGAGGAAGGAGCGCAGTACATACAGTGACATCATGTCAGAATCACATGTAATAAAATACCTAACTTTATCACTATGAATATAAACAAATAAGATTTATTTTAGTACTCACTATCAAGCTAGCATATCGATAATGGTAAAGTTTCATTCGGTAACGAGCTATATTTATAAGGCAAAACTAAAAACAGGTTGCATTGATACACGTTTTTCCATTACCATCAGTTACACTGTGATGAAGGTGAATTTCGTGTAAGATTCATAACATATACGGTGTTTTTCATGTAAGAGTTTCCATGATGAAAACATTGTTGACTCTAATGAAGACTAACGTACACTCCGAGTCCGGAGACAAGTACCGCATCGTCGGTTCGAGGACAGGTCCGGGGTTGAGGGCGAAGCAGAGGAGGTCGTTCAAGAGTGCGGGCAGGGTCCGAGGAAGTAGTTTTTGCCTTGTTTGCCTTCGCTGACTGCATATGCAGGTGCTTTGAGCTGAATATTTCCGGGAACGGTGACATGTGATGAGTCAGTGCACGCAGGGCAGCGCGCGCAGTGGGGCTCGGGCACGAGACATGAAGGCATCTGATTGGTTCTTTACATTCGCACCGAATGGCAGTGATTGGTCAGAGTTTTTACTGTCCTGCAGCTGCTACAGAGGTCAGATTTTTTTCATTCCTTTTTCTAAACATAATGTATTGACTACTATCAGGATGGAAAGACCATTTCACCCAGTATAAAAAAAAGTGTTTCTGAACAGGATTACCTACCCTAATTCTTACTGTATCATATTTTATCTAAATTATCAACATGATCAAAAACCTGTTGCACACAATCTACTACTTGCCTTCTGTTGTCTGGTTGATGGTTTATAGTTTTTTTAGCAACTAAAAGGCGAGTATAATTTTAAAACGTGTCCCTTCAGCTCGTGGGTCATGAGACTTTTTACTGTGAAATCTTCATGGATTTTTTAAGTAAACATAAGAATAACCTTTATAATGTTAGTAATATTTCAAGATGATAATTTTCTGCACTGAAGCAACTTAGGTGTACTAGATCATTCATACATCTTTTGTGAAAAATCATGTTCAAATGTATCAAATATGATGATCAGGCTTTTGAGGAAGGTTTATTAGTTTATCTCTCAATCATCACTGTATTGCATTACATTATATGTTTTAAAATTACAGAGCTTTGATCATAAAACTAAGCATTTAACCCTCTGGGGTCTGAGCTGTTTTCTGGGCCCTGGAGGTGTTCTGACATGCTCTGACATTTGTGGTTATTTCTGTTACTTGTGACATTTTCATGGCTAAAGTCTAATTACACTGTATTCAGCACAAACTCTGCTACAATAATATATCAGCAGCATGTATGTAAAAGTTTGTAGTTTTGAGATAATGACATTTATGCGTGGTTTGTGAAAATACAAAAATAAATTCTCACTGAAATAAGGTCATGAAACCCATACTGATTATTTCTTCACAAGACTTTTGAAAATTGTATGACGTAGCCTAGAATATTTGCTCTAAAACTATGTGAGAATCACCCTGACTGCTCATTCAGAGAAGACAATATATTGATTTAAAAAATTTACGACGTGTTTTGTGTTAGAAAGCAATATGCAAAGGGGCGGATCATCTCATTAATATGAAAGCTTTCCACACCTGAGAAAGACAAAGAACCTCCCTAATGGCCCTATTAGGAGCTTATCAGGGCCCATCATTCTGACCACCCTTGCACAAAGAATGAGGAGATTTAAAAAAGAATGGCTTTTAAAATTGTTTGGATTTATTTACAACACAACATAATCCAAAGATACACAACAAAAAAGCACTTATTGAAGAAAGAGACCTTTGTGCCATTCCTAAAAACATTGTACATACCTTTCATTTTCTAAGGTGTTTGATTTTCACTTTACCATGTTCATGTACAGAGACATGTACTGTGAATGTTGAAGTCAGCAGGACTCAGTGGCATCTGGGCCCTGAAAAAAAAAAAAAAAAAAAAAGTGAACATACTGATATCAAGAGAAAGGCCTGCACGATTTTGGGAATACATTTTAGATTTTTCTTGTTAAAATTGCTTTTTAAAATTCACAGAATACACACACTCACACAAATGTTTCCAACAATATATTATATAATGAACACCAGTTTTGTTGTGCCTTGTAGGTATAGGCTATGCGCAGTGCTGCATAAAATAATAACAATATAGCAGCCTATATATATTTTCAAAAAGATTTCAGTAACAACTAAGGTAGAGAAAAATATATTGATTATCATGTTACTTCAAATGTTTCCATTAGTTATGATGATATGAAATGAGATAATAGTAAAAACATGAAGCCGTTTGGAGCGTTTTGCTTTTCCAAAATATGATACATTCAAACGCGATCGTGATCAAAAATATGATACATTAAAACGCGATCGCGATCAAAAATATGATACATTCAAACGCGATCGCGCTCAAATATAAAACATTATGGTTAGGCCTACCATATACATATCTACGTTTGAGCAGATATCCACAAACACAGTAACAGTAAACACGGGTCTAAATATTATAATATTCACTATATATCTAGCAACAGTTCAACTGCAATGTGAAATTTATGCAACAATAGCAAACTAATATGTAAGAATTTCTTACCTTATCTTTCTTGTCTTCAAATATCGTTCTTCTTCTTCTGATGTAAATCCAATCTAAGCTCAGGCACGTCTTTCAAACCCGACGAAAAGTGAAGTGAAGTGTTTTGTTGTTGAGGTAATGAGGGCGATCGCGTTCCATGTGGAGATTTGCATGTGAATATCTTTTGCGCGAGTGGGCGTGGTAAATTAAAAAATAATTAGGAAGCGTTTGAGAAGCTGGACATCTTGTTGGTTTTATACAAATTACTTAAACAGAGAATATTTGTTTTCGTTTTGAATCCGATCATTTAAAAGTACACACTTAAATGTTTATAAAGGTGTATGGCTCATAAATGTGTGACAAGTATTCGCTGAGTTTTGTTTCAGTTTATAGACGTGCTAAAGAAAAAAAAGTTCACCGCGACGGAGAGGCAGAACGCACACCCTGTTTATTTTCTTTATTTTACAAAAGCACAATGTTTTGATTTGATTGTAAGTGGACACATACAAAAGTAGAAATACCACAGATTCTTTTTTTATATTTCTTTTTTCTGTATGACCATAAATGACGGAGAAATTTAAGTTTATAGTGCTACAATGTGGAGAAAATGCAGCAAAACACACCGGCGCGTTTGTCGACCTCAGAGGGTTAAATATCATTTTACTAAGATATAGAGTGACGACTGATATTTGCATTTTACATCAGTGGTTCTCAACTCTGGTCCTGTTTGTTTTTTTGTTTTTTGTTTTTTTGTGTAAACACCCTTACGGAACAAAAATATATGGGAAAATACTGCAAAATATAATGCGATATATAACATAATACATTTCCATATATAGCAAACTAGTGCTTATATTCTGCAATAAACTGCAATATATGCATTGACCATGTATGGCTATATATTCATACATATAAAATATTTATAAATGAAGACAAAAATAGGATTACATGTAATATTCACAAAGTTTTATCCGCCCAAAAAAAAAAAACAGGTCTGAGACCAGACGCTAACTGGTAAATTGTGTTGGTCTTTATGGAAATGATCCGGCTGAGTCTCTGCTCTTTAACTTCCGCTTCGTCAGTCGATCAAACGTAGAACTTTCCACTCCCATCGGCGCTTTTATGGGATTGCGCTCTCACGATAATTTGGCCTGTTAAGTAAATCTGGCCCTTAGTATTTAATATCTCAGTCTCTCTGTGGTTGTGTAGTTCCTGCTGAACTGAGAGATTAAAGTGTGTGTCGTTGTTCTACAGGTTGAGGATGTGTGAGATCACAAATGAAGGTTGTGCTGCTCTGGCTTCACCTCTGAGATCAAACTCACACCTCAGAGAACTGGATCTGTCTGGGAATATAATAGGAGATAAAGGTCTGAAGCTGCTCTCTGATGGACTGAAGGATCCTCACTGTAAACTGGAGAAACTGGAGTAAGATCGTACGTTAATCTTAACTGAGACTAGAATAATGTTATTTTAACCCTTTAATTCCTACTGTATCATATTTGATCTAAATTATCAACATGATCAAAAACCTGTTGCACACAATCTACTACTTGCCTTCTGTTGTCTGGTTGATGGTTTATAGTTTTTTTAGCAAGTAAAAGGCAAGTATAATTTTAAAACGTGTCCCTTCAGCTCGTGGGTCATGAGACTTTTTACTGTGAAATCTTTATGGATTTTTTAAGTAAACATAAGAATAACCTTTATAATGTTAGTAATATTTCAAGAGGATCATTTTCTGCACTGAAGCAACTTAGGTTTACTTGATTATCCATACAACTTTTGTGAAAAATCATGTTCAAATGTATCAAATATGATCATCAGGCTTTTGAGGAAGGTTTATTAGTTTATCTCTCAATCATCATTGTATTGCATTACATTATATGTTTTAAAATTACAGAGCTTTGATCATAAAACTAAGCATTTAAATATCATCTTACTAAGACTTGTTATTGGCAGATATCGAGTGACGACTGATATTTATATGCATTTTATGTCAGTGGTTCTCAACTCTGGTCCTGGGGATTCTTTTATTTATTTATTTAATTTTTTTGCAGTGTAAACACCCTTACAGAACAAAACTATATGGGAAAATACTGCAAAATGTAATGCGATATATTACATAATACATTTCCATATATGGCAAACTAGTGCATATATTTTTCAATATACTGCAATATATGCATTGACCATGTATGGCTATATATTCATACATATAAAATATTTATAAATGAAGACAAAAAAAGCATTACATGTAATATTCACAAAGTTTTATCCGTCCAAAAACAGCAGGTCTGGAACCAGACGCTAACTGGTAGATTGTGTTGGTCTTTATGGAAATGATCCGGCTGAGTCTCTGTTCTTTAACTTCTGCTTCGTCAGTCGATAAAACTCAGAACTTTCCACTCCCATCGGCGCTTTTATGGGATTGCACTCTCACGATAATTTGCCCTGTTTAGTAAATCTGGCCCTTAGTATTTAATATCTCAGTCTCTCTGTGGTTGTGTAGTTCCTGCTGAACTAAGAGATTAAAGTGTGTGTCGTTGTTCTACAGGTTGAGTTGGTGTATGATCACAGATGAAGGTTGTGCTGCTCTGGCTTCAGCTCTGAGATCAAACTCACTCCTAAGAGAACTGGATCTGACTCAGAATATAATAGGAGATAAAGGTCTGACGCTGCTCTCTGATGAACTGAAGGATCCTCACTGTAAACTGGAGAAACTGAAGTAAGATCATACATTAAAGCGGGGCTCAGTAACTTCGGGATTTCTTCGCTGTATTCTCGCTTTTTGCTCGAAGGTTTCTCTCTAGAGCTCCCCCCACAGCTTCGGAAAAGATATTTGACAACACTGTTGTAAAAACTCGTTGGCTATTCTCAGACACCAGAGGCTAGCAGATCAACGACATCAAAGCAGATGGGACATTCTTTAAAACGTCTTCTTCATTCGGGTTCGAACAGCGTGAGGGAGCGCAATAATGACGGCATTTTAGCAGATTTCTTTTGGCCGTAAAGCAATTGTTTACATCGCGAGACCTGATATCACGCGAGACTTCCTGACGCGGCGGCCGGTGGCCCGCCGCCCCAAAGTTGCAAGTGCGTATTTTCCGCTCACGGGCACCGGGGGCGGGTGCGAAACGACCACCATTCAACCCGAAATAAGTAATATAACCATTCCAATGACTCCGAAGCTGTTCAGTTAAGGTAAAAAGTTACTTAGTTCACCTTTAATCTTAAATGAGACTAGAATAATGTTATTTTAACCCTTTAATTCCTACTGTATCATATTTTATCTAAATTATCAACATGATCAAAAACCTGTTGCACACAATCTACTACCTGCCTTCTGTTGTCTGGTTGATGGTTTATAGTTTTTTTAGCAAGTAAAAGGCAAGTATAATTTTAAAACGTGTCCCTTCAGCTCGTGGGTCATGAGACTTTTTACTGTGAAATCTTTATGGATTTTTTAAGTACACATCAGAATAACCTTTATAATGTTAGTAATATTTCAAGATGATCATTTTCTGCACTGAAGCAACTTAGGTTTACTTGATTATCCATACATCTTTTGTGAAAAATCATGTTCAAATGTATCAAATATGATCATCAGGCTTTTGAGGAAGGTTTATTAGTTTATCTCTCAGTCATAATTGTATTGCATTACATTATATGTTTTAAAATTACAGAGCTTTGATCATAAAACTAAGCATTTAAATATCATCTTACTAAGACATGTTATTGGCAGATATAGAGTGACGACTGATATTTATATGCATTTTATGTCAGTGGTTCTCAACTCTGGTCCTGGGGATTATATATATTTTGTTTGCAGTGTAAATAATTGTCTGACTCAGCGTCACTGACAAAACATTTTAAATGTAAAACGTTACTGTTTCCTTCCAATTCTATCCTTCAAACACAATAGTATTTTCTTAATGGT
This sequence comes from Scardinius erythrophthalmus, assembly GCF_964197995.2. Taxonomy (NCBI): domain Eukaryota; kingdom Metazoa; phylum Chordata; class Actinopteri; order Cypriniformes; family Leuciscidae; genus Scardinius; species Scardinius erythrophthalmus. The sequence continues at coordinate 44,312,467 of NC_138223.1, forward strand.
GTGAAGAGCATGACAGTGGTTATGATTGGGCTCCTCTCTGTCTGTGCTCGACACCAACAGCTCCTGCGTGCAGCAGATCGTACAGCACTGAGTCAGCGCACTTATTCAACCCGACCAATGGACCGTTCGATCAGCGAGCGAGTTCTTCATTGCCTGTCATTATACCGTCTGTGTCGCTGCTAATCTGCTTAGACGGAGTCAAGTGCTCATCATTGATCATTATTTGCGTGAAAATATTTTCTCAGAACATCTGCTATTTAGATCAGAATATAAAGCACAATTATCATGTGCCAAGCAATCCTCGCTGGCTAAAACATTAAAACACAGCATGCCACAGGAAAAGTGTTCAAAAGCAGTGCATTCACTACAAATATTTCTATTTAAATTAATAAAACATTTTGTAACTTCTGGACAATGATTTCATTAAATTTCAGTGCTTAACTCCATTAATGAGAGTGGCATATTTAACCTAAATGTGTATATCAGATGTAAAACAGTTTCAATCATTCTGTTCACTTCATTACTTCACTCACTCCAGTAAAAGGGTGTGTACGCACGGTACGCACATATTTACACTAGTTTATTTTTTATAAATCCCGATCTGTGCGTGGGAAATTGCGTACACACATTTCAATGCTTTTTTGTGCGTATGCAACGTTTATACATCAGGCCGCTGGTGTTTGAGCCATTATTTACCGCCCAAAAACAGCCGGTCTGAAACAAGACGCTAACTGGTAGATTGTGTTGGTCTTTATGGAAATGATCCGGCTGAGTCTCTGTTCTTTAACTTCCGCTTCGTCAGTCGATCAAACTCAGAACTTTCCACTCCCATCGGCACTTTTATGGGATTGCGCTCTCACGATAATTTGCCCTGTTTAGAAAATCTGGCCCTTAGTATTTAATATCGCAGTCTCTCTGTGGTTGTGTAGTTCCTGCTGAACTGAGAGATTAAAGTGTGTGTCGTTGTTCTACAGGTTGAGGAGGTGTGAGATCACAGCTGAAGGTTGTGCTGCTCTGGCTTCAGCTCTGAGATCAAACTCACTCCTCAGAGAACTGGATCTGACTCTGAATATAATAGGAGATAAAGGTCTGACGCTGCTCTCTGATGGACTGAAGGATCCTCACTGTAAACTGGAGAAACTGGAGTAAGATCATACATTAATCTTAACTGAGACTAGAATAATATTATTTTAACCCTTTAATTCCTACTGTATCATATTTGATCTAAATTATCAACATGATCAAAAACCTGTTGCACACAATCTACTACTTGCCTTCTGTTGTCTGGTTGATGGTTTATAGTTTTTTTTTAGCAAGTAAAAGGCAAGTATAATTTTAAAACGTGTCCCTTCAGCTCATGGGTCATGTGACTTTTTGCTGTGGAATCTTTACGGATTTTAAGTAAACATAAGAATAACCTTTATAATGTTAGTAATATTTCAAGATTATCATTTTCTGCACTGAAGCAACTTAGGTTTACTTGATTATCCATTCATCTTTTGTGAAAAATCATGTTCAAATGTATCAAATATGATCTTGATGAAATTTGAGGAAGGTTTATAAGTTATCTGAACTGAGAGATTAAAGTGTGTGTCGTTGTTCTACAGGTTGATATCTTGTAATATCGCAGCTGAAGGTTGTGCTGCTCTGACTTCAGCTCTGAGATCAAACTCACACCTCAGAGAACTGGATCTGTCTGGGAATAATCTACGAGATGCGAAGAGTGTGAAGAGTCTCTCTGCTTTAAAAGATAATCCACATTATAAGATCAAGACACTGCAGTAAGTATTGATTCATATCATATAATAATGTCACTTGAACTAGTCAATCCTCTGATCAGATGTGTCAGTAATGCATGTGTTACTGTCTGTGTTTTATTTACTGACAGTTATTCAACGGCTGTGACTATGGGGTCAATATAGAGACATCATCATCAACACTGAAGTCATGTGACCTTTATTGGATTTACTGTGTATAAATGTACATTAATATTTTGTATAATATCTAATAAAGTTTTCTTATCATTTATCTATTATTAGTGAATTGTTTTTTTTTTATTATTATTCATCCATCTCAGTAAAGTGAGCAGCTCAACACAATCACAGTAACAGTAATGAACTTCAGAGCTGAGTTTCATCTGTGTTTCGGGAACTGGATTATTTATAGGGTTTAATGATGATGATGATGATTTTAATGTCTTTGTCGAAAGTCTTCCTGAGATTTGATTGAAACTCATCTGAAGAGGATATTTGCCATTGTCACATTATTATTGTTCTGTCTTTATGTCGGTGTGTGTGAAAGTCAAATTATTGTGATTAAGGTGCAAATGTCTGTCATCACATGATCACTATGAGTGAGCCTATATTAATCGCTTCAGAAACAGCTAGTGCTACACCATCAATATTTAAACTAAATCAGTTATTCCTTTCAGCACAAACACAACATTTTAATATGTAAATTAGGCTAATTATAGCATATCTTATACACTAAAGTAAGCGAAGTTTGCTCTTGGAACAGAATGGCTTCTCAGAATTGTTGATGTTTGTAAATTTACAATTGAATTGTGATTAAACAAATGGCGGGAAAGAGCGCTAATCACACATATTCTCAAATATATCCTACACAATCTCAGAAAACAGTCAAACTAATAGTTAATATTGTAGCCGCAAAAAAAATATACCGAGCAATAATAAATATCACAGAACACACAAGTAGAATAAAAAAAATAAAATAATAATAATAATAATTAATTATTATTAATTATTATTATTAATAATAATTAATAATAATAATAAAAAATAAAAAATAAACAGTTATAATGTAGACATTGACAAAAGTGTCCTCTAAACTTAGAAAATATCAGAATAGATCCGATCGATGCATTCGGAAAAGTAGACCAGACATTTTAATAGAAATACAGAAAACATTATACAGAATTAAAATGATGGGACTTACCGTGATATTTTTATGGGTGACCGCACATATTGGTATCCAAGGAAATGAAATGACAGATAAGGCAGCAAAATAAGCCACAAAATACAACGACATTAACTTAAAGGGTACATAACATGCACAGTTTCACCTAATCTCATGTTAATCTTGAGTACCTATAGAGTAGTAGTGCATCCTTAATATCTCAAAAAAGTGTTTAGTTTTATTAAATTTATAAAAGAAAAATACAGCTTTCCGATTCTCTCCGGAAAAAGCCGAGCTCCTGGAGGCGGAGCTATAGAGTCAAGCGGTAGTCTTTGATTTCCAGCAAAAGACAGAAATCTGATCCAGTTGTACTTACATGAATGGGGTCTTTTATCACTGGGACCACTCCACGTTTTAATAGCAAACGATTTGCAAATCCAGCGTCGACCTGAGCCTTGTTAATAAAACATTCGTCACTGAAATGGCCAGAACACACAACCGCACTTCCTACACTCCGTTGCTGCCTCCACTGCATCCACTGTTCCTGTAACACTGGGTTCTTTGGAAAGCTGGACACGGTAAGCTCTCTCACATCCAAATACACAGTTTTTTGGAGACATTCTTGAACAAATCCTATGCAGCGCTGGCTGCCGATGATTTCCTGTTGAAGCGCGTTGATGTGCGCGGTCTCGTTCTCCTCTGGTCGACGTGCGCGCGGATGAGCTTTTCCGAGAGAAATGCTCATATAAGGAGTTCCACTCTGGTCTACGTCATTAGATCCACGGTCGAAAAAAACCCAGCCGAAACTTGCACCAACCCGGAAGTAAGATTTTCGGCACAGAAATTCTCCGTTATTCGTCCAAAATATTTTTTTAAAACTTTGCCCATGTTTAACATGAGAATCCATCTCTTTAACACTGTAAACAACTCTGAATACATGAAACACCATGGTACCCCCCCTTTAAGTTTTATAAGTGAGAATGAAATCAAGAGTATTATTAAGGAAAGATTGAAGGTAAGGTGGCAAAAACAATGGGATATGGAAAAGAAAGGTCGATGGTTTTACAGAATTCAAAGTGGGATAAATGAGAAGTGCAGGAAAAAACATGAGAGATGAGATGATAATATCAAGGATGAGATTTGGACATACAAGACTAAATGGTACACTTTATAAAATGGGTAAACATGATACGGGAAGGTGTGAATTTTGTGGGCAAGAAGAAACTGGAACATGTTATGCTATACTGTCAGAAATACGAGCCTGAAAGAAGGATTCTAATGCAAAATTTGGAAAAAATACAAATGCAATTTATATTAAGAGATATTTTACAAAATGACTCTGGAAATTAATGTTATAGTTTTATTTTTCAATAACTAATTTGTAGGAGAGGATATAAAAATGTAATTTTGATCCACACTCCATACCAGTCGGTGGCGGTAATACACCAGTTCAACCGCCAATAAAATCTCAAAGAAGAAGAAGATCCGATTGATGTGATTGGTGATCTTCTCCTCTTCCTGGCACTCAATCATCGCACTCTGACATCTACACTTCTGTCTGCGGATTGCGGAAGCAGCAGGAGTCGGAGGACAGGCGGTAATAAAGCGTTTTTGGAAGACACTGTTTGAAGGAATTAAACGTATGCCATTGTCTGTTTTCTTCTGGTTGATGTTTATATGATGTCTTTATTAATTCAGTTCAGTTCAATTTTATTTATATAGCACGTTTAAAAACAACCATAATTGACCAAAGTGCTTAACAAGATCCAAAATCAAAGAGATAATATACACAAACAATACACAATATACAATACAAAATAGCCAACAGTAGAAAAAGGTCAAGTTCATATCAAAGCTCAACTTGAATTGAAAGCCAATGCATAGTAATGGGTCTTAAAGGAGAACTTGGTAGCTTTTTAACTTAATAAAACTGTCTAGAAATCATTTGGATGGTTAAACAACCTGTTCTGGTGATATTGGTGACTTTCCCCGCTCCCCCCAGCGTTCCCAGGCGGAAAACCAACCTTGCAACTTGTTCACTACCGTCCCGGCAAGATAGAAATTGGAAGTCTCGTGAGAAGCGAAAGCGAGAACGAGAACGAGCGCGAAACACAAATTGCTTTACGGCAATTCGACATAAACACACACGCATGTATGATGTATTACCAGATTACCCACCTCGGTAGACATAACTCCACACGATACAGTTGGCTTGCTCCGATCAAAACAAACGCACATGAGCAGCGGTAGAGAGGGGGAGGAGGCCGCCGCAAGTGAGTTTTTTACGACTGTGTTGTGAAATATACGCCCCACCACAGCTGTAGGGGGAGCTCGTGGGGAAAACATGCGACAACAAAAGGGAAAATCAGCGAAGAAGTGACTAGAGTTCGCTAGAGTTCATAGATATAAACACTAGATGTCGCCTTGGGGTTCTAAACATGCGTCAAAACCGCCGCCATCTTTGAACAGGGGTCTTGCCATATGAAGTAGCTAGGTAACGCTGCTATCTCCGCCTATACTTCGATTTTATGGATGATACCGGACTTTTGTGCTGCGTATGGATGTTCACACGAACGAAATCTAAACCAGACAGCATGGGATTACATTTACTCTGTGGATGGTAGTAGTCAAGTTGTTTTTTTATAAGTTCAGTGTACATTTCTCTGCTTGGAGGAAGAAAATGAACTGTGATTCTCGCACAGCTAATGAACTGTGAATATTCTTTAGATATTATTTGAAATAACTCTTGTGTTTAAAATGTACAATATGCAGGAGTTGATCCTCAATACCCATTTTTGGCTGCATGTGCTGTGTTGTTCCTAACTTTTGATTTTTTACCGATTGTACTCAAACCTTTTAATAAAAAACAAAACAAAAAAAACCTGTAAGTACAGTCCTAATAGTATGCTGGTCCTCTCCCTGTCAATCTTCAAACAGTACATCCATGATTATTATACATAGAATTCCGCAAATCTTATGTATGTGTGCGTTTTGCACAAGGACAGTGGGCTCAAGGGCTTGTTTCTTTTCCTTGCAAACTGGGGATGGAGGTGTGGAAGGAGTCGAAGGACACTGAAATTTGTGAAAATGTCAACTGTTTAAAGCCTTTCTTTAAAGTGAATTTCGTTTTGTATAAATTGTATCTTAATTTTAATACATTTTATTCATCAACAAATTGCTTGTTGATATAATCATGGAGGCGTCCGCGCGGTAACTTATTGCACGTTAACTGGAGCGCATCTCATCCTAACTTAACGAAACTCAGCCTATGCCTCACACAGACATGAGAAATACATCAAATACACAAAGCTTAAATAGTCTTTAAACGAAATAATTTAAAACGAAAGAAAAAAGCTAGGCTACTCTCTGATTATGTAATCCATTATGTGCATTTCTCTCTCTAGGCGCGTTCACTACGGAGATGGCGATCGTCAACTTCATCTTTGCAGCCGAGTCGACACTGTCAGAAGTTTATTAATAAAAATCAATGCACGCGTCACCGGATTTACAAATGCACTTCTTGCTTGTTGCACGCACACATATTATGTCGAAATAACGAGATATTATGTTGAAATAACATTATTCTTAATAAAACATCTTTTAGAATATTTGATTGAATGCTGAATGTTGCGCTTGTTCAATTTAATAAAATAAAAAATTTAATTGTGATCATTAAAATAATTGAATATTAAATATTTAGTGGCCAAGTTTTGCTCATTTATATATGTATTATATAGCAATAGTTTATTCTAAGTTTACTCAAGTGGAAGAATGTGACTAATAAACGTAGGCCTACTAGCACTATGCATTATATTTTGAAAAAGAAGTAATTATCTTAATATCAAAACCTTAAATTTCCTCTGGACTCAATGATAAATACATGACTGACCGTTGGAACGAACCATAAAAACTAGAAAATCGCATTTCATGACGATTTATGGTGATTTTATTTCCGTTAGACCTTTGCCTACATTGACGCTGATGCATTAAAGAGGAGGGGCTCCCCTGTTCCAAGATGGCGGCTCTATTGACGCATTCGTTCCAATGAACTGCCGTATACAAGGCGACATCTAGTGTTTATATCTATGGCTAGAGTTGCCGAGTTCTCCTTTAAGCAAGGACTTGAATGTTTCAATGATCCGAGCTTTTCTTACATGAATAGGTTGTTATTTGGAGCAGCCACTGCAAATCGGTCACCTTTGTTTTTTAACCTGGATCTGGGCACATTGAGGAGCCATCTAATCGATTATTATCTTGTAATAATAATAATCACCCTTTATTACTCATACCTAAGAAGTTAATGTGTTATTGTTTTAAACATGGTCGTCAGGTGTGTTAAAATCAGTTGAACTTTTAAAACAATTAAAATGACTCTTCTATTCACGTGTTTTAAAGCATCAGTGTTTTTTTCTGGTTATGATCCAGTCAAATCTGCTCACCTTTATTTATTTAATTCTTTATATAATACAAAGTTTCAAAGCAGCCTCGCAGTAATATATAAGTCGACTGGATTTGACTTTGCTGATCTGATTAAGCTTTAAATGAGGCTTTCTTGGCAGGCATCAGTTTTAATTTCATCCACAGATGTGAGTCTCTTGACTGTCACGTGTGTGCCGAGATAAACACAGTGCTGATGTTCTCTGATCTCCCAGCATGCAGTGCACAGCCTCCTCTCTTCATGAGCTCCCGCAGACGGGCAGCGATCGGGCCAAACTCACCCAGTTGCCCGCCAAGGACTCGTCCTCCATAGACAGCGCCTCTGAGCTGGGCGGCCCCAGAGCGCTGACCTTTGACCTGCTGAACATGGTGATCTGCTTCAAGCGGATGGCCATCTTCCTGGAGCCCGTCACAGACACGCTGGAGGTGCTGCGGTTCCTGCTCGGGTGAGACACGGCCCTTACAAATCACACTGACACCTGCACATCTCGCACTGCTTCTGTACTTCAGGAGACTGTATCATGTGACTCTCATCAGAAGGCTTCTGTGTTTGTTCCAGCCAGTTGTGAAACGCATCTCTGAGTTGTTTTTGCTGCTGTGTGTCCCAGTGTTCAGCTCTGATGCTGTGTGTCCCAGTGTTCAGCTCTGATGCTGTGTGTCCCAGTGTTCAGCTCTGATGCTGTGTGTCCCAGTGTCCAGCTCTGATGCTGTGTGTCCCAGTGTTCAGCTCTGATGCTGTGTGTCCCAGTGTTCAGCTCTGATGCTGTGTGTCCCAGTGTTCAGCTCTGATGCTGTGTGTCCCAGTGTTCAGCTCTGATGCTGTGTGTCCCAGTGTTCAGCTCTGCTGCTGTGTGTCCCAGTGTTCAGCTCTGATGCTGTGTGTCCCATTGTTCAGCTCTGATGCTGCTGTGTGTCCCAGTGTTCAGCTCTGATGCTGTGTGTCCCAGTGTTCAGCTCTGATGCTGTGTGTCCCAGTGTTCAGCTCTGATGCTGTGTGTCCCAGTGTTCAGCTCTGATGCTGTGTGTTTTAGGTGGAGGATGCCGCTGTGCTCCCTGTCGATCTGCGTTCTGCTCAACATCCTCTTCCTCACGCTGAGTGAAGGTTGATACTGTATATTGTACAGTACATATGGCTGTACTGTGTATTGTACTGTGGCTACGGTCACATCATCCAGGTGGATGCTGCACATTGGTGGTGGTTGAGGAGATTCCCCCTTCCATGTAAAGCGCTTTGAGTACCCAGAAAAGTGCTATATAAATGTAACAAATTATTATTATAGGGTCCTGGAAATTCGGTTCTCCGACTCAGTCGGTGGTGCTGTTAAACATCTCGCCACTAATATCAAAGTTTCCTTCATTTAGATTTTCTTGAGGGAACATCATGTGTCCTCCGATTTCCAGTGAGGTGAGTGTTACAGATACAGTTTAAGTAATCTCTTAAATTTTTCTACATAGACCTACATTTTGGTTTAAAGTAGACTAGTGAATTTGCATTCAGAACGCCAATACTTCTTACTAGAAATGATAGTAGAGTCTATAGAGAAACGGTGTTAAACGTTGTGTTGTGACAATCTTCTTTTAAAAACAATAGTTCAATTTTTGTATTTGAATATTTAGCTCCTGACATCATATTTATGAAGTTTCAAAGACTTGGATTTCTCTAATAGGTTTATCAGCGCAATATAAAACTGTCTTTCAAGTGTTTTTGACATAAAGTACAGGAATACTGACTGTAAATAATGTGGAGCAATGTGATGATATTCGCGAGTTTAGGCCATTTCTGCTCTTACTTAAAACTTATTTATCCTCAAAACGGTGCCAAATAAAGAGTCGGCAGGTACTGAATGTAATGGGTTATCAATATAACTATGTGGTTTTACAGATACTTTTTACTTTTCATGCACATGGATCCATTTCGTGATTTCCTGAGAATGACTAGTTGTAATTAATTTAGCTTATTCTTAATTCCTTTCATGTTCATTTAAAGGTCCCATATTGTACACCTTTCTGAAGTTTTGTTTTAGGTTTTGATGTCCTTAAGAATATATATTTGCGGTATAATTACCAAAAACCATCCCAATATATTGGGGGGGGGGCAGTTTACCTGTGAGCAGTGCATCCTGTGAACAAAGTTTTTCATCTCTCAGGCTCATAAAGACTCATTTGAGGTCAACTATGACAGAAAAGAGACTATCGAGTTTGGCTGTACTCAGCATTGAATCAAAACACACAAGGGCATTAGATCTAGATACATTTGTGAAGCGTTTTGCTGAGCAACATGGAAATCACCACATTCAGCTGTTAAAGGCATGACAACTTCATGTTATACTCACTGGTGAGCCTTTACAAAGCTGTTAAAATGATGACCTCAACAGAATCTGTACTTTAAATTGACTTTTTTGTACTTTAAGTGTTTATATCTTTGTTTTGGCAACTGTGAACCTTTAATAAAACCAAAAGTGTGAGAAACAAAGTTTAAAATGTGACACTGGTGTAAATGGTGTAAATCCTGCTGAACATGAAGCAGTGTTATTGTTGTTGTTTTATAATGTTTCTTCTTTTGTATATACAGTATAAAACTGTCCAGAAACGGCCTGTATGAACATACTCACTAAATGTTTTTGTACTTTTTCAGACTGGGAGCTAAATGTATTTTTATGTGACTTCTTTTCAGGTTTGTGGAGATGTTGATGTAACATACCCTTTGTAACTCTGTGAGCCTTTTTGTTGATTTGTTGATACAGCAGTTCATATTCACATGCATGAAATGTCCCTTTCATGTCGCCTTAACTGCTGTGAATATTGTATATACTGTACAGTATTTCTCATCACTTTTTCAGTAAAGACCTTATCTGTCAAAAAAAAATTAAAGTTACTGAGGGACAAATGGGGAGAATGTGTGTTCTGAGTAAACAATAAAAGCGATGTCCAGTACCTTGTTTGAGTGCCGTGACCCATTTATTTCCACAGTGTATTTATGCTCACATTAGTACAGCTCAGTCCATAGATCTTCATGGGTACTTTTTCTTTGTATAGTTTCTTCTTGTACAAATGCTGCCACTCATCACCTGTGTCTTACCTTAATGCCTTTCCTGTGATAATGCCCCTAACTTCTATCATACTTCTATCTCCTATTAAGTGAGATCACATTGTATGGTTACTTATTCCTAATAATATGAACTGTTTCACATGAAACCTCAAATGCAAGACATTGATTGCATGAGATTACGTTTGTCTGTATGAGTTTGTAAATGGCCGCCTGTGCCCTTTTGTAGTGTATAGCGGAGCGCGGGGTAAGTTGTAACACACTTGTTTTAAATACTTCCTCACATGCTAGCATGACGAAACTTGGTGTATTTACTAGTTGCCATATTAACACTATATAGAGAAAAAATATATAAAAATAATAATTTTTTTGGAAGATATCCATAGACATTTATTAAACCATAGCAAAATATTTTTTTTTACTTAAGTTAATTTTTCATCTCTATTTTTTGTTTATTTAAAATTAGACAAATCAGATATTATTTTAATCTCCAATATGTTATTTAACAGTTGAAATAGTTATTTAATGCTTCGCTAACTAGCAGAAGACACTAGCCGGGTTTAAATCCCAGTTGTGCAGGTGGGGCATGTTGTCACACTGTGTTACAATGTGCCCCTATTAGAAATATGCTATTATATTCTATACTTTTATTAATTATATTGAGAAAACATGAGAAAAAGGTGAATAAAGACTGAGAGTCAATGTTCAGAAATGAACTATGTTGTATAGCTGTGTTTTCCTGTGTTCGTAGTCAAAACTCAAAAATGAGTTTATATTTAATTATTAAAAAATGCCATTATTTTATATGAAAAATGTAATACTTGTATTTTATTTAGAAAATATTTTAGTTTATCTTGTATTTTTTTTTTTATTAGATCAGATAACATTTTAAGCTGTCATATGGTCATGTTACAGTGTGCCCCACACATGTAACAATGTACCCCACCTATGGGGCATGTTGTCACATTTCACTTCCATTCTTTCAGGGTATATCCAGAAAAAAGTATATACTGTATTAATAAAACTAAACCACATAATTGTACTTGACATGTGTGAATGTGGGAAAAAATAAATACTCTGAACCGTAAGTATATTTACACAAACTGAGAAAGGTGTGTGTGTGTGTGTGTGTGTGTGTGTGTGTGTGTGTGTGTGTGTGTGTGTGTGTGTGTGTGTGTGTGTGTGTGTGTGTGTGTGTGTGTGTGTGTGTGTGTGTGTGTGTGTGTGTGTGTGTGTGTGTGTGTGTGTGTGTGTGTGTGTGTTTGTGTGTCACTGAGAAAAGTGTCCTTCATTGACGTCAGTGCTGCCACAAACGTGCCAACATGCGAAACTGTCTCGAGAAAATGAGAGAGAGAAACTCGGTTACTTCATTCTAGTGTCCATAAATATATAGGCTACATCATGTATAGGCCTAGGCTATATAAATCTTTCAAAAGTATCAGCTTTAATAATTAGGTGATTGTTAAAATTATTAAAAGCTTCGAGCATGATTTTTCTTAGAGTCTGTTATTATTCCATATTGTTTGAATAATTTCCCAACAGAAGGCCCTGTATTTAACTCTGCATCAGTAAGTTGTACTTTTCCATCACGTAACATCAGCTTCCTGAAGCAAAAATATTAAAGATGAACATAAATTGCTATAAACACAAATTGCTGTAAATGTCTTTATCATTTCCGTCAACAGAGGGAGACACAGGCCAGTGTTGTAGTCCAGTTGGTAGTGCTCATATTAAATAATACTGTTACCGAGGTGATAAAAGCACCACGTTTTACATGAAGCTTCTTTAGGACCTCCTGAATGATTTCAGTCTAGCCCAGCTGAAATATTGAAATTTAGTGTCAAATCACTTAAAAAACAATATTCATGAAAAACTTTTTAGTTTTTTTTTTTCCTCTCAAGTAAAACTTTCAGGGTAATGGCCTTTTAAGACCACTGAATAAGCTTCCTTTTGTTAATTTGTGCTCAGGCCAGTAGATCTTCCAAATTATAAGTGTAAAATAGAGTGCCAAGACACCTTATACCTCAAAAAACTAAAAAAATCCCTGTATAATATAGGCGGAATTATTAAAAAAGGCAGAAAAAATGCTTAAATGTTAAGAGATCTTGGTTTTCTCTTTTATTTTTCAATACAACTAGGTCATTCATATAGCTATCTACTGAGTTCATAGTTTGGTCATTAGTTTTATGTTACTCTGCCTCACATCACATTAAATCCTGTTTGTGTGTGACAGTACATAGCTAGATGTACTTTTAGTTATTTTGGTTTCCTATTGTAGACGTGTTGCAGGTCAGAATGTCTTGATTTGTTCGTTCTTTTATGCTTACATAACATTAGTTTCTGAAACTTCAACATGGAGCTGAACTGGGCTCTATGTATTATTTGCCAGAAAGAAACACCTGAGACGTCCCTTGCAGACACCTGGGACAAGTGGTTATAAATCTGATGCCTATAGATCATTTCTTTCTACTGTCGAGCAATTCAGGGCGATTGACAATCTTCCAACTAAACTCTATTTTGGGAATGATGAAACTGCTAGCAATTTTGCTTCACATTCTGCTTCTTGGCACAAATCTTGCCACCTAAAGTTGATCAATTCAAAGCTTATGAAAGCGACAAAGAAGAACGTGCGGGATGCTGTTGAATCTGGAGGGGGAAAGCAATGAAACGCCAACGACTGGATGTTCTGAAGTACTTCTTCTGTGAGAGTGGCATAGATCAAGGTGCTCTCCGTGAAGTATCAACGTTTGATACTGACAGGAATAAGAGAAGAGATATTTTGATGAAGGCGCTCTCATCCTGGCAAAAGCTGTGAAGATTATTAGAAATGACATATTCAACTATACAGGCTTCAAATTCACTGGCTCCTTCCCAGAAAGATGTCAAGAAACCTCACTTCCTTCAAGCCTAATGTCACTTATCTCAATGTCTCCAACTTGAAAGATCAAGAGAAATGTGTGGCTCAGGCTTGCCTCACAATGGGACAAGCCTATAACAGTAATGTACTCTGTCCACATTTCTCACACAATCCCATTGGATGTTTAGATATTAGATGTAATTCAAACCTGTATGTCCCATCCTTAATCTTGTAATTATATTTTCCTCCCTCCTGTGTCCCCCATTCTACCTTTTGCCTCTTTCTTTTGAATTGCATATAAATGTCTCCCTTTAGTCTCATTATCCCAATACTGTTGCCACTTTTTACTCATTTTTTTCTTTTATTTCTGATTTTATTTCTCTTATACGTATGTGGTAGCTCAATTTCTACCACTTCATCATCTACTGCTTGCTTAGCTAATTTATCTGCTTCTTCATTCCCTTTAATTCGCACATGGGCTGGATCCCTCATAAACTGTACTTCTATCCTATACCTTGTTTTAACTCAAAGAGATTTTAAAGGATTTCCATTACTATGTATTGCCTTGATTCTGACTTTTGGTTATCAATACTGACCATTGCTGGATATGAATCTGAACATATGACCGCATTTTGTATTTCTATTGCAAGCAGAATAGCCGTCAGTTCACCTGTATTTACTGACAGTTGATCATGTATTCAAGCTTTTCTCTTTATCTGTAACTTTGGACCATTGACTGCCACTCCTACTCTCCATCCTTTTTTGGAAGCATCTGTGTATATCTGTATATTATTTCCATACTAAGCCCTAAATATTCCTTTGTTCTCATTTCTTCCATCTCATTACTTCCTTCTTTTTGTCTTATCTTCAGTAAAGTTAAATCTACAATTGGCTGAGGAAGAATCCATAAAGGGTTATGTGGGTACATCACTCTTATACACATCTACATTTACTTTATACACATCTATATTATTCTTTCCTTGTTCCCAACATATTCCTTGTATATTCTTTGTTGGATGTACCTCATCATGACTTTTATTATTTGACCAATATACTGCCATTAACTGTTGCCTTCTATTATCAAACAGCATTTCATTTATCTCTACTATCATTGCTGCAATAGGTGTTGTTGGATATGCCCCCACTGTAAAGTTCCTTGATTTTCCACTAGATGGCGTTATTTCTACCCAGATTATTTATCCTTGGTTTAATGGTAGTAATGCTCTCACCTGTGTTGAATCATACCTAATGATAAACCCTATTTAAGGCCTCACGGCCTTTTGTTCTTGTTCAGTCCTGATGTTAGCCAGTGTTGTCATTCCTAAGAATTTTTGGGTTTGAGTTTTTCTGTTTTGTTTTTTGATTACCTGCATTTCCCAAACTTTATTAGAGAACTCTAACATTTTTAAACGATTCCTCGCTAAACTGCTAAATCGTATAATAGCTGATTTCATCTTGACCAGGAGCAGTTTCTCTCATTCTCATCAGAGCTCGTTTTAGTTCCGGCATTCAAATGGGACATCCATTATATCATCTCTTTCTTCTCTTTTTTCCAATAGATGAGGATGTTCTTTTAATATTTCCTCCCTTTTTCTCTTAAATTCTTCATTCAGATTTTCCATACTGTTTACTTTTATAAATGTATTATAAAACATTTCTGCTTTATCGCTGTTTTCTACTGCTATAACTTCCTCTTCATTTAACATGGGATATTCTATTTCCTTCCTTATATTCCATTCATCCTTCTGATCATATTCCATACCTCTTCTATTGATGTACTTTTCCCTATCCTGTCACAGAAATCTCTCCAATGTTGCCTTTTTGCCCTTCTTACCACAACTTTTACTTGTGCCTGTTCTCTCTTATATTCTATTATATCTTGATAGTTATGCCTTCTTACCTTCGCTCTCCTTTTCCTTCTAATAGCTTCATCACACTCCTTATTCCACCATGGTACCATTTTAATCTTTCTTCTTCCTTTGCTTTTAGGAATATTACTAACTGCTGCATTTTTCATGACCCCTATATTTTTCTCACTTATAGCTTCTGTCATCACCATTTCTTACATCATGTCTAGACTATCCTCCACCATTTTCACATACTTAGTCCAGTTAGCTTTCTCATATTTCCATTTCCCTTCTCTTCCTTCATTTCTCTCTACACTCTTATTTATACACATTTCTATCAAAATAGGAAAGTTATCACTGCCTATAGTACATTTCCGCAATACCTTATTCCCCCTAACCTACTATTTGTTAGAGTTCGATCTAACACCACTTCTTGACCTGTTCTCATATCTATTCGTGTACCTGTCCTATCATTGACAGATCAAATTCATCTCATCCATTAATTCTTCAATCACCTGCCCATTTCTATCAATCACACTTCCTCTCCACATATTATTATGGGCATTGAAATCCCCACACCAGATCACCCTCTATACTTTGCCCTTCTATCTTCTTCATCTCTTCCAATGTCATTTGCTTGCATGGATTGTAAAAATGTATTATTACTACACTTTTGTCATCCTTCCATACCTCAACCAACACATTTTCCATTTCACTTCATTTCCCCACCATTCTGTATTCCAGACTTAATGGAAGTAACATCCACCATCCATTTCCCTCTTCCTGATCTCTTTTCACAGATACATTTACATTTATGCATTTGGCAGACGCTTTTTATCCAAAGTGACATATGTTGCATTTCACATTTACATTCTTATCGATATCCTTTTATTCCAGATACATATCCTTTTATTACAAAATCAAATTTAGGTTTCAGCCAAAATGCTTGTACATATATCACATCTGGTTTTTCCTCCATCTGGTTTAGATAAGCCTTAAATTCCACCAGACTTCTAGCATTGTAATATTACTAACATCAAGATTATTGTCCATCCCATGATTCTTGGTTGTATTTTTGAAGTTAGACCATCTCTAACCATCTCCCATGTTAGCCCTGATATCCAGGAACCTCTTTGCGACTCTCACTATTATCTGTACCTTTTCTGTTCTTCTTTCAGTCTGGTGCTGAACAATTTATGACCTCTGCCATGAATAACACAAAACTCTTTTTACTTACTATCATTGTGTCATCTGATATATTGCTTCTCTTTTCCTCATTTCTGAGATCAAACTCCTCACACCTGAGACAATCTCAATGGGAATAATCTGGTACAGTGTGAAGAGTCTCTGATTTAAAAGAGAATTAATTCACATTATAAACTCAAGACACTGCTGTAAGTAAGGATGCATATCACATAATAATGTCATTTGAACTAAATGTGTCAGCAGTAATGTCCCATAATGCACATTTGTGTGTTTTATTTTACTGAGATATTAAATTATGTTGAATTTGGGGCCAAAGAGACATTATCATCAAAACTGAATGGTATGGGTTAGTGTAAGGGGATATAATATACAGTTTGTACAGTATAAAAATCATTAAGCCTATGGAGAGTTTTCACAAAGATAGTGAACCAGCCGTGTGTGTGTGTGTACGCGCGTGTGTCTGTAATATTTCTATTAAGTGACTTTATATGAATTAATTTTTTTTTTTTTTTTTTTTTTTTTGAGGAAGATCTATTCAAATATGCATCCCTTTCATACTGGTGTTGAGGTTCAAACTTTTATTTTGTTGATTGGGATATTCATAAAATTAGTGGATGTTGTTGTAGCCTATTATTTTCACTAGGGCAGGCTATATTATTATGGTTGTTTGATGAAGGCATGTTATTGTTCCTGCTTGTGATTCTTGATCAGACCTGTAGAGGACAGCTCTTTCAAACTCCAGCAGTACAAACGCAGTTTGTTTTTTCCATATTCGTCGTCTTTTGTTTTTAATTAAAAAAATGTTGTCTTTGTCTTTTTTTTTATGACATTTCAATCTTTCTTTAAGAGTACTTTGACGCACAAATGTGCGAGAATAGAACAATTGGACCATTCAGGGGAATCTCTTCGTCAGCTATATTTGATATAAGTCCATGTTTAATCATTCTTAAATAAGGGAAATGTGCTGCTGCTAACGCGCCTCGAACTTGCTGACGTTAATGTTAGCAAACTATGTTATTATAACTTATAACTTCGGTGCAAGCTAAATTGAGATTTTACTGTTAAACACTACCCGTTTTACAAATAACTGACGCCAGCTAGCTGTTACTTTCTTTACTATCTTTCTTTAGATATTGAGCAGTAGTTTATGGTTTATTTTGACGTGACGGTGGTTAATACTTTCTCAGTAACTTAACGTTAGCAGTCAGTGCAGTGCACATGGTAGGCTAACAATTCCTGTTAAATATATAAAAAAATATAAAATGTCAATATGAATGATGTAAAGCAAACAATACTGTTTAATTGTGTGCATTATTGCACCTCATTCTATTATGCTTTTATATTATATTATATTTATCAAATAGTTGATAAATAAGGAATAAAGGGGGAGAACTCCTTGGCTGCCATGCTTTCAGTTTTAAATGTTTATAATTTTTTTCTCGTATGAGATTCTTTGTTTGAATATTTTGTCTAATAAATGTAATTTATTCAAAGTGACATTGAATTTGGGAAAAACATGTCTGGATTATTTTGATAGTTTTTTTTTTATTTTGCTATTCTGTTTACTGAAAAAAAGTTTGCACTTTCAAATGTGTAGTGTGTGTTGGCTATTCTACATATGTTTACAAAGTCAGCAAAGCTGTGAAGATTTTACTTTCTCTTTTTAGTGTTCTTAAATTTTATACTGTGGTGCTGCCATTGTGTTATTGGTATTGAGTTATATGTTTGGTAATAAAAAGTCAAACTGGCAAAAACAAACGTTTTTTTTCTCGGGGTCGGGGTGGGGGGCATCATAAAGGAATTATGCTTAGGGCACCAAAATGGCTAGCAGCGGCACTGCCCACATGGATCTCTTTTTTTTTTGCTTTCAGCAAGAGCATTGACAAGTCTACGATTAGCCATAATATAATTTTCTGGCTGTATGTGAATGAGCGGGAAAATGGCCACAACATTGAATTGTACAATATTTAAATATTTAATTATTTAATTGTATTAACTGCATAAATTACGTTATAAAATCATTAAAATGAAAAAATGACATGACAACTTGTCGTTATAAAATCATTATTTATTTTATTAAAAGTTAAGAATTCAGGTTTGTTTATCAGTACCATAGCAACGCCAACTTCCGCTGGAATTGTCGGATAGGAACCGTCCGTAGCCTTTCGCAAGAGTTCAATTTTTTGAACGCATCCGGATGGCCAACGGACACGGTTTTTTTCGCACCGCACTCGTTCGCACCTGGTTCGGACCCATTCGCATGCGGTCTGCGAATCTCCATAGAAAATGAATGACTTCCGGTCGTTTCGCTGCCGTATCGGAGCTGATTTCAACTGCCAGTGTGAAGGCGGCGTGAGTGTTTCATCAGGTGTGGTCCGCCGAATCAGCGTTTGATTGACACGGTCGGGAACAAACCACACAGTCGCACATCTGTATAAAAGTGAAATCAACGCATCTTGACCTCGTGGGTTTTTGTGAGAGGAGTTTGATTTTGAGATAGCGGATTTTTGGTGATATAGTGACATAGTGCGATTTGATTAGTTATAGGCTATTTAGGCTTGCATTTAAATTTAACATGAATTTAAATGAAACTGGAAAGAGATAGCAGTAATCTTTCCTCATTTGTATGTCCTAGCTAAAAAAAAATATTTCCGCCGTCGGCGTCAATGGCCTCGTGGTCAGTGCGCCGACATGTAGCGTCTTTGCACTTGGGCGTCCCGAGTTCGAGTCCCGGCCAGGGGCGCCGCTATCAATTTTGGGCCCTATGAAAGAATATGAGGTTGGGCCCCCTACCGCACCCATTCTGTTAATAAAATCGATCTCTGGGGCCCCCAAAAGTGCCTGGGCCCTTAGAATCGTCCTAACTTCCCCCCCCCTTAGCGGCGCCCCTGGTCCCGGCTCGTGGACCTTTCCCGCCTAGTTTTTTGTCATCTCTCTGTCCTGTCACAATAAAAGGAAAATAACCAAAAAAAAAAATATATATATATCTTTGCATGCCAGTAACAAATGTCCCTTGTGAGAGGATTTTTTCAAAGGCTGGAGAAATTATCTGTAAAAAAAGAAGTAGTCTAAGTCCTTCCACAGCAGAGAAATTAATATTTTTTAATAAAAATCTCTAAAAAAGTGAGACATTGTGGCTTGATTTCTTTTATTAATATTCATTTTGCAAGACCAAAGTGAGGAGCCTATAGGTTACAATCTTCACATATTAGAAAATTATAATAATAAAAAAAAAAAAAACATTTTTTTAATGGCTCGTCAAGGTTGTTTCAGATCAACACCTGCAAGTGACCACTAGGTGTCACCGTTGAGACGGGTGTCGGATTGATTCGAAGCCTCGAAACAATATGGCACATGAATCCGTGTATCATTCGTTCAATCGTTTTTTGATTTAATATTGAAAGTAGAAAAATGAGAAAACAGTTCCTTTTTCGATTTTTCATTTTTTCCAAAAAACGAAAAACAAGAATTCAGCTTGATTTTTCGTTTTTCGTTCTGAGGTAGCAAAATTAATAAACAGCTGGAAAATTCGATTTCTACACGTGGGCGTGAATGAAACGCCCCTTTCCTCTGATTTGTCAGCCGAAGATCAAACTGTCCCGTCATCAGCTCTTCCTCAGTTCTGCACTGCAGAATAAGAGTCCTCCGTTGTGTGGATTCTTAACGCGTTTATTGCAACTACATTTAATCTTTTTTTCATCAAACAACCAGACTAACGAGTGGTTCGACACAACCCGTACTGGGAAATAAACTAGACAGGGCTTTCTTCTGTGTAGATATAAATTCACCAAACTTTATGCTTTGCATCAGCTCGGTATGCAGGGTAAATGACAACTGTTAGCCTAACATGGTCGCCCTCGATCGCCCAGTAATTTTTTTTAAATAATAAATGTAGATATAGATAATCAATATAATTAGTTGTAAATTAAATATTTTAACACTTATAGAAAAAGAAAAGAATAATGCATTGACTATATATAGCCTAAGCCTAGGCTATATTAACATAAACGCATGAAATGTCATTCAGACTGACTATCTAACAACCGGAGAACAGAGAACAACATAGATATTAAAATACATACTCTTCTGAGTTTTATAATGTAGGCCTTATTGTGTTTTATTAAAATTTATTAATTTATATCTCAAAGATGTGCGCTTGTGCGCAGTGCACTGGGTCATGTTGAGAGGGAAACAAACGCATTTTTATTATTAGCCTATTCAGAAAAAAACCGGTAAATAAAATTCAACATTAACATTATAAACACTATTAATAACATATAGGCTATTTCTATGCGTATTTTACTTCCCCTTACCATTACTTCCCCTTTGACGTTTGCCTATGTCAAATCCTTAAATGAATGGTATTCAGAAAACAACAAGAATAAAAAATAAGTAGCCACGTATAATAAAAATATAACCTAATAGCTTATAATAATAGCCTATTGTGTCCTTTATTATAAACAACATTTAGCCTATTTTAAACGCCAAGCCTAAACAAATTTAGGCTATTTGAATCGAAACTGAAACTGTACCGGCGTTGGTTTCGCGCATCTCGGTCCCAAGTTTCCATATTTGCAATGCAAAATTTCGATGCTAACTATAATGTAAAGAAGGCTTTAAACTTCAGTCGAGTCCCAATATAGGCCTACACGTATAGGCTAAATCATCATCTTCACAGCATGGGAAATTAGTTTGGATTAACTGCTGTGCGGCACAGCCTTTATATTGTACAACAGACGAATTAAATTAAGCAGAATAACTTTTTATATATTTGGTTGACTGTGTTTTATTTTAATAATGAACAGGCTGCGATGTCAAGTTAGCAATGCCAGAAGTGAACTGATAATAGCCTATGTTGCCTATGTTGTGAGAGCGAGCGATGCGTCAGCGCCATCACTTGGAGTTGTTGCTCAGCAGGGAAATAACTTCGTTATTCGTTACTCTGTCATTCGAAACAGTAAAAATTTATGTTTTTATTTGTTTACATTCAAAATGACTACAAAATGTCATGCCTTTGAAAAATAAAGAAAACAACATGATTTCTACATGCGTCTCAGTCTCCTTGAACATCTTTCTGGCGCACACCAAAAATGAACCAAAATAGAGTGAATAGCCTTCGGACGCGCCTACTTTTCAAAGTCAACATTTAGATTATTTGAAGTAAAATGCATTATATAGTCACTCAGGAATAAAACTCAGCGTGGTTCATGATAAAAAAAAAAAAAAAAAACTTTACAGTTCGGAAAATATGAAAATAGCAAACCCCTGGCACTTGAGAACTCTGGTCTACAAAGAAGAAAGCCCCGTCTAGTCTATTCCCCAGTACGGGTTGTGTCGAGCCATTCATTAGTCTCGTTGATGGAAAACATGAAAAAGTTGCAATAAACGCGTTAAGAATCCACACAACGGAGGACTCTTATTCTGCAGTGCAGAACTGAGGAAGAGCTGATGACGGGACAGTTTGATCTTCGGCTGACAAATCAGAGGAAAGGGGCGTTCCATTCACGCCCACGTGTAGAAATCGAATTTTCCATCTGTTTATTAATTTTGCTACCTCAGAACGAAAAACGAAAAATCAAGCTGAATTCTTGTCTTTCGTTTTTTTGGAAAAAAACGAAAAATCGAAAAAGGAACTGTTTTCTCATTTTTCTACTTTCAAAATTAAATCAAAAAACGATTGAACGAATGATACACGGATTCATTTGGTTCAACTGTTTCAATTGCTTCACGAGGCCTCGATCTGGCCATCACTACTGAGGAGTCATGAGCGAGGATACACAGGTGCATCCTATGCGGAAGAGTTTTATCGACTAAAACGTGACGCACGTATCAATTCTCCTCCCCCTTCACATCGGTCACAATAATTTTGATTTATACTTTAATTTTGCAGTTTATTTAAACCACACACCTCACATATTTCAACAGGGTATCTTTCTTTATTATTATTTATTATGAATTTCTTAAATAAACAAATTTCAACAACATGAGGGCAGATCCTCTGAGCGCTGCTGATGACGCGATGAAGTGAAGCTCGAGTGATCAAGGATTCCAATGTATACAAAAAGCTTTCATTCGATCCCTCCGTCCTCGCGTCTTTTCCTTGCAGCCTTCCCTCGCATCCTACAGGGGGCGGAGCTGAGACGCGAGGAAAGGAAGCGAGGAGAGGAAACGAGAAGCACCCAGAGACGGGGAGGTTGCCGCTTGGTCTCACTGCAGCGCATACATTTCAGGCAAGGCGTAAACAAGCT
The DNA here is from genome assembly GCF_964197995.2 of Scardinius erythrophthalmus. NCBI lineage: Eukaryota > Metazoa > Chordata > Actinopteri > Cypriniformes > Leuciscidae > Scardinius > Scardinius erythrophthalmus. The sequence continues at coordinate 44,335,024 of NC_138223.1, forward strand.
TACTGTTTCCTGATCATCCGGGGCGGTACGTACCCATAGTGGTACCCATACGTGAAAGTTAAATCCATCCATTTTATGAAAACATCAAAAATCATTTACATTTTCTTAATGGAACATCAATGTAATCAGCATGACCTGTCCACAGATACATTTCCTTCCACACAGGTGAGTCTTACAGATACAGTTTAAGTAATCGCTTACATTTTAATTTTGTGTTTTTCTACATGCCGATGTCTCACTTCCTGGGCCATTTTGCTTTTGTAATAACATGATTGTCCATTAATTTTTATGTAATTCAAAATACATTTTATGGTTTAATGAATTTGCGTTCAGATCGCCATTCGTGCTAGAAAAGATAAGCTAGCCTATAGCCTATAGACAAACAGTGTTTAACGATGTTGAAAAAATCTTCCTTTTAAAAACAATTGTTTTTATATAGTATTGCATATATTATATATTTATATTGTTTTTAATAGTTCAAATTTTGTATTCGAATATTTATCTTACAGCATAAGCGGGAGTTTCAAAGAGTTGGTTTTCAAAGAGTTGGCACAAGTACAGGAATACTGACTGTAAATAATGTAGTGCAGTGCGATGATATTTGCTAGTTTAGGCCATTTTTTTGCCATTTTGCTCTTACATTTATGCTCAAAACTTTGCCATGTAAAGATCTGGCAGGTAATAAAAGTATTGGGTTATTAACTATGTGGTTTTACTGAGACACATTGAAGCTGTGATACCACCACAACCTTACCTCATATCTAGGATTTGGTCTTTTAGGTTAAGAATTAAAAGTTGGTAAAATTATATTTTCATGCACATGGGTCAATATCTTGATTTCCTGAAAATAATGTTAATTCATTTAGCATAAATATTCTAAATTCCATTCATGTTTTGTTTCAGTTAATTTAAGATGCGAAGTTCACAGTCATCTGAAGCCAGCTCGTCAATGGATCCTCCACTTAACTTTAGTGGACACACTGATCCTGGGTTTAGGTAAACACTTTAAGCCATTTATCTTGTTACATCTGTTGAAACTAAGAAGATTTTTCATCATTAATGCTGTAAAAAGGGACTAAAGTGACTGCATTTAATGTATTTCAGACGTTATTAGTTAAAAAGTTTCAATTAACATCCCACATGTGAATGTGCACTTGCTGTAAAGTCTCCAACAGCAAAATACATATTAGTGGAATAATTCAGTCACCTGAATCAGTTCATTACAAAAGTAATTAATAAGAGTGTGTGAATTACATTCACTTGTTGTGTTCATCTGAATGCACAGACCGGACCCTCCAGACCCCAGCTGTGTGTCCATGAAGAATGACTGGTCAATGGATCCTATAGTTAATTTTAGTGGACACACTGATCCTGTGTTTAGGTAAACACTTCACTAAACATCTATTGATTCTTCATGAGGTCTGTGATGAAATTTAAAATTATTATTTTATTTTGGACGTTGTGAAATGCCAGGAAAATAAACCCGGTTGCAAATGCAATCATTGGGGTGAAGGGAATCATATATATACAGTACTTTATCATCCCTAATGCATTATGCATGTCTTCTTTGACTCCCAAACTAGATTTGTGTTGAGCACTAAAAACTGTCATCTATAATAAGTCACACTGAGGTCCATCCCACATAGCAACACTAGGCTTGTTTGAGATGAGCAAAATCTGTGCAAAACCAATCACCAGTGATCACCGGTTAGAAATGTGTCCGAGTGTGGTCCGCAAGGTGGCCGTGTCGGGTTCTGCAGTTTCTCTATATATATAAACATTAGGGCTGGGTATCGATTCAGATGTTCCGATTCGATTCGATTTCGATTCGCAAGCTCTAAATTCGATTTCGATTCCCGATTCGACTCAATGAATATAGTTTTAATACAAATCCTATATTTATATAAAAAAAAGAACGGTGAACATAAGTTTACAAGTGGTTAATTGATAAAAAGAAATTAAGAGCCACAAACCTGTATATTAAACTCTTTTTATTTTAGGTACACTTGGGTATATTAAAACCCAACTTCAAATGCATTCAATGAATAGACGAGATGAAAAGTGATGCTGAAAATTGATAAGTTAGAACAGTCGCATGCCTTGATCAATCAGGATCAGGTTATTTTAACACACAAAATCTCACAGCATTAGCTGTAACATGGAGACTGCAAGGCTATAAACAGTGCTAATACTGGCTTTTGGGTGATAGATAAATAAATATGGAAAAAAATCGATTTGTGGCCTTTGAGAATCGATTTTGAATCGACCACATTTTAAAAAACGATTAATCGAAAAATCAATATTTTTGCCCAGCCCTAATAAACATGTCTGTAATTAAAGTAAAAATGATTGATAAAGATGTCTTTCGAATGGAAATAATAAATAACAGTACTTTGGGTGTCTCGTTCATTATATTTATTTTCATATAAAAGCACAGAACTTAAATTATATTCAGTTTATTAGCAACACCGTGCACAAGCGTGAATCCCGCGATATCCGCCTTTGATCTCATAGGTGTCAGATCCTCTGCGAGAAGAGAGAACTGTCCATCTTGCCTGCGCTTTTTTTTTTACTCCTCCCCTCAGTGCAAGGCCCCCTACATTTCAGGCGAGACAAGGCTCATCTCAAACAAGCCTATTGTGTAGGCTGAGATCTGGCCCACATCTGGCACATGTAAAATGATGATCTGACCCATGCAGCGCGGAATGACGGCCCTTGGGGGCCCGCTCCTGTTTGTCAGATTTAGGCCACAACCAGGCCATAGCAATGCCAGATGTCACCCAACAGCAAAGAAATATAGGGGTTTAACTATTTTAGTTGTGCTCTTAACTCTTATTATATCTTTGTCTTTTTTGGCTGGTGTGACAGTGTGTTTGTCAAACACATTTGCAGCAGCAAAGAAAGCTAAAGTGAAATGAGATCAGATGATGATGGTTACCTGTTGATGGTTTTATAATCATCATGATATAGTCTGATTCACTGACATCATTTGAATCTAACAACTTTGTTGTGTCATTAATACATCTACATTATAAACCCTATGTATGAAGGTAATATGATGTCATAAAGAATCACATGCTCATGGTAAGATTTGTGAAAGTGTGCATAAGTTTGCTAGCATAAATTAAATTTGCATGTGCGCAAGAGAAGATTTGTAAAGGTGTAAAAAAGGTGCCTTTAAAGTGTAAGAAAAAACTATTTGCATCATTTTACTGTTATTTGTAAGTGTAATTCATGTATTGTGAAGCTGCAGCTTCATGCTGACGCAAAATAAATAGGATCTGTATTCCTCTGACTCTCGATTTACTCTTATCTGATTGGTTCAATAAACACGTCAGTCGCCAGAACAATCTTTATTTTCATTTAGCTCAGAAACGTTATTGTTGCCGAACTGGTACTTTTAATGCACACATACATGTTAAATAAATAAATGAATAAATCATGATTGGTTAATAAGGTGTGCACCATTAGGCTGCCTATATCGGTTCATACTGAATTTCAAGCTGGTGTGTAAAGAAAGAAAATGTCTGTGTATTCAGTGCATGTATCCTGCTCATCATCATCATCCTCCTCATCAAGCCATATCAGTTTGTAATGTTGATGCTAGTATCTGCACTACTGCATGCATAATTTCACCTGGCAATTAATCATGGGTGGTTCCAGAAATATTATTTTACTAAAATGAGTTATAATACTATTTTTTCCCTTTAACATGTATTTTAAAGGGATAGTTCACCCAAAAATGAAAATTCTGTCATCATTTACTCACCCTCAAGTTGTTTCAAACCTGTATGAATTTCTTTTTTCTGCTGAACACAAAAGAAGATATTTTGAAAAATGTCTGTAACCAAACAGTTGATGGACTCCACTGACTTCCATAGTAGGAAAAAAAAATACTATGGAAGTCAGTGGAGTCCATCAACTGTTTCTTTAAATTATGCACCATTTATCACCTGCAATGCCATCAAGTAATCACTAGATGGCTGTATAGCCCTATATATGACCATATCAAGATGCTGTGTATTGCCTGGTTGCTTGGTTTTTATTTAGACATAATTAGTTACTTTTTGTCAAAGTTGAATTTATGTTGATTTAGTATAAGTTTTTCATTACAGTCAAATTTGGACACAGAGAAAGCATTTTGTTATTCATACTAGCTACATTAAAATAGCTTGATCAGTCACATGAAAGCAATCAGAATCAATATTGACAGTGCGACCAAGACAATATTTCAAAATATATAATTGAGTGTTAAATACCATAAACAGAGACATGAAGTGAAAAACACTGCATCAGAATGGTATTATTACATAAAGAATGGGTATTAAATGTTTTGATTGTAAAGTCTAACATCAGCTCAGTGGTGTAACAGATTATATAATATCCAAAATTTAAATCCAATAACGTTAACACCAGCTCGAAATTCAGTATGAATGTCACTCTGCCTTAGTATGGGGCGGCAGTGGCTCAGCGGTTCATGTAGATTGTCTACAAACCGTAAGGTTGGTGGTTCAATCCTCGGTTCCACCTGACCAAGTGTCGAGGTGTCCTTGAGCAAGACACCTAACCCCAGCTGCTCCCGACGTGCTGGATCGCCTTGCATGGCTGACACCGCCGTCGGTGTATGAGTGAATGGGTGAATGTGAGGCAATATTGTAAAGCGCTTTGGTGGCCATTGGGTCTGTGAAAGCGCTATATAAATGCAGTCCATTTACCATTTAGTATGAGTGTCACACCATGAAATGTAAACAGAAAAAACAAGCAATACATTGACACTAGAAACCTTTTATAATGTGTCATAGATTTTTTCCTAAACCTTTCTATCTGGGTTGTCTCCAATCGACATTCCCGTTATATTCTATACGTCTATCTGGGTTGTCTCCAATCGACATTCCCAGGGTTGTCTCCAATCGAAATTCCCTAACGTAGTCTACCTCTTTAATCTAACTCACCTGCTGCGCAGCAGAAATTGACAGACAGACTTCAGCAAATGTCCATGAGTTCTTTATTTACGGCCGGGAGAGTACTCGAGGAATTCTCAGAGAATCTCACCCAAGCAGAAGAATACATCAGGTTTTATAGGACAAAAACAGACACATCAAAATAAAATCAGCGTGACTAACATGTCACTTTCTATCAATATGATTGGTTCAATTGGTAAAGCAAGCCCCTCCTTTCTTTACTCTCTGTTACTGGCATAAGCAAAATCATCAAAAAAAACATTGTAAAGGGTTAACAGTCAGTTGATTACTCAATATATATCATGACATAATGCAGGCAAAAAACAGAACGTTTTGGTGACACTGTGTTTAACCTTTATCAAAAGGTTAGTAAGACCTGACCTAAAAGAAGAAGTAAAATTTAGTTTGTTATATTGTTAGACCTAGAAGAGGAAGTCAGGTTAAAGTTTGTCATAATGTTAGAAAAGTTTAACAGGTTGAATTCAAGTTAGAAGTTTAACGAATTAGTTTACTATCTTATTTATTAAAAATCCACCACAGATTCCCCTCTCTGGTCGTAATTTCCACGACCAATATCTGGATTGTTTAATGTGGAAGAATATTATGGTATTGGTTCTCTTATCGGCCGCTCGGCCACAACTGTATTTGGCTGATCGGGTGCACCAAGAATATTACGGTATTAGCTCTCTGATCGCTCGATCGGGGTCGAGGGCAACTGCAATCTGACCGGGTGCAACCACTCATAATGGGGTTCTTCTTCTTCCATAATATCTTCTCTCCCAATGCCTCCCCAGACAATGCTCCTGATAAATCTCCCCAGACAAGCTCGGATACATTTCATCAAACGTCCAATCATAATTACTGCAATGAGCAATGCAGCAATTACTGGTAACAAGACCTTAAGTATGGGTCCGAAGATATTACCAAAAGCATTGCGGAAGGCATCAGCAATCCAATCTAATCCCCATTCCATTGCTCTATTCTTTGCCTGTTCATCCTGCCACAAATCATTCCGCACCTTTGTCATATCGTCTAGCACAGTGGTTCTCAAACTTTTTACACCAAGTACCACCTCAGAAAATATTTGGATCTCCAAGTACCACAATAATGACCAATATGAAAATACAGTAGCGTAGTAGGCCTAACTATTCAGCTACAGTTATGCACAGCTCAAAAATGAGGCAGCTTAATTTCTAATAAGAATATTTATTATTGTCAGTTGAACAGCAGTGTCCGACCGCGTTGACAAGCGGCAGCTGCAGCAGCTAATCAAGCAGCCATTGGAGCGCGTGTCTCCAATGGGGGATTTAAAAATGGTGGCTCGAAGATGCACGGGAGGCAGAGCGGTCGCGATCAAAGTGTGAGTCACGAGAGCAAGAGAGGCAAAACTGGTGGGGCAGCCACGGAAGCGGAGACGGGAAGGATAAAGTGCGGCTGAGGAGCGGGGCACGATTGAGATCGAGAACGGACAAGAGATTGGCCAGTAGGACTGGGAGAACGGAACGAGCACAAGCATTGTTGGATATACAGATCACAACGGTGGACTGGCCGGCCCCGACGAGAGGGAGTGAAGGTATACTTTTCACTGTGAAGTGGTGTGTCATTGCAGTGTCTGAAGATTGAAGTGAGCACGTGTGAGGATTTATTTTACAGTGATTTGATGCATGCATGAGTAAGGGAAATTAGACGTTATCAGCACTCTGAAATCTTTGTCGGGGATTGTTTAGCCTGGTGTGTTGTTGTGAAGATCTTCATTCTGCCATTTCTGTCCTGTGGTAAGAGAAGACTCAGTTATTAACTGTTGGATTCTGTACTCACCATTGCTGTTCTGTGAAGAGAGAGATCCTGTTATCCACCGCTGCCCTGTGAAAGGAAGGTGACACTCAGTGATCGGATGCTGGCTTGTGAAAAGAGTCCACTGTCAGCCGCTATCTACCTGAAGTCCCTTGTGTCCTGCCCACCACCTACTGTTGTCTGTTGCGCCTTATCTGACGGTCATTGTGCTCTGCCCACCACATACTGTTGTCTGCTGCTCTTCATTGGAAGGTCCTGGTCCTCTGTCCAATCCCCCCCCCCCCACTGTGGTCCTACAAGCGGAGATACCCAGTCCTCCGCTGCTATTTACCTGAAAGCTAACATCCTTTGTCCCCCCCACACTGCTGTTCTGTAAAAGGAGAGGACTAACCGCTGGCTGGCCGGAGTCTTCCTCTATTGAAGACTCCTTTGACCTGTTTCAACGAGCGGCCCCTACGAGGAGTCCTGTGTCAGTGACATTTTCTTAAAGTTTTTTTGTATTCAATAAAAAGAATCAAGCTTTTATATCACGTCGTTGTCTGGCCTCGTTGGTGTACTTTGGTGTAGCTCCTCCGGAGTGGTGGTTGTGCTCGGCCCCTAGTGGTGAAATGCCAAATCGATCACAGTAAAATGGGTAGCATTGTTTGGTATTTCAGATAAAATTGTTGATGGATTTGGTACGATTGGGGAACGCGGTTGAACAGCCGCATTCACCAATCGCAAATCCTACACAAACTATTTTTACAAACAATTGTATCAGGAATAAATTTTCTCTCCTCACTGCACAATCTGTGAACTGTCACTGTCTGCATTGTGGGATACGCTCTTACCTCTGCATTATTTTGATAATACCCATCATCTTGCCAAGTCCAGCTCCCTTTCTCCACTTGCTCTGTGAGCCACACTCCTACTTCCGCCCAAGAGCTTCCTCCCTCCTTTCCTACTGAGACATGAGGCTGGACTTGCAACTGTTGAAAGAAAGCAGATTGAGAGTGCGTTAGCTTTACAGTAAATGCAGAGAAATGCTGTGATATTAGCAGATATTCAAGAGTTAATTTCTCACCCAGCTGCTCATTAAACCATTTCTCCTCATTCTCACTATTTCTCTCAGTGGAAATGAGATGGCTTTTCATGGTCTGCTGGTAAAACCTCATACTCTGAATATGGGTCAAATGAAGGAGTTATAGCCCAGTTATAATACCAATTTTGTGACATTTGAGCAAAATTTCCATTCTTTGGTGTCACCGTTATCTCTTCCAATGAGTAGTTGTCATTTCTAATTTAGACATCTCTACCTAATAAATTCTACCTAATAAATTTAAAGGGCATGTTTCAAAAATGGGTGTGTACATGTTTTATTCCCATCTATCACTGTTAATGGCATTGACAATTTATCAATTTGTGCTAAACCTGATATACCTGTTGTTGTTGGGGAAAGTTGTTTGGACATTCTTTAGCCCAATGACCTCTTTGGCCACAGTTTCTGCACATGTCCGCAGACCTTGTCTTACCTCGGCCACGCCCTTTCTCTTGCCATTGATTCCACCTTCCATTTCCTGGCAGTTGATTGTTGTTTCTTGGCATTTGGTAGTTTGACTGAGTTTGGTAAAACATATACTGGGCAGTCTGCAATTTTTTTTCCTTTTCTGTGTTCTTCTTTTCATCATTCTGTTCGGCATGCTTCGCATGTTGCATCACCACTTCTAGATCCTGCGCTTCCCACGCAATGCAGGTCAGTCGCACAGCTCCCTGGATGTTTGGAAGGAGGCCATGGATAAATCTCTTCAACTTAATAATAATCCAGAAAGAGGAGATTGATTTTGGGAAACATATTTAATTTCTGGATTATTAAGTTGAAGAGCTTTATAGTATAACCAAATTTCCAACTTATTACTAAAGATTTTAATGTTTAACATTATATTACATCATATCATATTTCATGCAGCAATCAGTTAGAAGAATTTAAGAAACATGAGCACTAAAAGTTAATCTACGCTCACACACAAAGATATCAACAATCAGCACATGAATCTCAACAATGGTGACAATCAACAAAATATTCAGATAATTAGATCAAATCTGAACATCACAAAGAAGCTATTAATTGTCAACAAAAACAACAGCAAAAAATAAAAGCAAATATTTAGAATTAAACAAAACAATTGGTAAATTCGGCTGCATAATTTATCCATGCTGCAATGCATGCTGGGAGTTTTGTACTATGTATGCCGGTACCCAGCACGCATTGCAGCAAGGTACTTTTGATTGTCACCAATGTAGAGATTCATACGCTGATTGTTGATATATTTGTGTGTCTGCATGTCATTGTTGGTAATTTTTTTGCGCTCATGTTTGTTAAAATCTTCTAACTGATTATAATACTGCTGGATATCATGCTGTAGTAACACAGAATGTAAATATATTAATTGACACAACAAAACTGTTACTTCATGATGATTATAAAACTGTCAACAGGTAACAATCATCACCTGATGTCATTTTGTTTTAGCTTCTTTTGATACTGTAAATGTGTTTAACAAACACACTGTCACAGCAGACAATATATAATAATAAGAGTTAAGAGTTCAACTAATATTTTAATCCTCCTCTGCTGAGATCTTCAGAGATTTCATCTAAGGCTGTGTCTGAAGTCAGTTGTAGTTCTTGTTTCTACTCATCTCTTTTTCTGTTCTCTTCTTTCCTTCAGTGATTCTGCTTGTTAACAGGCTTATAAAGGCTGAGATGACTCCATATTTAATATACACAGATTTTGTGGCTCAGATAAGGTCCAGTTCTGGTTTATTTCTTTACTCTTGGCTGACGTGTGGCCAGAGGTGTAAAGTCCAGGTTCAGAAAGTAAAAGTCCTCCTCAGTATTTTGCTCCAATCACCTGGATTTGCGAATTCAGACAGGAGATATAACTAATTAGTGAAATCAACTGGCTGAGTTCATTGGTGGAATAAACATAAGGCAGGACTTTTACTTTCTGACCCCTGGACTTTACACCGCTGATGCTTGATTATTACATACTTCACTTATTACTAACCACTTAAGAATTATTAAAGGGGTCATATAATGCCATTTTTGTACAAGCTAATATGATTCTTTAGGGTCTAAATTAAATGTTTGTAATATACTTTAATTAAAAATTCTCATTAGTATTGTAAGAAAACACTCATTTTACCTGGTCAAAAACAGCTCTGTTTTCAGCACGCCGTTTGAGTGCATGTGTCTTTAAATGATAATGAGCTTTGCTCACCCCGCCCCTCTGTTCTGTGTGTACTGAGTACACAGTTTTAATAACACAATAACCATAACGCGTTGTTAAACGCGTTGTTAACCATAACGCGCATAAACATGGGATTATGAATTATATTGAGAACGTCGTACATAACGTCGAATAGCATCAAAACGGCATTAATTGTTTGAATTTCCTGAAAAATGTACATAATTTTTAAGATGAGACTTTGTTTCTTATCGAAAGTAACAAAACACAAAGCTTAATGCGATTATTGGATAGGAGGTATGCTATATAATGTCTAGTGAAGTTTTGATGCATAAACTGAAATGGCAGAGACTAAAAGATTGATCTTGGGATTTAAGAATTGTTACCGATTCGTTAAAATGAAGATATATTAAACTATGAGTTCCATATGAAGTTCTGCAGTGCAATGGTTTAAACCAACACTGTATTTGTTACACATACATACCAAACCGAAAGACCCATACCGAAAAGTTTCTATTCTGGTCTTGCCTTGAACTCTTTTAATATTCTGGACGCCCCCCAGTTTGGAAACCACTGCTCTATGGAGTGCATTTCAGAAAGAAGAGCTTAATTAATGTCAAGTCCACTTGGCTCAATGTAGAGTTGACATAGGGGAGACCACACTGAACTTAGTATTTAATTATAATGCTGGTTTATTAAAGAACGATTTACAAAAGTCAGTAAATGGGAAGCCAAAAAGGAGAATGTTCAAGAAGCGCCGACCGCAGCCAGCCTCTCATCGTCAGGCCGGAATAGCAGAAAGAGAGAACCGAATCCACTGGAAGGCAATGATTTTAAAGACACCCTCACCGGTCCACCAATTAGCACGGCACGGCCCATCGCAACAGCTCCACCTAAAAGTGACACAGAACAGCAGCAGTAGGCAATTCAGGCTTGATTACCCACACATGGCCAAGCCAGGGAGAGACACACCCAGCACTGCATAGCCAGGCGTGACATCACTCCCCCCCAAAAAACAGAGGCCCACGTTAGTGGGACTCTGGAGATTGGGAGTGTTTAATTATGAATCCAAAGTAACAAATAACTACAAAGCAAATATTAAACTAAACTCAATCACACGGGAATACCCATACACACATTCAATCGTGCACATTCACTCATTTATCCATGTGGTCACAACTGTTACAACCCATAACCAACACTGACCACTCTCACCCCAGATCTCCACTGTATCTTACCACCCAGCAAAATCCTGGCACCTTGGATAGCTAATTAAGGGAGGACAGAGACAAGACAAAGACAGGGTAGAAAAAGGACAACATCACATCGACTCATCCGGGGCCCGAGAAAGCGCATCTGCTAACACATTATCAGCGCCACGAATGTGTCTAATAGACAGTCGGTAGGGCTGCAAAAACAGCGCCCACCGCATGAGACGCTGATTAGCATTTTGTAAAGACTGTAGGAATGTGAGCGGATTGTGGTCTGAATAAACCACAACGGGATGTAAACCACCCCCCACATATACCTCGAAATGCTGAAGTGCCCAGATCAACGCTAGAGCCTCCTTTTCGATCGTCGAATAATTAAGCTGGTGACGATTAAATTTGCGTGAAAAATAACCTGCTCAATTTCTTGCTCATCTTTTTGTATGAGCACTGCGCCAGCCCCCACCTGACTTGCATCCACTTGAAGTTGAAAAGGATCATCTAACTTGGGTGCAGCCAGGACAGGCGCAGAACTCAACAAAAGCTTTGCATTTTCAAATGCACGCTTACAATGATCGGACCACACAAACTTAACCGCTTGTTTTAACAAATTGGTAAGTGGGGCCACAACGGTGGAAAAATTGCAACAAAAATTTCGATAAAACCCAATCATCCCTAGAAAACGCATCACTTCCTTTTTGGAAGGAAACTGGTCAATGGCCAATACTTTAGCCCTAATTGGCCGCACTTGCTCCTGCCCCACCACCTTGCCTAAAAAAACAACAGTGGCCTGGGCAAACTCGCATTTCGCAAGATTCACCGTGAGCGTTGCTGCCACCAACCTCTCAAACAGCGAACGTATGCGCGTCAGATGCATTTCCCAGGTGTCTGCGTAACACACCACGTCGTCTATATAAACTGCACACCCGTCCAACCCCGCAATGACACGATTCATGAATGTGCAGGGGGCGTTTCGCAGTCCAAAACTCATACGGGTGTAAGAATACAACCCCGAAGGTGTAATAAATGCAGAAATTTCCTGCGCCCTAGGCGTAAGCGGTACCTGATAATAGCCCTTTAATAAATCAAATTTACTTACATATCGAGCACTACCAACCTGATCCACACAATCTTCGATACGTGGTAAAGGAAAGGAATCAGCCTTTGTTACCGCATTCACCTTTCTATAGTCTGTACAAAACCTAAATGTGTTGTCAGATTTTTTAACAAGTAAGCATGGTGATGCCTAGCTCGAATATGATGGTTTTGCTAAACCATTATCAAGCAGATATTGCACACTGGCATCCAAGCTTTTTCGTTTGTCCGGAGCAACACGGTAAAATCTCTGTCGAATGGGTTTTGCATCCCGCACATCAATGTCATGTTCGATAAGATTGGTACAGGTTGGTGTGTCGGAAAATAAAGACGAAAACTCAAAAAGTAAAGATTTTAACTGATCACGTTGTTCCCCATCCAAATGCCCAAAGAGGCTATCCAAGCTAACCAACGTGTCTGAATTGTTTAGCCTAGCCTGCAGGACCGCATCATCCGGATCTCGCACCCCATCCCCAGCTGCCACCTCCGAAGCGTTGGGTGCGCCCTGCAATAGCCAGTCCAACAGGTCTATAAGCAGTCTTATCACCCACCACCTGCAATGGTGAGGAATAATATGGTTTGAGTAAATTAACATGAATCCGTTGTGTTTTCCTCCTCCACTCAGGGGTGGACACCACATAGTTGTTCTCCGATATTTTCCGCACAACAGTATATGGACCAGTATATTTGGCCTCTAATGCAGAACCTGGAATTGGCAGCAACGCAACCACTCGATCACCAGGGCTAAACATTCTTACCTCTGCTTTAAGATCGTACCGTCGCTTCATTTTAGTTTGCGCTTCACATAGATTTGCATTAGCCAACTTCCCAGCCAAGAACAACCTTCGGTCGAAAGCCATGCACATAATCGGCCAAATTCCCAGGTATCTCCACGCCACCATCTAAATCACCACTCAACACCGATAGAAAGGTGCGCACTTTGTGCCCAAAAACTAAGTCATTAGGGCTAAACCCCATGCTCTCCTGTACTACCGCACGGGCCGCCAGTAGTAGCCACGGTAAGCCCTCTTCCCAATCTTTTTTAAGTTCTACACAATAAGCGCGCAACAACGATTTCAATGTGGCATGAAAACTCTCCAGAACCCCCTGGCTCTGGGCGTGATATGCGCTACTTAAATTATGTTTTACTCGCAGTTCTATTAACGCCGCCGCAAATGTCTTGGACGTAAAATTTGATCCACGATCGCTTTGGATTACTTTTGGTAGACCAAAAATGGATATAAACTGAGACAAAGCCTTCACAATTGATCTTGTGGTTATAGTCCTTAAAGCATATGCCGCAGGGTAACGTGTCGCTTGGCACATCACTGTGAAAAGATAAACACTGCCAGACTTTGACTGTGGCAAAGGGCCCACACAATCAATAACTAGATGTTCAAATGGAATGCCCACGGACTGAATGGGTTGTAGCGGCGCAGGTTTAATTGAAACATTTGGTTTACCTGCAATTTGACAAGCATGGCAACCTTTTACGAAACTCGCTATATCCCTTTTTATCCGTGGCCAATAGAAATGTTCCAATACATGATTGTAGGTTTTCCTCACCCCAAAATGGCCAGACGCTTCTCCGTGCGCTGCTTTTAACACCAACTCCCGGTATTTCACAGGCATCACCACCTGCAACACCTGATCTGCCACATCATTGTCCGCCCGAGGCGACCACCTGCGCAGCAACAAACCATTTTGGATCAGATAACCATGATCAACATTATCATCGCCCGAGGCCAAAGCAAAATACTTCTCAAGAGTACAGTCATTCTTTTGCGCCTCAATTACCTCACTAGGAGACAATGGTGCTGGTAAATCTGGTACAAACACTTTAACTGCACTAGCCTTAGATACATCAGATGGTTTCACTGTCTGAGCACGAGCCATTGCTCGCGTCACCGCACAGGCAGTGAACACCTCTGGAAAATCTTTAAGACATTTGTCCGGCTCAACTGATGGCATAGTTTTAACCACTGTTTTAACCACAGGGGACGGACATGACATCTCCGGCCACACACAACCCCCTGCCAAATTATTTCCGATAATCAGGTCAATATTTTCTACCGGTAGAGTCGGACGTACAGCTATAGTCACCTCTCCATTCACAAACCCCGACTGCAACTGAATTCTATGCAATGGCACTGGAAACGGTTGGAGCCCAATTCCTCGAATCAACACAAAACTCCCAATATCAGACAAAGAAGAGAAAGGCAGGACCGACTGGCAAATGAAACTCTCTGAAGCCCCAGTGTCACGCAATATTTTAACTGGTACCCTATGAGCATCTCCCACCAGTGAAACAAACCCTTCGGTGATAAAAGGAGCGTAATCAGACACTGTGATTTTAGGTTCATCACACAACATGTCAGAATGTTCAGGATCAGTTTGAGTTCCATTTAACTTAACATTCCTCAACTGCGCAGCGGGAATCGACGAGGCACAGGCAACATCCTTGACATTGCTTACTTTACTCTTATTACGGGCACTCAAGACTGGACATTCCTTTTTCCAATGACCTAATTCAAAACAGTAATGGCACTTACTGTCGGCATCACGTTCCCATGTTCTATTACGAGGCGCAGGATAAGACCTCCCAGGAAAACCCGCATTTACGCGGACGGGGCGATTTTCCTTGCGATTATCATAACGCGGAGAAAAATCCCGCATATGATTTCTATGCGTCAACACATATCCATCAGCGAGGACAGCAGCCTCGGCAGCTGTCTTCACCTTATGTTCGTTTAAATATGTACCAGTCTGTTCGGGCAAAATGTTCTTAAACTGTTCCAAAATAACTAAATCGCACAAATCATTAAACGAATCAATCCCTTCCGCTGTGCGCCAGCGATTAAAAAAACTACTAAGCTCTCTGGCCACATCAGCGTGAGTTTGTTTTTCCGACTTTCTCCAATTGCGAAAACGTTGTCTATAAGCCTCAGGAATCAATTCGTAACTTTTTAACACAGCCTCTTTTACTGATTGGTAACTCTTTCTTTCGACAAAAGACAGTGCCACAAATGCCTCTTGTGCACGCCCAACTAATACCGTTTGTAAAAGCAAAGTCTTATCTTCATCACTCCAATTCTGGTCGGCAGCAACATTTTCAAACAAAGAGAAAAATATGTCCGGATCTCGTTCGTTGAATTTTGGAAGAAACTTTATCATATTTGCTACACCCGATTTCTGAGTGGAATTTCCACCGGCTCTACCTTCAGCCACCAGCTTAAGCCTGGTGCGTTCAAGTTCACGAGCCCGCTCCTGTTCATACTCCAAATGCTTCAGTTTTTCCCTTTCAAACAAACAATCTTTTTCTCTTTCAATAGATTCCATTCTCTTGCGTTCTAAATCTTGTTCTATTTCCAATTTCTTTTGCTCAAATTCCCATCTCTTTTGATCCAATTGCATCTGCAATAGTATTTTTTGTTGTTCATAGGTTAATTCGTTACTTTTAGCCAAGGGACTTGAAACAGGCGGGTTGTCAGGAAACACTTGATTTTCTTTCAAACGATTACGAATAAAATCGATCAATTTATCTTTCTTTGCTGTTTTTGGCAGTGTCAGTTCAATCCCATAAAAATCTGCAACATTCACCAACTGCTCTTTTGTTAGCTCCACCAACAAACTCTCCGAAGGAGCAGCAAAAAAATCCTCCAACACACTCATTAGACAGACTATTTTCAATAATATGTACACTATTAACCAAACTAATTAAATATACCTGTACGTTTTCCAATTTCTCTTAAACAACCACAAACAAACAATTTTGCAAAGTGAAAAAGCAGGTCAAGCAGCAGAGCAACTCACGGAGCTCTCCCCCTAAACATTTACCCCCCACTATACAAACCTATCTTCACACTGAGTCCAAGAATCAGGATAATTTACTCACCAATACCGACAGAGACGTACTGCCCCGACCGAAGCCAATTCAGCCGGTTCTCTACGGCGGTGCCCTGGTCCAGACTCCAGTGACAACACAACCTAAATCCCAGCGCGAAAGTGCTCTAACACGGGGATAACGATAGCTCCAGAATTTTAGTCGCCCCACTACGTAAACAGCAATCACACATTACAAACAAAGTGGCTGCACTAAATACTCTAATCTACTAAATAATGCTACCCAATTTACCTCAAATCCAAATTCAAAACCAACAAGATCAGCGCAGATCTCCCCAAAACAAAACATCCGGCGAAAAAAACGGCATGCTTAAAACTACGCCCACTGATTTCATTCACAAAATCACACCGATGACGTTGCTACACACCGCACTACGCTACCATAGCCGACAGTGGGAATCAAAGTAGACTATACGTACCAATATTCGGGATCAAAACATCCCGGACGAGCCCCCATATGTCAAGTCCACTTGGCTCAATGTAGAGTTGACATAGGGGAGACCACACTGAACTTAGTATTTAATTATAATGCTGGTTTATTAAAGAACGATTTACAAAAGTCAGTAAATGGGAAGCCAAAAAGGAGAATGTTCAAGAAGCGCTGACCGCAGCCAGCCTCTCATCGTCAGGCCGGAATAGCAGAAAGAGAGACCCGAATCCACTGGAAGGCAATGATTTTAAAGACACCCTCATCGGTCCACCAATTAGCACGGCACAGCCCATCGCAACAGCTCCACCTAAAAGTGACACAGAACAGCAGCAGTAGGCAATTCAGGCTTGATTACCCACACATGGCCAAGCCAGGGAGAGACACACCCAGCACTGCATAGCCAGGCGTGACAATTAACAACTCTGATTTGTGAAGATGACCACTATAACTGTTGCACTTGCTGTTATGTCTCCAACAGCATAATACATACTAACTAAATTATTCAGTCACCAAGAACAATCAACCATTACAAAAGTGATTAATATAAAAGTGTGTGAATTACATTCACTTGTTGTGTTCATCTTCACTGCACAGGCCAGATCCTCCAGACCCCAGCTGTGTGTCCGTGAAGAGTGACCAGTCAATGGATCCTCTACGTAGCTTTAGTGGACACACTGATCCTGGGTTTAGGTAAACACTTCACTAAACCATTTATCTTATTACATATTCTGTGTTGAATCTAAGAAAATAGTTCTTCATTAATGCTGTAAAAAGGGACTAACGTGACTGTATGTACTGTATTTCAGATGTTATTAATTAAAAGATCTTAATCAACTGCTCAGATATGTAGATGTGCACTTTCTGTAAAGTCTCCAACAACATAATAAATGTTAATGGAATTCATTCATCTGAATCAGTTCATTACAAAAAGTCATGAATTTAATAGTGTGATTTACATTCACTTGTGTTCAACTAAAACCACAGACTGGACCCTCCAGACCGCAGCTGTGTGTCCATGAAGAGTGACCGGTCAATAAATCCTCCACTCAACTTTAGTGGGCACACTGATCCTGGGTTTAGGTAAACACGGTACTAAACTTTTATTGATTACACGTTTATATTTACATTTATTAATTTGACAGACATTTGACCTTTATCCAAAGAGACTTGCATAGCAGGATCTTGATGCAATACAATATCCTGTTACAATGTATTTATATTATTTATTTTTACAATTTTATTTTATCTTACATTAGTGGCCCTCAAGATACTGAAGCCCTCAAGACCTTTAGATCAAATCTGAGGAAAAAGTTTCAGTGTCTTTATGAGGGAACAGCAAAGCAGGGAAACCCAACACTGCTGCATGAGATCTACACTGATCTCTACATCACAGAGAGTGATTGTGGAGAGATCAATAATGAGCATGAGGTGAGACAGATTGAGACTCAATCCAGGAGAGCAGCAACAGAGGACACACCAATCAAATGCACAGACATCTTTAGACCTTTACCTGGACAAGACAAACCCATCAGAGCTGTGCTGACAAAGGGAGTCGCTGGCATTGGAAAAACAGTCTCTGTGCAGAAGTTCATCCTGGACTGGACTGAAGGGACAGAGAATCAGGAGATCCAGCTCATGTTTCCACTTGCTTTCAGAGAGCTCAACCTAATGAAGGACAAAACACTCAGTCTTTCAAAGCTTCTTCATGTCTTTTTCCCTGAAACAAAAGAAATTAAACCATTCAGTGATGAATATAAAGTTGTCTTTGTTTTTGATGGTCTGGACGAGTGTCGTCTGTCTCTGGATTTTAATGTGAAACTGTGTAATATATCTGAATCACCCTCAGTGGACGTGCTGCTGACGAACCTCATTGTGGGGAATCTGCTTCCCTCTGCTCTCATCTGGATCACCTCCAGACCAGCAGCAGCCGATCTCGTCCCCTCTGAGTGTGTCCATCGAGTGACTGAGGTACGAGGATTCAATGATCCACAGAAGGAGGAATACTTCTGGAAGAGAATCAGTGATCAGAGTCTGGCCAATAAAATCATCAGACACCTGAAGTCATCAAGGAGCCTCTTCATCATGTGCCAAATCCCAGTGTTTTGCTGGATCTCAGCCACTGTTTTAGAGAAGATGTTGAGCGAAGCAGAGAATGAAGAGATTCCCAAGACTCTCACTCAAATGTACACACACTTCCTGATCATTCAGACCAACATCAAACATGAGAAGGACTATAAGAAGAAAGTGAAAGATGAAGACATGATCCTCAAACTGGGGAAACTGGCCTTCCAGCAGCTTGTGAAAGGCAACCTGATCTTCTATGAGGAAGACCTGAGAGAGTGTGGCATTGATGAGACAGAAGCATCAGTTTACTCAGGATTGTGCACTCAGATCTTCAGAGAGGAGTTGGGCTTGTATCAGGGGAAAGTCTTCTGCTTTGTTCATCTGAGCATTCAGGAGCATCTAGCAGCTCTTTATGCTCTGCTTTCATTCCTGTTGTACAAGAGGGATGTGCTCAATGAAACCCTCAGCTCAAAACATGCACACGAGTTCATGTGTCACACGATATCTGACCTGCACCAGAGAGCCGTGGACAAGGCTCTGCAGAGTAGAAATGGACATCTGGATCTTTTCCTGCGGTTTCTTTTGGGTCTCTCACGGGAGTCAAATCAGAAGCTCCTGAAAGGCCTTCTGACGCATGTTAGAAACATCTCATACAGTGAAGAGAAAACGGTTGGATACATTAAAATGAGAATAAGAATGAATCCTTCACCAGAGAAATACATCAATCTGTTCCACTCTTTAAATGAACTGGGTGATCATTCTCTCGTAAATGAAATACAGGAGTGTCTCAGATGTGGAGGTCTTTCAAGCACCAGATTGTCCTCGTCACAGTGGTCAGCTGTTGTCTTTGCTCTATTAACCTCAGAGTGTTTGGATGAGTTTGAGTTAAAGAAATACATAAGCACCAATCAAGACCAAGACCACATGTTACCGGTGTAAGAATTGATAAATTAGGAAATTCCAGATGGTCTGTTTTGGGGGTGACCAGGCCCTGAGAGAACAAAAGGACCTCTCTGGAGATTAGCATTTGAACTGGCTCTCATGCACCATCGAGACGAAAGTCTCACCTCCGAGTCATCTAATCTACATCTCCTTCCCTCTCCCCTCACCCCCTCTCTCTCATGCTCAGGTGACTACCTGATTTCACCCAAGAAAATGTATAGTTTAATGTGAATGATTATCACAGGGTATATTCATGTTTGGTATCGTTTAAAATGTCACAGTGCGACTGGTACAATTCTCTCATCTCAGAATAAGTAAAACACAAGGTAATAAGGTTTTTTGATGGTTTATGGATAACTAGCATACAAGGAGGGGTTGATCTCTCAAGCAAATGGTCACACCCCCCAAGAGGTGCTACAGTGTACCTCAGAATGTAAATTTACTATTGTTAGCACATGTTTACATGTGAAAGAGGTCTGGCTATTTAATGGAGTACAGCAGGGAGATCGGGGCCCTTTTTTGTATTTCAGATCGGTCCGTTAGGCTGAGAGATATAGATCTCTCAGCCTAATGTATTTCTTAAAATGTTGGGTTTGCATCTTATCTCTATTCCAGAGCATTTGATGTTTTGTATCGATTATCTTTGAATTGATTATGGAATTGGCATGATACATTTACCTGACATAATAAATTGTTACATTGTTGATTATTCTAACTGACTTTGATATTATTTTCATTGAAGAGTTAAACAGAATAGTCAAACGTTCACTCACTTTTAGTGAGGCACAGATATTATTAAAACCTTTCATTTATGGAGTCAGATGAATTAACGAGAGAATACATAACTAAATGTATTGTAAATTTAACCAACCAATACTTCGCATGAGTGAGGACAGAGCACGTGAGACCTTCCCTGTGTTATTGGAAAACCTCCATTGGACCAATTTCACGGGCCTTACACCGGATGAAGTTCTTCAGAAGCTCTTGCCTGTAGTTGAAGCCTCCAGATCAGCAAAGTAAGTCTGAGGACAATCATCAGGTGTGTGTGTGTGTGTGTGTGTGTGTGTGTGTGTGTGTGTGTGTGTGTGTGTGTGTGTGTGTGTGTGTGTGTGTGTGTGTGTGTGTGTGTGTGTGTGTGTGTGTGTGTGTGTGTGAGTGAGTGTTGTAGTGATGTGCTTCTCTGTTCACTATGTCTATGGTAGTATTCATTTGTACTAATTTTTTAAACAAAATACACACTTTTTGTGAAGCACATCACTACAACACACACACACACACACACACACACACACCTGAGTGTGTGTGTGTGTGTGTATGTGTGTGTTGTAGTGATGTGCTTCTCTGTTCACTATGTCTATGGTAGTATTAATTTGTACTAATTTTTGAAACAAAATACACACTTAATCAGCATAGAAAAGATCTACAAAAGGGATTATAATCCTTATATATTTTTAGATCGTAATTTACTTTAATACACAATAAAGCAAAAGTAATAAAAACATTAAACCCACACAGGTTTACTATTTAATATCACAGTCTAACTGTGGTTGTGTAGTTCCTGCTGAAGTGAGAGATTAAAATGTGTGTCGTTGTTTTACAGGTTGAGATGTTGTAAAATCACAGATGAAGGTTGTGCTGCTCTGACTTCAGCTCTGAGATCAAACTCACACCTCAGAGAACTGGATTTGACTGAGAATATAATAGGAGATAAAGGTCTGAAGCTGCTCTCTGGTGGACTGAAAGATCCTCACTGTAAACTGGAGAAACTGGAGTAAGATCATACATTAATCTTAACTGAGACAAGAATAATGTTATTTTAAGGGATTATTCTCCTTATGTTGTTCAAATCATAGTGACTTAAATTAACACACAATAATGCAAAAGTAAATAAAAAATAATAAAAACATGAAACCCACATTTAATATTTAATATCTCAGTCTCTCTGTGGTTGTGTAGTTCCTGCTGAACTGAGAGATTAAAGTGTGTGTCGTTGTTCTACAGGTTGAGATGTTGTAAGATCACAGCTGAAGGTTGTGCTGCTCTGGCTTCAGCTCTGAGATCAAACTCACACCTCAGAGAACTGGATTTGACTGAGAATATAATAGGAGATAAAGGTCTGACGCTGCTCTCTGATGGACTGAAGGATTCTCACTGTAAACTGGAGAAACTGGAGTAAGATCATACATTAATCTTAACTGAGACAAGTATCATATTATTTTAAGGGATTATTCTCCTTATGTTGTTCGAATCATAGTGAATTACATTAACACAAAATAATGTAAAATGTAATAAAAACATTAATCCCGCACAGGTTTACTATTTAATATCTCAGTCTCTCTATGGTTCTGTAGTTCCTGCTGAACTGAGAGATTAAGTGTGTGTCGTTGTTCTACAGGTTGAGATGTTGTACGATCACAGCTGAAGGTTGTGTTGCTCTGACTTCAGCTCTGAGATCAAACTCACACCTCAGAGAACTGGATCTGACTGAGAATATAATAGGAGATAAAGGTCTGACGCTACTCTATGATGGACTGAAGGATCCTCACTGTAAACTGAAGAAACTGGGGTAAGATCATACATTAATCTTAACTGAGACAGGAATAATGTTATTTTAACCCTTTTGTAATGGTGACTTGATAGCCAGGACTGTAACTGTAGCTAGTTGAGAATAAGTGACCACTGTGGTGCATCGGTAAGAATGCAATCGAATGCTCTAATGTTCTTCAATGGATTTATTGACAGCCAGCAGATGATTATCTGTCTTCGTGAGTGTACAGTGTGTGTGGTTATGTCTCTGAACGCACACATGCACAGATAGCGACATAGATGACAACTATGCACTTCAGAAATATCTACGATGTGCTTCCCGGCCACTCTCACTACTAACTCAAAAACGAAACTTATCAGTCAGTGCAAACAGGTGTCCTCTCTGTGACCCCAAAACAAAAGTGCTGATTGGCTGATCCCCGTTACCCCGAACATAAATAGCAAGTGCTTCTTTACAGCCGCCCCCAAATTTGCAGTCAAATTTGCTTTCCCATAGAAGGACTGGTGGTCTCAGGTGCTGTCTCAGGTATGGCAGGAAGTGGGACAAGACGGGCAACTGGCTGGGTATAGTTCCTGTCGTTCACCTGGATCTCCGCTGCCCTTATCCTCCCATCTGCACCTGGGATAACCTTTGTGATGCAACCAATAGGCCAGAGCGCCCTCGGGAGCTGTGGATCAATGATCATGGCGACAGTACCAGGTTGTAGTGGGGCCACTTCTTGCTGCCACTTGGTGTGCGTCTGCAGGGCAGGAAGATAGTGCCTGATAAATGTCACCCAGAATTGGTCGGCAAGAACCTGCGTATGCCTCCAGCGGTGGCGACTCAATAGCTCGGACTCCGGATACAACACCTGGGGCAGCAATGGGTCGGGCCGCCCCATCACAAGCAGATTGGGGGTTACTGGGTCAGGGTCCGTGACGTCACTGGATACATACCCCAAGGGCTTAGAGTTTAGGATACCCTCTATCTCGATCAGGACCGTGCGCAGGACTTCTTCTGTCACAGTCTGCATCTTGTTTGTAACATACAGGGCAGCTTTGATAGATTTAATTTCCCTCTCCCATGCACCACCAAAGTGCGGCGCACTTGGAGGATTGAATCTGAACTTGATCTGATGTTTGGCCAGTTCTGCCTGTAAAGTGGGGTACAGTGCCTTGAAAGACTCGTGGATTTCCCTCTCACCTCCTCTGAAATTTGTGCCCTGATCCGACAGAAGCTCCGCTGGTTTTCCCCTGCGTGAGATGAATCTGCGGAGGGCCATCAGGAAGGAATCCTGGTCTAGACTAGTCAGGACGTCTATGTGGACAGCTCGGGTAGTGAGGCACTTAAATAGTATACCTCAACGCTTCTCATTACGCCGTCCGATTTTGACCATGAACGGCCCGAAACAATCTGTTCCTGTAGAGAAAAAAGGTGGTTTCATCAACCACAGGCAGGCGACAGGTAAGTCTGCCATTTGTGGCACTGTGGGCTTCTCTCCCCATCTCCGACAATCAGGGCAGGAGTACTGTACTGTATGTTAGTACTGTACTGTAAGGATCCAATACCGTCGGCAAAGTTTCGCAAATAGTCGCTCTGAGCCTGGATGACGGAGGTCTCGGTCAGCATCTTGAATGATGAGTTTAGTCACTGGGTCCAGAAATATGGGATGAATGGCTTCTGTGTCCAGCAAGTCACTGCGACGCAATCTGCCTCAAACCCGGATCAGCTTCAGTTGGTCATCATATTCAGGGGCTAATGTGATCAAACAGGTTGTAGAAGGGACAGGTTTTCTTTCTGAGAGGTGTTGAAAGTCCTCCTCGAAGCAGTCTACCTGGACTCATCTCAATAGGTCTATCTCAGCATCCCGATAGTCTTGTGCAGCTGACATTGACTGGCTATCCGCCCCCCCTGGCGGGACCTCACAACTGCCTCTATCATGTCCCTGAAACCATTGAATTGGCTGGCATCAAGTAAGGGCGGAAGAGGAACGGTGGTGATGGAGCCGCAAAATGTGGCCTTGCGAAGCTCTGTGGCATCCAACTGCTCATCCTCTGGCTTAGTAGGCCAGTGCTTAGGTGACAGGCACAAAAATGCTGGGCCGTGGTTAGACATGTGCCGGTATTCGGTAATGCGATAAATCGCGGTAATGAATATGCACGATATTGTTATTGCGGGCACTTCAAAATACCGTGAAAAATAATAGATCAGAATTTATATTTATAGAACGCGCATAAGCTTATTTTCCATCAACCGCTTAAACAAACACTGCGTGTATGCTGCGCGAAACACGTGCGCACTTTAGTCTAATGTAAACAATCCTCACAAGGAGAAGAAGCATGGCGGAAGGAGGAACGCTGCCGACGATTTATCCATTCCATAGACAGTAAAATAAAGGATTTATCCCCCTTCTAAAAGCAGGGCTGCCAACTCTACACATTCAGCGTGAGACTCACGCAATTTACACTTTTCACACGCTCTCGCGCCACACATTTTCTCACGCAGAGAAAAATCACGGAGCAAAGAGGACACTGACACCCGACAGACTAGACAGAGCAGGTTACTTTTGATATGAAAAAAATTCTCAGCTATCAGGTTCTGTCCATTTTATTATGAAATTCAAACAATAAATACCGTTTTGGCGCTTGTAAATGTGATGTGACCGATCGCTGTAGCGCCTCAGTTCAAGCAAACCGATCATCTGTTACTTTTTATTTAAAGATACAGTACAACTTACCGAAAGGTATTTATGCCTCATAAATAATATCGATCAATCAGTGTTTTTCAGCCACGGAAAGAGGTCAATAAAACTGCAGATGAACAATTATGTCACAGAACGTTACATTTACCTCAGGAAAGCCATTTAATGAAAAAAAAAAATGAAAAAAATAGCTATAGAGAGGAGTATTTTGCTAAATATGTGCACTATATTACATTTGTATTATATTTTTACTTGTGTCATAATTGTTATTATAATGAAAACCAAATTATATTTAATTTAATTTGTTAATTTTTAACCTTTAATAATACCAGCTGACAGGGCTCTCTGTATGTTTACAGCATTATGTGAGATATAGCCTATTTGTTCTTGAGAAAAATTAACATGTAGGCTTATCTACTGTAGCCTACCTAATATTTATCCATTATTGAAGTCAATATTGAATCAAGATTGAAATCAAATCCCAAGAATTGAATTGAAATCGTGAAAATTGTGTAAAATCCGTAGTTACCAAATGTTTTGACAATCACAATTACACCTATTGTGATGCAAGTTGTTGTTTTTTCTACATCCCCTCCCAATCCATCCGTTTCTCTTGAGCAATTAAAATATCGTGATAATACCGTATACCGTGATAAAAGCTCAATCAATTAATCGCAGCATGAAAATTTGATACCGGCACATGCCTAGCCGTGGTTCCA
This sequence comes from Scardinius erythrophthalmus, assembly GCF_964197995.2. Taxonomy (NCBI): domain Eukaryota; kingdom Metazoa; phylum Chordata; class Actinopteri; order Cypriniformes; family Leuciscidae; genus Scardinius; species Scardinius erythrophthalmus. Next base: position 44,360,594 of record NC_138223.1, read on the forward strand.
CCGGCTCTCCCCTGCCAGCTCCCTTAGGGTCTTCCCGTGCGTAATGTCATCTGCAGGATTATTTTTCAGAATCCACGTACCTCCATACTTGGGCCTCAGTCAGCTCCTGGATCTCAGCGACTCTGGTGCCCACAAACACCTTAAACCTGCAAGAGTCTGACTGAAGCCACGTGAGAACTGTGGTGGAGTCTGTCCAGATCACCACTTCATGAAGTACCAGGGTGAGTTCACGCTGCAACAGCACTGCTAACTGAGCTCCAGTCACCGCTGCACATAGCTCTAATCGCGGTATCGACTGCTGGCGCTTGGGGGCCACTCTCGACCGTGCAGTCAGAAAGGCCACCTCCACCTTATCACCTGAACCCTCCGTACGAAGGTACGCAACTGAACCGTAAGCTTTCTCAGACGCGTCACAGAATATATGGAGGCTTCTGACAGAACTGGGGTGTCGAGAGGGGGGCTTGAGTAGCAAAGAAAGCCTAGCGGATCAAAAAGCCGTGCCAGTGTACTATAGATGTTCCTCATAGTCGGTGTGGGACAGTCAGTGAGGCTGCACTTGTAGGCAGCCTCACTGACTGTGAGGCTGCACCGTGCAGTCAGAAAGGCCACCTCCACCTTATCACCTGAACCCTCCGTACGAAGGTACGCAACTGAACCGTAAGCTTTCTCAGACGCGTCACAGAATATATGGAGGCTTCTGACAGAACTGGGGTGTTGAGAGGGGGGCTTGAGTAGCAAAGAAAGCCTAGCGGATCAAAAAGCCGTGCCAGTGTACTATAGATGTTCCTCATAGTCGGTGTGGGACAGTCAGTGAGGCTGCACTTGTAGGCCAGAGTGTCCGAGGTGCAAAGCCATCAGAGTCCAAGTGCGAGCTCCTGTGGATCCTCCATTGACTCTGTGAGCCATAACTCGCTGCTCTGGGATCTTGCCCCTTTAGGAAGGTGACTGATAACTTTGGGGACGTTACTAGTCCACTGACGCAGCTCGAACCCCCCTGAGGCTAACAAAATCTTCAATTTGTCAACCAGCTGTCTAGCAGCTGTAGGGGAGGAGAGGCTCTGTAAGTGGTTATCCACATAAAAGTAACGCTCGACGGCCACCCGGAGGTCCTCCTCTAGCTGGCTGTGGTCTGTCACATGCTTCTGTAGTGCAAACGTTGCACAGCAGGGGCTGCATGTTGTTCCGAAGGGGAGGACCTGGCACTCTTAGACGCCGGGTGGCGCCTCTCTGTTAAGGTCCCTCCACACGAAACAAAGCAGAGATCTGTCTTCTGGTAGCAACCTGATCTGATGGAACATACCTTTGATGTTGCTGCTTATAGCAACAAAATGCTCCCTGAATCTCAGCAGGACACCTAGCAGGCTGGAGGTCAATGTGGGGCCTGGTAGTAGAAGCTCATTTAGGTTGTAGCCCTTGTATACGAAGGAGCAGTTGAATACGAGTCTGTTTTTTCCATTATGACTCACCATGTGGTGAGGTATAAACCAGGACTCTGTTGACGTACCCAGCTCTTCCTTTGCTACCTTTTTCACGTACCCCGCCTTTTCCAATTTCAGGATCTCTGCTGCATAGGCTGATGCTCGTGTTGGGTCTTTCATGAGACGTCTTTCGGTGCTCCGCAGACTCGCCAGTACAGCATCTTTGGAGGTGTGAAGACAGGGCATATTCTTTACACAAAGCAAGGGGGTGGCGTAGCGATGGACTCCGTCGACTTCCACCCTCACTGTCCTGGTTTCCAGAATGCGAACTGCCTCTTGAACTAGCTTTGAGCAGATCATTGTCTTCTCACTCCTGTAAGGCAATATGTCCATTTGCCATAGCTTCTCCACATGATAAAGGAGCTCTGCTGCAGAGGGTGACTGTGTGGCTATTGCAGACACTGCTGCGGCTGGAGATGCTGTCGGATGATTTTGGTTGGGCCCTGAATAGTCCAGCCCAACTTGGTCTTTACAGCAGCTGGTCCCCCAGGCGGACCCATACGAACCGGCTCTACTGGGGTGATCAGGTGTGTGTAGTCTGACCCAATGAGAACCATGGGATGAACACATTCCTTAGAACAGTTCTGCTTCCCATTGTTTTCATCTGTCTTTGTTGCTAGATTTATCGATTTTTCAGACCCAAGTAAGGATTTATTTATCCAAAGAAGGGCCAAAGCTAATGACTTTCTGTTAAAGAGTGTTGCTGTATCGCAGTATATCGAGTGAGAGGTTTTTCTCCCTCTCTCTGTTGACAGAGGAGCAGTGGAGAGCTGTGGGCGTGTCGTCACTCATACCTTTGCGTGAAATATATTTTTGGTTTTAGTGGAGCCGTAGCGAGCACGACGACAGCTTCGAGATAGCGACGGGTAACAGGTAGTCTTACCGGGCCACGTTCCACTTCATACTTGTTCTATTGTCCCGACAGCAGAAACAAAAAAACATGTGAATGAGAAAGACGTCATGAATTCAGCTCTATCAAAATACTGTGTATGTGAACAGAGCCCCAACTTTTCATGCTGTTTTTAGCTAGATACACAGACCGCAGAGAAGAGGCAGTGAGAACTGAAGACTTGCATGTTCATTTGAACACAGTTGTTTAAATGTAAATTTTGTTTTGGTGATTTATTGAACATAAAATATTTTGTGGAGAAAGTACAAGAGAGAAAGATTGAGATGAATAAACATTTAAGCAATCTGGTTAAATGTAGAAAATATAAGGTACAACTGTAGAAAATAGCAATTCTCCAAAGCTTGGGATATATGATATATACCAGCTAGTTTGTCAGAATATTTTACTTCAGATCCATTTCATACACCAGTAGGCTAAATGGATTTTGCATTTAAACACATTTAGCTTTACAAAAGGTCTATCCATTTCAGCAATATAATTGACAAAAAAGGTTACAAAGATTTGATAAATCAAAATAATTTAGAGTCAAAAACACATAACTCATCAGTTTATGCCATTATGTATACCAGATGCGTAATGTGCCTTGGTGCGAGCAGATGCAATTCATTTAGATGTCCGATAATAGTTAATATTTTCTAATGTTAGTGACTGATTGCGAATACAGCTTGACTGTGTTCAGTCCAGTTTTGGACTTTTAAACTGATATCAGCAAGTAAAATAGCAGTGTATGAACTAAAGTAGAAAATAACTTCTGTTTTAGTAGTGTGGCATTGCAAGTAGAGGAAAGCAGGTGGCATTGTGAAAGACAACAATCTTTGCACAACTATAATACAGATATAACGGTATAGGTACAATATCACATCTGTTTCAAAATATATCTCGATATGATAATATCGGTATATCGCCCAGCCTTAGTTGTGATAACTTGACTCGCACTGTAGCAGCTGAAAAAGTCTTGAAAATGTCCTGGAAAAGTCCTGGAAAATAATTTCAAGAAAAGAGTGGGAACCCTGTTTACAGCACAACATAATCCAAAAATACACAACAAATGACAAAAAGCACACTATTGAAAACAATGAGCCAAAGACAGAGACCTTTGTGCCATTCCTAAAAACATTGTACATACCTTTAATTTCCAAGGTGTTTAATTTCACTTTACCATGTTCATGTACAGAGACTCATGTGAATGTTGAAGTCAGCAGGACTCAGTTGCATCTGGGCCCTGTATAAAAAATATATATATATAAAAAAAAAACTGTGAACATACTGATATCAAGAGAAAATATTGGGCTGCACAATTTTGGGAATAGATTTTAGATTTTTCTGGTTAAAATTTATTTTTAAAATTCACAGAATACACACACACACACACACACACACACACACACAAATGTTTCCAACAATAATGAACACCATGTTTGTTGTGCCTTTTAGGCATAGGTTACGTGCAGTGCTGCATAAAATAATAATAACAATAAATTAGTCTTCCAAAAGATTTCAGTAACAACTACGCTAGAGAAAAATATATTGATTACAATGAAGCCTATTGTTTGGTGCGTTTTGCATTTCAAACGCACGGCGCGCTCCAAAATATGATACATTCAAAAGCAGAGCTCGCTCCAAAATATGATACATTCAAACGCACGGCGCGCTCCAAAATATGATACATTTAAAAGCAGAGCTCGCTCCAAAATATGATACATTCAAACGCACGGTGCGCTCCAAAATATGATACATTCAAAAGCAGAGCTCGCTCCAAAATATGATACATTCAAAAGCAGAGCTCGCTCCAAAATATGATACATTCAAACGCAGAGCTTGCTCCAAAATATGATACATTCAAACACACGGCGCGCTCCAAAATATGATACATTCAAACGCACGGCGCGCTCCAAAATATGATACATTCAAAAGCAGACCTCGCTCCAAAATATGATACATTCAAAAGCAGAGCTCGCTCCAAAATATGATACATTATGGTTACCATATTATACATATCTACGTTTGAGCAGATATCCACAAACACAGTAACGGTTCAACTGCAATGTGAAGTTTATGCAACAATAACAAACTAATAATTAAGAATTTCGTACCTTACGTCTTTCTTGTCTTCAAATCGCGTTCTTCTTCTTCTGAGGTACTAAATCCAATGTAAGCTCACGGTGTGTCTTCCAAACTCGACGAAAAGCAGAGATTTTGGTGAAGTTTGGTGCTTTGTTTTTGAGGTAACAAGCGTGTTCGTGTGAGGCGTGAACGATTTGCATGTCAATCTCTTTTTGCGCGTGTGGGCGTGGTCAAATTAAAAATAATGAGCAAGCGCGTGAGAAGCTGGACATCTTGTTGGTTTTATACAAATTACTTAAGCAGAGAATATTTGTTTTCAGTTTGAATCCGATCATTTAAAAGTACACACTTAAATGATTATAAAGATATATGGCTTATAAATGTGTGACAAGTATTCGCTGAGTTTTGTTTCAGTTTATAGACGTGCTCAAGAAAAAAAAGTTCAGCGAGGCGGAGAGGCAGAAAACACACCCTGTTTATTTTCTTTATTTTACAAAAGCACAATGTTTTGATTTGATTGTAAGTGGACACATACAAAAGTAGAAATATCACAGATTCTTTTTTCATATTTCTTTTTTCTGTATGACCATAAATGACGGAGTAAATTAAGTTTATTGTGCTACAATATGAAGAAAATCCAGCAAAACGCGCGGGCGCGTTTGTCGACCCCAGAGGGTTAATGCTAGCTGGTAAGGTTGCCCATAGTGCTCTGTTAAGGAGGCCATGGTGTTGGTGTAGGGTTAAGTAGAGTTGGTGTATGAGTCTGCAATGAGGAGTGCTTCTTCAAATTTGAGATGGTCAACTAGAATCTGATATTTAAACCTCTACGTAACATCCTTGGGGAGGAGATTTTCCAGAGAGGTCCCCTCTACTAAAGTCTGGGATGGTGGGTTGAGGACCCCGATATATGTACTCTGTTGCTCGGCGGGAGTGAAAGTCCTCGTGTCTCTGTTCATCAGCTGCGTCTGGCTCAGAAGGAATTAAATGGGGTGATATATGTGGACGGACTTGCAGCTCCGTCGGCTGGTGTGACCTCCCCATCCGACCAGATGCAACCAGCTTAGAGGGCAGTGTTGTGTGATGGATCTGGGCCTCTTCTAGAATTAAGCTGTGTTTGCATCTCCATTATGATGAGTTGAAGCCTCTGGTTATCCTCCCTAATCTTTTGCAACTCATCTAATATTTCAGGTGAAGCCCCTGGGTTTACTCTGTGAGACAGTGGGTCTGGAGTGCTCTGATAATGGGGTCCCGAGAACACTGACTCTCTGGAATACTTAGAGCGAGCACCAGTCTGGTTCCACTGATCAAAGAGCTGGAAGGTGCTCGTTAACATCTGGACGATCCTTTCACTACTGTAGTAGGGCTCCTACATCTGATGGTGGGGCTGTGGGGAGAGTGCTGCAGCCTGGGGGGGTCTCTCCACAACAGGCAGGGAGACTTCATAATCAGCAAGCCAGGTTGGCGGCTGTATCTGACGTCTCGAGCAGGTATCAAGAAGTGGCGTTGCCTCCCCTCTCCCATATGGGAACATCCTCACGCACAGCAGTCACACACAATATCCGACTCGAAGGACCAATTTTGTAATGGTGACTTGATAGCTAGGACTGTAACTGTAGCTAGTTGAGAATAAGTGACCACTGTGGTGCATCGGTAAGAATGCAATCGAAATCACTAATGCTCTTCAATGGATTTATTGACAGCCAGCAGATGATTATCTGACTTCGTAAGTGTACTGTAACGACTGAGACAAGTCAGACACAAGTATTTGTTATAGTTTAACAAATGATATTTAGAACTCACTCTGGGATCTGTGGCCCCATCCCCCCAAACAGGGCAAGAAGGTCTTAGTCACCATGACTACGATCAGATAAGTTGGTTTTATGACTCTTAGCAATGTGAAAAGGGCCTCTGCCACAAGACCTACAGATATTAGAACAGACTCTCCTGCATTCATTTATCGATGAACTGATTAACATGAAATTAATCCTGGAATTTTTTGTGAATGATTTACTGTCTTGTGTTGTGTCTTTTAATACTATTATCTTTTGATACTATTATCTCTTTGATGCTATGTATTCTATTATAGAATCAACGGTCAATGTAGCCTCACCCATACCATGTTTGGTCTCTATAAATTGGTACTTTGATGATCGAAATGATTGTGTACATGATATGCCGATAGCCGCGCAACATATTAGTATTACAAGAATCTTTCTTAGTTTCGTCATCAGAAACCAATCCAGCTGCCATTGCAAATGAGCACGCTTAGAACAAAGATTCATAAATCAACCACAGAGGAATCTTCCCACTTGGAAATTCCACCCTTCTCATTGGTCAAGCAAACCCGGAGTGGTGGGGCCTTTCTCAGGCTTTATTAGAGACAAATCCACAGTGACCCTCCTCTCTCTTCTGGCCTAATCTAATCGATAATTATGAGTTATTATTAATATTTCCCCTTTGAGCTAACTTGTTACAGTACAGTATGTGTGGTTATGTCTCTGAACGCACACATGCACAGATAGCGACACAGACGACAACTATGCACTTCAGAAATATCTACGATGTGCTTCCCGGCCACTCTCACTACTAACTCAAAAACGAAACTTATCAGTCAGCGCAAACAGGTGTCCTCTCTGTGACCCCAAAACAAAAGCGCTGACTGGCTGATCCCCGTTACCCCGAACATAAATAGCAAGTCCTTCTTAACCCTTTAATTACTACTTTATCTTATTTGATCTAAATTATCACATGATCAAAAACCTGATTTACACAATCTACTTGCCTTCTGTTGTCTGGTTGATAGTAGAGTTGGGGTACTCGAACTCGGACTCGGACTTGAGTCCGGACTCGAGTCCAATTTTGAATGAACTCGGACTTGTCACGCACTCGGATGAATTTGTACTCGGACTTGACACGGACTCGGACATTTTAGACTCGGAAAATTTGCCGAGTACAGTCGAGTCCAGGCACTGGAGGACACAATATTATTCAAAAACGAAACGAAACGAAACAAAACTGCTTACATTGTGTTGTGTCAGTGTTGAGCATTGTAGCCAATCACAGATATGTATATTAAGCGCATGAACACAGTGGCCAATCAGAGGCGTTTTGAGACACCATGCGGAGAAGTCGCTCAAAACGTATGTTCAGAATCAGCGCGAGTTTTATCCTTTCGCAAATCTCCTCATAAACAACAAAGTCTTGACGCGATATAAATAAGAGATTCGCTGTGCAATGCGGACAACTTCAGTGTTTATGACGAGAGTTTCAGTGAGAGTGCAGAACGCGGTAAGTAAGTGATGGTGGCTTAAAGTGAGCGCTATTGACAATCTAAATAATATATTTTTTCATGCTTGTAGAGGACCAGTGGTTACGTTCACACTGTAAATTAAAAAGAGTAATAACTGCATTTAAATGTGGGAGAGAATCCGTAGAATTTTAGTCCTGTGAGTCATGAAATTGCGATGATTGACACAGTAACCATAGCAACATGAGAACGCGATAACCAAAGCAACATTTTGGCGTCTAATAATGTTATGATTTTTGTTACATTGATTTAGCCTACACTTTAGTCATAAGTTTACATACACCTTGCAGAATCTCCAAAATGTAATATTTATTTATTTTTTAATGAGGATGATCATAAAAACATTCTATTTCTATTTATTACTGCCCTGAAAAATCTTTTTCACATAATGGATGTTTAATAGCCTAGTCCACAAGAAAAAATACAAACACAAAATACAAAATACAAGACAAATTACATAGGCTTGATTTTAATATTGTGTTTCATTACCTGAATGATCCACAAGTTTTTTAATTATTTTTTAATGGTTGTTCATGAGGAAAAATCCTCCAGCTCCTGCACATTCTTCATATTTGACTCCTTACTAGCAGTGCCTATGATTGTGAGATCCATCTTGTCACACTGAAGACAACTGATGGACTCATACACAACTATTACAAACCCTGCAAACATTTAGTGATGCTCAAGAAGGAAGCAACCATTAGGAGCCAGGGGGTGTACATTTTTGAACTGGATCATTGGTGTAAATTGCTCTTAGTTTATTTAAAAATTCATTAATTAATTTAGTCCTGCCATTTAGAGGCTAAATAAGATTTTAGCATGTAAAACAAAATAAGATAATCAAAATAAATAAAAATTAAAAAATCAACGTCATCTTGCTCAAAAGTTTACTCCTGGCTCTTAATGCATCGTGTTGCATTCTTGAGCATTACCTTGCAGAATCTGAAAGATGTACGATAGGTAAGCGTATGACTGTCTGTAACTATACATTGGAATCATTTTGTAAGGTTTAACATATTAATTTAAGAGCTCAGTGTTGAGACCTTTCACTGAAATTTGATTGACATGCGATCTGACCAATCATAATGCAGATACCTGCCATTTTTGTCCGACAAACAAACCAAACCAGATAGTAGATTAAAGTCATTGGACTTGAACTTGAACTGTGTATTGAATTCTTTTTGCAGTTCTGATGTTCATTCATGTTTAATTCGTGCTATAACTAGAAGATATTATCAGTTCATGTGTTGCTTGAGTTGAGGCCTATATTAAAGGAGACATATCATGCTTTTAAATCGTTCCTTTTAACATATAAATCATACATTTGTAGTCTATATAAAGCAGAACTGCAATGCTTGGGTCTGAATTCCTTATTATTATAGCTCCACAGGCCCCTTTTCTACCCCTTTTCTGATGTGCGTCTGCAGCAACTCGTTTTGGTGCGGTCTCTTTAAATACAATTGAGACACGTCATACCCCTCCCCCTCTCCAGTTTGCAGAGGTTCAACTCCACCCCGTTCGGCCATTTTTGTAGTTTGATAGCAGAGATACGATTATAGCGGCACAGAAACTTTTAATTCACACGTTATTAACAAAATGTCAACAACGGAAGACTTGTCCAGCCAGCCTTACATGTTCGAGCCAGAGTCGGAGCCGGAGCGAGATGAAAATGAAGACGACGAACCTGCAGAACAACGTCTTCATATGGATGTATCGCAATGGTGTGTACTGTATTTACACATGAAACTTTGGTCTTCCGACCTTTTACCACCGTGTCGATTTATTTTGATTAATATGTGCGAGGGACAGAGAGCAAGACAGCGTCTAGTTTGGAGACGGTGTCTTGTTTACACTTTCGCCTGGCTCCGAAGAGAGAGAGAGAGAGAGCGTGCGCGCGACCGGGTCTCTCTCTCTCTCTGCTCGTTCTTTCAGTTAAACATGCGCCCTGTCCACAGTCTATGGCCCTGTCACAAGCGCGGCAGTTCATCTACATTAGACGGTGTAATGAAGCGTGTGGGTTACTACATCCAACAACCGAACATTTTAACTTACCCTCTCGTAACTTCTGCATCTTTTAGCTTGGACTACAAAATTGCAGCGAGAAATAAAAATGGCGGATTGCTCGAAGTGTTGGGCTGGAAGTCAATGTCCTTATTTGGCAGTTCCGCTGCAAATACTGTGACGTATTAGTTCACAAAACGTCATAGATAACAGAAAAATCTGAACAGGTTGAAAAATAAGGCCAAAACAGAATATAAAGATATCAACGAAGCACCTGAAGAGAATAATTTCAACTTTTCTGTACTTTTAAACACTCCAAATATACAACAAAATGCATTTAAGGGCTAAAAAAGTGGATTTAGCATGATATGTCCCCTTTAAAGCACCACAAAACGGTGTGTATTGTTTTAATTTCATAAAAATTACAAAATTTGAAAGCTGAGACTTTATTTCATACCAGAAGTAGCCTTGTCTTGTCTGTTGGCGCATTGTCAGTGTCCTCTTTGCTCCGCAATATATATTTCACTGTGTGAGAACATGTGGAGTGAGAGCGGAATGGCTTGTCGGACGTAGCGACAGTAAGAGGGGCGGGTCTTTGTGAAAGGTCAATTTCAAACTATTTAAATCTTTGTGGACTCGGCCGGACTCGACTCGGACTCGGATGTTAAGGACTCGGACTCAAGTGCGACTCCGCCCTCTTTGGACTCGGACTTGGACTCGGACTCGATTGTTAAGGACTTGGACTCGACTCGGACTCGACAATGGTGGACTCGGACCCAACACTAGTTGATAGTTTATAGTTTTATAGTTTTTTAGCAAGTAAAAGTTATTTTAGTATAGTTTTAAAACATGTCCCTTCAGCTATTGGTTCACATGTGACTTTTTGCTGTAAGTAAACATAAGAATAACCTTTATATTGTTTGTAATATTTCAAGTTAATCAGGTTCAAATGTATCAAATATGATCCATCAAAAAAAACTGAGGAACGTTTATTTGTTCATCTCTCAATCATCATTGTATTGCATTACATTATATATTTTAAAATTACAGAGCTTTGATCATAAAACTTAGCATTTATATTGGTGCTGTCAAACGATTAATCGCGATTAATCGCATCCAAAATAAAAGTTTGTGTTTACATAATATATGTGTGTGTACGGTGTATAATTATTTTCTATATATAAATACACACACATGCATATATATATTTAAGAAAATGTGTTATTTATATATAAAATATTTATATATAATAGAAATTATATATAATATAAATATATATACACAGTATATACATGCAAATATTTCTTAAATATATACATGCATGTGTGTGCATTTATAAATAGAAAATAATTATACACCGTACACACACATATACAGTGCTATGCATAAGTTTAGACACCCATGCTAAAGTTGACTAAAAAGAGGAATAAAAAATCATCTTTTGGAAATTGAACTTAATGCCTTAATTTAAAAAATTAGGAAAAATCCAACCTTTAAGGACACCAATTTTCTTTGTGAATGAATAATGTATCGTAAATAAATAAATGTTCTTCCTTAAAATACAGGGTGCATAAGTTTGGACACCCCTATGTTAAATTCCCATAGAGGCAGGCAGATTTTTATTTTTAAGTATTTTTTTTTTAAAATTTTTTAGGATACTATGCATCCTGATAAAGTTCCCTTGGCCTTTGGAATTAAAATAGCCCCACATCATCACATAGCCTTCACCATACCTAGAGATTGGCATGGAGTACTTTCCATAAGATCATCTCTCAATGCAAATCAAACTAGCTTTTAGGCTAACTGAAATAAAACCATGCCAATCTCTAGGTATGGTGAAGGCTATGTGATGATGTGGGGCTATTTTAATTCCAAAGGCCAAGGGAACTTTATCAGGATGCATAGTATCCTAAAAAAAATTTTTTTTAAAATACTTAAAAATAAAAATCTGCCTGCCTCTATGGGAATTTAACATAGGGGTGTCCAAACTTATGCACCCTGTATTTTAAGGAAGAACATTTATTTATTTCCGATACATTATTCATTCACAAAGAAAATTGGTGTCCTTAAAGGTTGGATTTTTCCTAATTTTTTAAATTAAGGCATTAAGTTCAATTTCCAAAAGATGATTTTTTATTCCTCTTTTTAGTCAACTTTAGCATGGGTGTCTAAACTTATGCATAGCACTGTATTATGTAAAAACAAACTTTTATTTTTAATCGTTTGACAGCCCTAATTTAAATATCATCTTACTAAGACTGGCAGTCTATTTATTGGCAGATATAGAGTGACAAATGATATTTATATGCATTTTATACTTTGCACATTGTGTACGTTGAACTGACAGAGTAATCATTGTGTCGTTGTTCAGGTTGTATGATTGTAATATCACAGCTGAAGGTTGTGCTGCTCTGGCTTCAGCTCTGAGATCAAACTCACACCTCAGAGAACTGGATTTGTCATGGAATAAAATAAGATGTGGAGGTCTGATATTGCTCTCTGATGGACTGAAGGATTCTCACTGTAAACTGGAGAAACTGACGTAAGATCATATATTAATCTTAACTGAGACAAGTATCAAATTATTTTAAGGGATTGTTCAAATCATGATTTACATTAAAGGCACACTATGCAAGAATTGTACCTTAATATAACAGCTTCAAAGTCATTTCGGTGGTAAACAAACTCATAGTAGGGCGAATCATCCTGGTAGTAAAGCTTGGGGGGGGGGGGAACCAGCAATGCAAGTTTGAGAGGGGCGCCCCCGACACATCTCGAGAGAACACAACTTGCTTTACGGCAACATAAGCCTAGAGGTTGTAAATAGTGTAAACAAGCACAATTTACAAACTATTATGATAAATTGCAATAATCATGTCTAATGACATCATAACGGCCAATGTTATGAAATAATACGACGTACATTTAACTTTATTGATGTCATCTGGCATTTTGTAATGTTTCCATTACAATCAAAAAACACAAATGAAATTATACAGTAGGCCTAGACTATAGGCTATTTACTTGCGATTTAGCTGAAATCATGTAAAAACGTTATAAGCCAGCAAATGCGGTAGGCTACTTTATTATTATAAAGTAGTCTAACACTTGACATAAACTTATTATTATCCTATTACCATCATCAGTAGTTCAGTAGACTATGCAGTAGCCTAATATTTGTATGAAATCGTGAAACATTACCTGGTCAGTATCTTCGCAGTCTATCTGTGCCTGTTCCATGACTGACGCTTCTATCCTACCGAACAGGTACCGGTGTACAGGGTGGGGGGGTGGGTATTTACGACAGTGCAAGTATTCCACAGCGACTCTAGGGGTCGCTGTTTGACAAAAACATAATTTCTGCATAGTGTGCCTTTAAAGTCCGCGTGAACCGGAAGTTGCAAACGACTTTTCTCCAGCGTTGTGACTTATTTCCCAGTGAAAAGGAATATTGAACAGAGGGCAGGGTTTTACTCTAGCGCTCCTCCTCTCCATCTCTCACTCATAGCAGACTAACGGTTTGAGGGGAGTGGTTAAGCGTTTCCCAACCCAAGCCGTCAAACCTACATCATCAGAGAAGGAACGCCATTCCAGACCGGAAGTAACTTTTCAGACTTTGATTAAAGATTACGACGGCAAACAATTTTTTTCTGTGTATTAACTTGCACGGATTAATTTTTCACCACAAGACTAGTAATATGCGCTAACAAAGTAAATAGGGTCAATTTTGATTTCGGTTGGACTTTAACACAAAAAAAACAAACAAAAGTGAAGCCCACTGTCACGTCTTGTTTTGGTCTTGTTTCATGTCTGGCATGTGATCCCCTGTTCTAGTAATATGATCTTGACATGTGTTCCCTTGTCTTATGTGTCATGTTCTGATTGGTTTATTGTCTTGTTTGTTTACAGGTGTCCCTTGTCTAGTCATTAGTCTTGTGTGTATTTAAGCCCTCATGTTTGCATTGTTACTTTGTCAAGTATTGTTTCTTGTAATTCCTATTGGTAAGCTTCACAGCCATGTTCATGTTTCTGTTTTGAGTTCCGTTCTGTGCCGTGCCTTGCCTTTGTTTGATCTGGTTTTAGATTTAAATATATACTGCACTTTGGTTCTTCAAACTTGCCTTCAGTGGACTTGCACCAACACAGATTTAGTATTTAATACAGGGTTCACCAATCTCGGTCCTGGAGGGCCGCTGTCCTGCAGAGTTTAGCTCCAACCAGCTCCAACACACCTGTTTGAAAGTTTCTAGTATGCCTAGTGAGACCTTGATTAGCTGGTTCAGGTGTGTTTAATTGGGGTTGGAGCTAAACTCTGCAGGACAGCGGCCCTCCAGGACCGAGATTGGTGAACCCTGATTTAATATCTCAGTCTCTCTGTGGTTGTGTATTTCCTGCTGAACTGAAAGATTAAAGTGTGTGTCATTGTTCTACAGGTTGAGATATTGTAAGATCATAGATGTAGGTTGTGCTGTTCTGGCTTCAGCTCTGAGATCAAACTCACACCTCAGAGAACTGGATCTGTCTGGGAATGATCTACGACATGCAAGTGTAAAAAGCCTCTCTGCTTTAAAAGATAATCCACAGTGTAAGCTGAAGGCACTGCTGTAAGTATTGATTCATATTGGGTTTTTCCTGCATTGAATATTTTTATTTACTTATTTATTTTTTGGTGGCTGCAAAAACATGTTTGTCCTGCCAAAGCCTTATTTGATCAGTTATTGTTTGTTTTTTTTGTTTGTTTTTTTAATGAGTGATGTAGATGACTGCTGCACTCGTGACATTTATATGCATTTATTTGAAATCAAAATGAACAAGAACTGTGTTGGTTTTAATAGTGACATATAATTTATTTCAAAAGGTTTTGAAAGCATGGGCCGACTGCTAAAGCAATTTGGATCATCTTGTCAGGACCCTACAGAACACACTGTACAGCCCTGGTCTTGCTATTCACCACTGTTTTTCTGCTTTTAAGTGTGATAAGACGTTACAGTGTTCTCCAGGTGTTGAATAAAAAGAATGGCTAAACTCTTTTGTTTTTCTATTGTATGGCATCTTCATTTAACATTAAACTCTCACAATAACACAATTCATGTGCCTTGATTGTTTACAGTCCTGCAGAAATATCACTGTCCGTGGGACTGAATCCATCAGATTATTGACAAGTACTCAGAAAGCATGACAGCAAACATGATGTTTATTTTGGGTGTGGATATTGGAATCCACTGCTTCAATGTAAATGTAATAAGTGACTTATCAAGGTATTCATCAATATTTTTCTTTCTAAATATCACATGAGTTGAATGACTTCTCTAGGCTTGTGTGGTACTTTGTTATTGAAGCTACCAGTGTGATCATTGAAATGTTCTTTTCATTTATTCTCTAATGTCTGTATTTGATATGAATGCAGTAACAGTTCTTATTTAGCCCGGCTTCCAGAAATGAAATATGGAAACCTGTTTTGTTAAGAAAGGTCTTCAACATGTGTCAATACATACATCTGTTTTTCTAGGGTACTCTGACAACTATAAGTCACAGGGGTCAATGAAGTCTATAGTTTAAGGGACCATTTCTCAGTTAAAGCCTTACTTTCCAATTACGGTATACTAAAGTGTCCTATCCTTGAGAGAAAGAACGTATTATCTTGATGTTTTGAGAAAACTCTCCTGTTTATAGTTAGAGTCTGGTCAAATTCAACCTTGGAAAAGCTGCGTGTTAGTCTTTTTGGTTGCGGGTGTAGCGAATCAGCTCAAATGAGGGGAATATATAATCTTATGATCAATTATTACCTACACATTTTAAAGGGGTCATGAACTGGATTGTTTTATTATTTTATAATGTTGCCTGGGGTGCCCTTATAATGTTAGTATGATTTTTACATCAAAAATTGTCATAATTTATAAATAAAAGCCATTTTTCCAAGCCTGATTTCTGCCTCAGATTTGAGCTCTGTTTTAAGGGGCGTGTCTGCTGTGAGACTGCAGTGCAAACGCCCACTGCTGTGATTGGCTGACATGCTTGCATATGAAATAGCTAGTATTACATGAACTCTCTCGAAAACTTTTACTACGTTTTTACTATTACAGCTATCGAGATTAACAAATCGTGAAAAGTATCGTTTAAAGCATTATATTTAAATCTATTACATCACATGAAAGGTTGCAGCATGATGAGCACTGAGCAGATGACAAACAGTCTGTTGATCGCGTGAATAAAGATCTTATCATTGCAACGCAATTTTTGCACTCTCACAAATGCTTACACCAAATCACAATGCAAACACGATGTGAGTACACAGTAAGAGCTTCGTTGTGTAGTGTAACAGTGTCATTATGTCATCACGAGTTTGGTAAGTGTCCAGATAAGCTATCGCGGCTCGCGCTGTGCTGTTTGATTGACAGCTTGGGCGAAAGGGATCGTTCTTTGATCGCTTTCTGTAGGCTATATAATTTAATAACAGTTTAAAAAAAGATTATTTTCATAATACTACGAGGAATTATGTGAAGTTGATCGTTTAGTCACTGATGCATAAACAGTATTGAACGATTTTAAGAGAAATATCTGAACTTGAATAATTACACCGAAATCACTGATCGCAGATCAGGCATTATAATACACATGGTTACTTACATGTTGCTGGCAGATCCGTGTCGGGAAATTGTGATTGACTGATTTAATAAAGTTTAACCATGCTGGAATCCGAAGGAAGCTTATGACTGTCTTCTTCCACAAACAGGCACTGCACAATATTTAGTAAACAGCATGTTTATTGCTTGGAAGTAGCTCGATCCGGTAAGCAATCATCATGTCGTCCTATGTTATTTAGCATGTTTGGGCGAATTGGTGGGCGGGGCTAACCAGGCCGTGTTGAAGTAGGCGTTGATCTTCTTTTGTGGAGGCGGTGTTTTATCCTCTTTGACGTCATAGTTCCCCACTTTGAAAAATGAGTCGTTTGCTGAGCCTGATGTCTATAAAAGCTTTTATTGGACTAACAAGGTAGTTTTCAGTTCTGAAACTTACAGGATATTATTATAGTATGATGATCTCTTATATGTCAAAAGCTCAAGGAAACTTTGATTTCTCAGTTCATCACCCCTTTAAATCGCCCAAAAAGGGAATAGCCTACATAGCCCGTATGTTTGTATCTCTATAGATAATTAACCACAACGAATTATAATCAATTATAAATATACAGATAGGCTATAGATCAAATTTCAGAATAACCTACAAAATTAATTTCACATCGAATAATCCGTTCATCCACCGAACCGACCATACGATCTTCTTATCAACTCTCAAGGAGTATTATTCTTCTTATAAACTCTCAAAAAAAGGCTATTCTTCTGGTCATGAAGAATAACTTTCTTGTTCTATAAGATTACTAACCTGTAGGCTAATCAACAATATAAAGCTTGTAGCTTAAGATCACAGATTTAAGAGGCGCTGTTCGGTGCGCAGCAGACAGAGACAGTTAAGCGTATAATGGGTTTTTAATATATGAAACTATAAAACATACAACTACATTTAGCAAAGAATATATATATATAAACAGAATAATGAAAGGAAAGAAAGAAAGAAAGAAAAAAAGAAAGAGCAGATCACAGAATGGCAAAGTATACATCATTTCAATTAATTGATTTATTTTGTTGAGCTATAGTAAATGTGAGCTTAATCATCATGTGCCATGCCATTTAAATTAATGGAACTTTTTTTTTTATGTAAGCAAACGTCACGAATAATTTGTAACCTTTGTCCAATTTCGATCTTGTCACAGCTCCCTGAAAACTATCAACAAAACGGACAGCATCTGCTATTCTTACTTTTGTCAGATATATGACAGAGAAAACAAGCTGTTCACAGTCCATTTTGAGAATGAATGGCGATCGTAGCGGGCGGCTGCGCGACCGGAAGTATCGCTACCCTATTTCCGGTCTCGGTCGCCATTTTGTGAAATAGGCCTATTGGCCTATGCATTTGTAAGGAAAAACTATAGGATCTCCAACATTATTGGGTATTAAAGTTAATAGTAATAAGAATAAAGATAAGCATGTATCATACCCCTTTTCCACCAAGGCAGAGCTGGTGCTGGTTCGGAGCCAGAGCCTAGTTTCAAATCGGTTCTTTGTTTTTCCACCGCCAAAGCACCAGCTCCGAACCAGTAAAACTGGTTCTTAAGTAGCACCAAATCATTGCGGGGTCTAGAACGGAGCCAAGAAAGAACCGCTTGCGTCAGGGGCTGGGGGCGGGGTTACCGTGACCAACAAGACGAATAGAAACTTGTGACCGCCATTTTTAAATAGCAGCTAACGTTAGTCGAGCTAATAGCAGCTCGATTATAATATCCGTCTATGTAAGTTACGGCGATCTGCACGAACGCGTTGGATTCCGATGTATTTTTGCAAACCCATGAGCATAGTATTGCAACGTCCGTTATTGTTGATGGCTTGTTCGAGATGCATCGGAGCGATCGGAGCTGCGGGAGTGTTTGGAGAGCATACGACTCCTTGTGCTTTTAGATCGCTATCGCAGTGCTTTGATGTCATGCGGCGATCGATCTGCGAGAAGCCGATGCATCTCGAACAAGCCTGCCGTGTTTGTGTTTGGCGCTACCGCACTAGCGGTTGCTGGGCAACATGAGACATATACAGTGACGTAAGATCTGGCTCTGTTGTGGCTCTCTAGCCGGTGGAAAGGCAAACCGGTTCTTAGTAAGCTCGTCAGTCGAACCAACTCTGAACCATGGCTCTGGCTCTGAACCAGCACCCGGTTCTTGTTGGTGGAAAAGGGGTATCAGACAATGAGAATAGTTTATACAAAACGAAACAATCAACACAGTCCAGCATCAGACAACAGCAGCTCAGCATAATGCTGACACCTGATTGATAGGACAGAACATTCTCCCAAACCCAGACGGTCCAACATCGTACTGGTTCTATCACCTGCAGACGCGTGATAATCTTCGGAAACACTACCATTTCTCTGTTCACGCTCCATTTCATCTGCTAATGAATGAAACACTCGTATCAGCTCTGCCGCCCGCCGTGTTTCCTTCCAACACCTCAAAATACGTAGCCTGGCTCCGCCCTCCTGCATACTTCCGCTTAATTTTATTTCTCTTCAGTACTACGTCTGGGATTGTGGTGTATTCTTTGGTTTTCTCCGATAATTTTTTTGGCGGTCCAATCAGTGAACAGAGGGCGTGGCTGAGAACGATGATGTTGATGTTGTGCGTTAGTTTGAGTTGTAGTTCAGTAATGGCAGCGGAGAAAGATGCGAGCGAAGCTATTCGGTCCGTTGTGGCAACACTGCCGAATATCCAGAAGTTAAAGCCGGAGCAAGAACAATCTTTACTGAGTTTTCTTTGTGGCCATGATGTTGTGGCCCTCCTCGCCACGGGGTTCGGGAAAAGTTTGATTTTACAGCTCGCTCCGTTAGTGGTGAATGAATTCAGAGTTACTCTGGGCAGATCCAATAGTTTTAAACTTCAACAGAGTACCCGCCTACAAGGAAGTTTACACTTGTCAATGGAGAGAGGCCAGACTCTCTGTACAAATGAAATGTATGAGAGTCTGGTAGAACCAGGCTACAAAATACGCACCATAGAGCTGGTAAGTCCCGCCCCCTCCGCTAACCCCACTGAACCTCTAGGTTGAAAAATCGTCAATGCAAGTGAATTGGAGAAAATAATTATTTTCTGGTCCCGTTTGAATTGTGCCATGAATGTGAACATATGTTGTCTGTGAATTTTTTATATAACTTTTCGTGTAAAGAATGCTACAATTTAGCGTGTAGAAGTTTGATACGGTTAGACTTTGTGTGAGAGCACTTTGTGGACTACAACTCCTCGCTGCTTTCGACGCGTTTGAAACGTCAACACCACTGCACACGGACACTAGCTCACGGATCCCGCTAAACATGTCAAGTCAAGTCAAGTCAAGTTTATTTATATAGCGCTTTTCACAACACAGGTTGTATCAAAGCAGCTTCACAGTAATAAATTAGAACAATACATCAATGTTTGTTTCTAGTGGAACGTCTACGTTCGGTAATGCTGATCAATAGTATCGTTGATTGATTAATTAAATTAAATATCCCCAAATATCCCCAACTGAGCAAGCCAAAGGCAACAGTGGCAAGGAACCGAAAAACTCCATCAGGTGACCTAATGGAGAAAAAAAAAACCTTGGGAGAACCCGGGCTCAGTCGGGGGCCAGTTCTCCTCTGGCGTTTATGAACTAGAGGTCGGATTTAACTGTAGAATTAAAAGTATTATATGAATGCCTGGCTGAAGAGATGCGTCTTTAATCTAGTTTTAAACTGGGAGAGCGAGTCTGAGCAACGAACAGTATCCGGAAGACTATTCCAGAGTTTTGGTGCTAAATGTGAAAATGCTTTCCCTCCTTTGGTGGATCTGGATATCCTAGGTATGACCAGAAGCCTCGAATTTAGTGATCTTAAAGAGCGCGATGGATTATAGGGCGATAGAAGATCCGTTAAATAGACTGGAGCTAAGCCGTTTAGGGCTTTATAAGTCAGTAGCAATACCTTGTAATTAATACGGGACTTTATAGGTAACCAATGTAGGGATGATAAAATCGGTGTTATATGATCATATTTTCTTGATCTAGTTAGAACTCTAGCGGCGGCATTTTGGACTAACTGTAGCTTGTTTATTGAGGATGCAGGACAACCGGCTAATAAAGCATTACAGTAATCTAGTCTCGAGGTCATGAATGCATGAACTAACTTTTCTGCGTCAGAAACTGATAGCATATTACGTAGCTTAGCAATGTTTCTAAGGTGGAAAAAGGCTGTTCTTGTAACATATGAAATATGATTTTCAAAAGACAGGTTGCAGTCTAATATAACACCCAGGTCTTTTACTGTAGAGGATGAAGTAACAGGACATCCTACTATGTTAAAGTTGTATTGTGAGAGGTTTTGTGGGTGGTTTTTTGAACCGATAAGTAGTACCTCTGTCTTGTCTGGATTTAATAAAAGAAAATTATGCGTCATCCAATCTTTTATATCTTTAACACACTCTGTCAATTTGGATAATTTAGCGTTTTCATCTGGCCGTGATGAAATATAGATTTGAGTGTCATCAGCATAACAATGGAAACTAATTCCATGTTTCCTTATAATATTTCCAAGTGGTAGCATATATATTGAGAATAATAGAGGGCCTAACACAGATCCCTGCGGCACTCCATAGTTTACTGGAGTTATGATAGATTTTTCTCCATTTAAATAAACAAAATGGTAGCGGTCAGATAAATACGATCTAAACCAGCTTAATGCTTGTCCTTGAACACCAGTATAATTTTGTAGTCGATCTAAGAGTATTGTATGATCTATAGTATCGAACGCAGCACTAAGATCAAGTAAAACTAATATTGAGATACAGCCTTGGTCAGAAGCTAAAAGTAAATCATTTGTGATTTTAACGAGCGCAGTTTCAGTGCTATGATGCGGCCTGAATCCAGACTGAAACTTTTCATAGGTGTCATTTTCTTGTAAGAAAGAGCCCAGTTGAGCGGACACAACTTTTTCTAGTATTTTAGACATAAAAGGTAGATTTGAAATGGGTCTATAATTTACTAGATTATTCGGATCTAATTGTGGTTTCTTAATGAGAGGTTTTATAACTGCCAGTTTAAATGTTTTTGGAACATAACCTAAAGATAAAGACGAGTTAATAATATTGAGGAGAGGCTCTTCCACTACAGGTAACACTTCTTTCAATAGTTTAGTTGGTATGGGATCTAATAAACATGTTGTTGTTTTAGATGAAGTAAAAAGTTTATTTAACTCTTTTTGTTCTATAGTTGTGAAGCACTGTAATTGTTCTTGCGGCGTGATAATTGAGGCTGAATTATAAGGCGCGATTGAGGATTGAACGTTTACAATTGTGGTTCTGATGTTTTCTATTTTCTCAGTGAAGAACTTCATGAAATCATTACTACTAAACTGTAATACACTGTTTTATACTGTTATATATACTGTACTGTTATATATACTGTTTTATACTGTTGTTTTATACTGTAATACACTGTAATATACTGTTAAACATGGCTGTGTCTTTGGTGCACTTCACCGCCTTTTTTCAGGGAGAGGACAAAATCGTTGAGGTTGGCGAAAACCACGGGTAAGTCAACTTTATGGGGTGACGTCACATAGGCGACATGTAGTCTTTCTCGTTATGTCTCTTCCACAACTGCTAGCTGAAGAATCATACCATATACTGTCAAACTCGTAACATGAAAGATTATATAAAAAATTCACAGACAACATATGTTCACATTCATGGCACAATTCAAACGGGACCAGAAAATAATTATTTTCTCCCATTCACTTGCATTGACGATTTTTCAATCTAAAGGTCCAGCGGGGTTTTACGGAAGGGGCGGGACTTACCAGCTCTATAGCGTATGTTTACCTGTTGTCGAGCCCCGCCTTCACGCAGTGATTGACAGGGCGGGACGGGCACATGATCGGCTCAGAATGCATTTTCAAATTGCACATTTAATTTTGCTACATTCATTGCGGGACACTTAATAATGGAAATGCAATCGCAAGTGTCTTAAATGTGAGTGTAAATGCAATTAAGAAAAAAATACATTTAAATTACAATTTTCCTACAGTTTTTGCTTGAACATGTTAAACATATCTAATCATTTCTGTAATACATTTAAATTTTGCAACTTATAAAGCGTTAAAATTTGTATTCAATTTACATATTAAAACTAGTGTATGAAATAGCAAATGTAAATTATATCATTTAATTTTCATTTTCATTTTGCACCAAACGTTACAGAAATGTATGGGAAAATTAAAATTTAAATACAGAAATGCATTGCCATTTTACATATTGCATTGTGATTTTGCATATAACATTTCAAATTGAATATTGCTACCCATAAGCTTCCATACGGGTGGGGACATTTTCTGACATTTTCTGGCTCATTTTCTGGCTCAAAACAGCTCATAAATCATACTAAGTGATTTTTTTTTAAATTGTAAAAAATTCATAAAGTTGTGTGTGATGGGTATGTTTATGGGTAGTGTTAGTGTAAGAGGAGAGAATATACAGTAGGCTACAGTATAAAATCATTGTCTATAGAAAGTTCCCATAAAACATGAAAACAACGTGTAAGTGTGTGTGTGTGTGTGTGTGTGTGTGTGTGTGTGTGTGTGTGTGTGTGTGTGTGTGTGTGTGTGTGTGTGTGTGTGTGTGTGTGTTCTGTTACTGCAAATGAATGTAAATATTTTTTGTGTAAAATTAAATAATTCAAATATTCTTCCCTTTCATGTAGCCTACTGGTGATGAGGTTAAAACTCTTATTTGTTGATTGGGATATTTATAAAATTAGTGGATGTTCTTAAATATTGTATTTGTATGTATTATTTGCACGATGTCCAAACGCACGTTCACTAAGTCAATCCTGCTTGTGATTCTTGATCTGGCCTGCAGAGGACAGCACGCAGTTGAGGAATCCAGCAGTACAAACGCAGGTTTGTTGTTTCCATATTCGTCGTCTTTTGTTATTAATGACATTTCAATTTTCTTAGAGTAGTTTGACGCACAAATGTGCGCGAGAATAGAGCGGTTGGGCCATTGAGGGGAATCTCTCTTCATCAGCTCTATTTGATGTAGCCTAGATGAAAAGATGCATGCTGTTTAAACTGCTCTTCATAAGAAACCAGAAAAATGCTCTTCCCCACCCCACCAGACTCCACCCCTTTCTGTCCAGGAGTTGTTCGTCAAAGTGAAAGTAAAATCCTGTGCTGGCATTTAATGAAGACGGAAGCATCTCGACACTAAGTGTTGAGTTTCCTCATTTAGATTTTCTTGATGGAACATCAGTATGATCAGCATGACCTGTCCACAGATACATTTCCACACAGGTGAGTGTTATGCAACAGTATCGCTTATTTTCTACGTGACGCAGTCCCACTCCACGGTCATTTTGTTTTGCTAATTACATTATTTTAATATAATGCTATTACATGTTTACGGTTTAAAGTAGACTGATTAATTTGCATTCAGAAGACCAATCTGTGACAATCATCCTTGTAAAACAATAGTTACATTTTTGTATTCGAATATTTAGCTCCTGACATCATACAGGAGTTTCAAAGAGTTTGTTTTCTCTCATAGATTTATCAGCACAATATAAACCTGTCTTTTGATAGTGTTGACATAGAAACGCATAAATCGGAGTCTGAGGACATGAACAGCTCCGGGAATTACGTCACGGGTCACATAATCTCAAAATTATAGTTATGACGTGAACGCAGCATAAGCTTGTTTTTTGGTTCAGGAGGAACCGTGAAAGGTGGCTGTATGGAGGTTATGACAAAACTATTTGCATTGTGTAAAATAAATGAATTGAAGTGTTATGTAACACAATTGAATATTATGTGGCATTTTACATAGTTCTAAATTAGATATTTTTTTAAACTTGAATATTGAACATTTGAAATTTAACACAACACGACATGGTTTCATGGCAGAATTTTAGGTCAGAAGTCATCCACCAGGAATTAGTAGAGGGTCCCAGAAAAGTCGAACGGAGCATTTTGGCCAATTACAGCTGCTGTTTGTTTGTGGTGCTCAGTGACTGTCTGTCCACAACTCTGCATAGCCTGAAGTTTGGTCTATCCTCGCCGATTCCGCACAAGCGCGAAGGTGTGCTGCAAAAAATGACGTTGTAGGCCCGCACTCGATCGGCCTAAAGGTCTCTACGTGTTACTCGTGGCAAAGTATTTTTGATTAAATGAAATACATTTTCTCATATGTATTCTCTCGTTATTTCATCTGACTCCATAAATGAAAAGGTTTTAATGATATCTGTGGATCATTAATTATGAGCGAATGTTTGACTATTCCTTTTAACTCTTTAATGAAAATAATGTCAAAGTCAGTTAGAATAATCAAATGTAACAATGTATTATGTCAGATAAATGTATCATGCCAATTTCATAATCAATTCAGGGATAATCAATACAATAACATCGAATGCTCTAGAATAAAGAGAAAAGATGTGAACCTAATATTAAAATATATGATGCTAAAAGATTTTTGGTCACTCTTAGCATCATGGGCTATCTTGAGTTACAAAAAGGCCAAGAGCCCTTTGCTGCATTTCATTATATAGACAGAACCTCTTTCACATGGAAACATGTGCTAACAATGGGAATTTACATTCAGAGGTTACACCTTTTGAGAGCAGGAGACCACATTGTCACTTCACGTGTGCACCTTACTACTTCTCACCGCTGATTCCTGATGGTTTAGAGGACAATTACTCTGAGTCACCCTGGTCCTGAGACTTCCACAGACGATATGTGTACATTTTTAATATTAAGACCACTTCTATTATTGATTGCTATCAGGATGTGAAGAGAGTTTCAACCAGAATAACAAAAAGTGTTTATGAAATAAATTGCCTACCTTACCTTAAAGAATTAAAAGTTGGTAAAACTTGATTTTCATGCTAAATGGCTACATTTCGTGATTTCCTGAGAGTTATTAGTGGTAATTAATTTAGCATAAATATTCTAAGTTCATGTTCTGTTTCAGTTCAGTCCAGATAAAAAAATTAAAGTTATCTGAACCCAGCTGTGTGTCCATGAAGAGTGACGCGTCAATGGATCCTCCACTTAAGTTTAGTGGACACACTGATCCTGGGTTTAGGTAAGTGCTGTACTAAACCATTTATCTTACTAAGAACATTGTTCATTATTAATGCTGTAAAGGGACTAAAGTGCCTGTATGTAATGTGTTTCAGACGTTATTAATTAAAAGATCTTAACAGCTCACATATGTAGATGTGCACTTGCTGTAAATCTCCAACAGCATAATAAATATTAATGGAATAATTCAGTCGCCCGAATCAGTTTATTACAAAAGTGATTAATTTAAGAGTGTGATTTACATTCACTTGTGTTCTTCTCAATGCACAGACCAGATCCTCCAGACCCCAGCTGTGTGTCCATGAAGAGTAACCAGTCAATCGATCCTCCACGTAACTTTAGTGGACACACTGATCCTGGGTTTAGGTGAGTGCTATTCTAAACCATTTATCTTGTTACATCTGTCAACAGTAAAATCCCTGGTGTTAAATTAACACCGCTCTGTGTTTATATGGGAATCACCAGCAGCGGTGGCGTAACTTTGTTTGCAAAAGTGGGTGGGACAGGAGTGTTCGTGTGTGTGTGTGTGTGTGTGTGTGTGTGTGTGTGTGTGTGTGTGTGTGTGTGTGTGTGTGGTGGTGGGGGGGGGTTATTATTAGGGGGTTGCTAATACAATGCTACATAAGATATGTATTGCAAAAAAATACAAGAACATGATGATGTCCAGAAATCAGTTTCAATAGTACATTTAGTTTAATGTATCAACATAGAACTCATGTTTAATGTGATCGTTTCATTCTTATTTCTACTATAATACAATATATTGTTAGTCTCGAGATTCTTCACATCAGTGAATAAATACATAGATCTGCTATCAACATTCGTATTCACTCTTGGCCTAGTGTTAGAATTTTGGTTAAGCGTGACAAAGTTTCCGGGTTCTAATTCAGTGATTGTGTATCAAGAGCGGGGCACGTTTGTGTGCATTTAGTTTTGTGATTTCACCAGAATGAATAGAGAGTCTCTGCTACAGCGTTAAGCAATAGATTAAAGCACTCATCTCTGTGTGAAGTGCCAAACGAGAATAACAGCAGCAATGAACACTCAGCATGATTTCAGAAACAACACAATCCAGCGCTAGATTGCCTCTTATTTAACACAAACGAAAATCAACTGGATATTTTTTTTATTATGTACAATATTTGCATTGGGTACATCCGTGCAGCGAGATGTTGTGACAAACAAAAAAAGTGACTGGGACATATCAACCGGTGTTAGAGTTAATTAGATAGTTGAGTGATGATTAGGCATTATAGAAGACACCTGATGATAACAAGCAGAATCACTGAAGAAAAGAAATCAACTGAAGATAAAAGAAGATATTTTTCACAGAGGCTACGTTTACACGTGGCCGGCTATTTTCATTAATGGCAGTTTTCAGAAAAGTGTTTGTTTACACAAACCCGTGTATATATGCCGTCAAGAACATGCCAAACCTGTAGGTGGCAGTGTAACGAGAAGCTCAAGCTCACGTTAGCCAATCAGAATCCCGAAAATAGCATCAACAGCAACGAATCACTTCCTCTTTCTCTTTTGAACGAAGACGCAGGTGCAAGTTCTGTCACATATTGTGACGTCGCCTGCCTAAAACTCAGTTGACATGCAAACATTCTCTGTTTGCGTGTAAACGAAGGGCACAAACAAAGTGAAATATCTCCGTTGTTCAAAATAACCATGTATGTGTAAACGGGGCCAGAGTCAACGGAACCAGCGATCCAGCCATCAAATCACTGCACTCCGCCCACTCGATCACTATCACCTGAATTTTGAGTTCTCCTCAGTGTCTGGTCTCGTCTATGACTAACGCCACAGACTACTCACCTGAGATTCCTTCATTCTGAACTACTTACCTGAAGTCCCGTTCTTCCCATCATCGCCGATCTTCATTACCCTGGTTCTTCCCATCTTCATGTGCCTGCAAAGATATACATCATTACTGTCAGCTTCTCCAGTTCAACGATCATTATTCATCGCATCTGCATTTTATCCCTGCATTGCTCTTCCCTCTGCACTACTATATAAACTTGTTATACTCACTAAACCTTGTCGGTCCTCTTCTGATTGTGACAATATTAAGGGCATTTTCACACTGGCAGTTTAGTCGGTTGCACTCGAACTGTGACACGATTTATGTGAATGTGAAAGCAACACGGACTGTGGCGTGCACTTGTTCAGGAAGAAAGATAACCTGCGCATGCGCTTTAGAAGATGACAATGTATTTAGTTCAACACATGTAAGGGATGATAGTGTTGATGATTTGCCTCGGATACGAGCGAGAGTGAGTCTGCAGTGTGTTCGCTGATAGAGAGGGCTTTAAAATTGTCATGCAGTGTCTTTGTCCGAGTTACCATGTGTCTCTTGCATTGCATTGTCTATGCATACATTGACGGATCTCAAAAAACATGTCTGCCATCGGCCAATGAATTTCTGTAAACTTAAAAAAATTTAAATCCATATTTCCTATGGTAAATTTCCTGTATTGACCGTAAATGGTAATTTCCATCTATGATTGAGATGATAACATGCTTGCTAAATAAAACACATCTTTTTACGCATGTGTTTAAAGGCCTTAACCCTCTGGGGTCTGAGCTGTTTTCTGGGCCCTGGAGGTGTTCTGACATGCTCTGACATTTGTGGTTATTTCTGTTACTTGTGACATTTTCATGGCTAAAGTCTAATTACACTGTATTCAGCACAAACTCTGCTACAATAATATATCAGCAGCATGTGTGTAAAAGTTTGTAGTTTTGAGATAATGACATTTATGTGTGGTTTGTGAAAATACAAAAAAAAATTCTCACTGAAATAAAGTCATGAAACCCATACTAATTATTTATTCACAAGACTTTTGAAAATTGTATGACGTAGCCTAGAATATTTGCTCCAAAACTATGTGAAAATCGCCCTGACTGCTCATTCAGAGAAGACAATATATTGATTTAAAAATTTTATGACGTGTTTTGTGTGATAAAGCTTTATGCGGGAGGGGCGGATCACCTCATTAATATGTAAGGCTTTTCACACCTGAGAAAGACAAAGACACTCCCTAACGGCCCTATTAGGAGCTTATCAGGGCCCATCATTCTGAGCAACCTTGCACAAAGAATGAGGAGATTTAAAAAAGAATGGCTTTTAGATTGTTTGGATTTATTTACAACACAACATAATCCAAAGATACACAACAAATGACAAAAAAGCACTCATTCAAAACAATGATCCAAAGAAAGAGACCTTTGTGCCATTCCTAAAAACATTGTACATACCTTTCATTTCCAAGGTGTTTGATTTTCACTTTACCATGTTCATGTACAGAGACATGTACTGTGAATGTTTAAGTCAGCAGGACTCAGTGGCATCTGGGCCCTGAAAAAAAAAAAAAAGTGAACATACTGATATCAAGAGAAAGGCCTGCACGATTTTGGGAATACATTTTCGATTTTTCTGGTTAAAATTGCTTTTTAAAATTCACAGAATACACACACACACACAAATGTTTCCAACAATATATTAAATGAACACCAGGTTTGTTGTGCCTTGTAGGTATAGGCTATGCGCAGTGCTGCATAAAATAATAACAATATCGCAGCCTATATAAATCTTCCAAAAGATTTCAGTAACAACTAAGCTAGAGAAAAATATATTGATTATCATGTTACTTCAAATGTTTCCATTCATTATGATGATATGAAATGAGATAATAGTAAAAACATGAAGCCGTTTGGAGCGTTTTGCTTTTCCAAAATATGATACATTCAAACGCGATCGCGATCCAAAATATGATACATTCAAACGCGATCGCGATCCAAAATATGATGCATTCAAACGCGATCCAAAATATGATACATTCAAACGCGATCGCGCTCAAATATGAAACATTATGGTTACCATATACATATCTATGCTTGAGCAGATATCCACAAACACAGTAACAGTAAACACGGGTCTAAATATTATAATATTCACCATATATCTAGCAACAGTTCAACTGCAATGTGAAATTTATGCAACAATAACAAACTAATATGTAAGAATTTCTTACCTTATCTTTCTTGTCTTCAAATCGCATTCTTCTTCTGAGGTAAATCCAATGTAAGCTCACGACGCGTCTTTCAATCTCCACGAAAAGCAGAGACTGATGAAGTGTTTTGGTGTTTTGTTTTTGAGGTAATGAGCGCGTTCACGTTCCATGTGGAGATTTGCATGTGAATATCTTTTGCGCGAGTAGGCGTGGTCAAATTAAAACTAATTAGGAAGCGTTTGAGAAGCTGGACATCTTGTTGGTTTTATACAAATTACTTAAACAGAGAATATTTGTTTTCAGTTTGAATCCGATCATTTAAAAGTACACACTTAAATGTTTATAAAGGTATATGGCTCATAAATGTGTGACAAGTATTCGCTGAGTTTTGTTTCAGTTTATAGACGTGCTCAAGAAAAAAAAGTTCACCGCGACGGAGAGGCAGAACGCACACCCTGTTTATTTTCTTTATTTTTCAAAAGCACTATGTTTTGATTTGATTGTAAGTGGACACATACAAAAGTAGAAATATCACAGATTCTTTTTTTATATTTCTTTTTTCTGTATGACCATAAATGATGGAGTAATTTAAGTTTATAGTGCTACAATGTGAAGAAAATCCAGCAAAACGCGCCCGCGCGTTTGCTGACCTCAGAGGGTTAAATCGCTTGAACCCCGATAATTGCTGCTTGCAGCTATATTTCTAAAATAGTCTTACTGCGCCCTCCCTTTTATTACTCTGGACGCCCCCCAGTTTGGAAACCGCTGCTGTATTCAATGCATTTCAGAATGAAAAGCTTAAGTCTGATAGGCTATGTGAATATAACCAGTATAACAGTTGCACTTGCTGTTATGTCTCCAACAGCATAATGTGTTTTAATTAAATTATTCAGTCACCTAGAACAATCAACCCTTACAAAAGTGATTAATATAAGAGTGTGTGAATTATATTCATTTGTGTTTCTTCACTGCTCAGACCAGACCCTTCTGTAGCCAGCTGTGTGTCCATGAAGAGTGACCAGTCAATGGATCCTACACTGAAGTTTAGTGGAGTCACTGATCCTGGTTTTAGGTAAGTGCTGTAATAAACATTTACATTTATTCAAAGAGACTTACATAGTGTCAAGGACCCTGACACAATAAAATATCTTGGTACAATGTGTGTATATTATTTCTTTATCTTACAGTAGTTGCCCTCAACATGCCGAAGCCCTCAATACATTCAGATCGAATATGAGGAAGAAGTTTCAGTGTCTTTGTGAGGGAACAGCAAAGCAGGGAAACCCAACACTGCTGCATGAGATCTACACTGATCTCTACATCACAGAGAGTGATTGTGGAGAGATCAATAATGAGCATGAGGTGAGACAGATTGAGACTCAATCCAGGAGAGCAGCAACAGAGGACACACCGATCAAATGCACTGACATCTTTAGACCTTTTCCTGGACAAGACAAACCCATCAGAACTGTGCTGACAAAGGGAGTCGCTGGCATTGGAAAAACAGTCTCTGTGCAGAAGTTCATCCTGGACTGGGCTGAAGGGACAGAGAATCAGGAGATCCAGCTCATGTTTCCACTTGCTTTCAGAGAGCTCAACCTAATGAAGGACAAAACACTCAGTCTTTCAGAGCTTCTGCATGTCTTTTTCCCTGAGACAAAAGAAATCAAACCATTCAGTGATGAATATAAAGTTGTCTTTGTTTTTGATGGTCTGGACGAGTGTCGTCTGTCTCTGAACTTTAATGTGAAACTGTGTAATATATCTGAATCAGCCTCAGTGGACGTGCTGCTGACGAACCTCATTGTGGGGAATCTGCTTCCCTCTGCTCTCATCTGGATCACCTCCAGACCAGCAGCAGCCGATCTCGTTCCCTCTGAGTGTGTCCATCGAGTGACTGAGGTACGAGGATTCAATGAGACACAGAAGGAGGAATACTTCAGGAAGAGAATCAGTGATCAGAGTCTGGCTGATACAATCATCACACACCTGAAGTCATCAAGGAGCCTCTACATCATGTGCCACATCCCAGTGTTTTGCTGGATCTCAGCCACTGTTTTAGAGAAGATGTTGAGGAAATCATGGAAAGGAAAAATACCCAAGACTCTCACTCAAATGTACACACACTTCCTGATCATTCAGACCAATATCAAACATGAGAAGGACTATGAGAAGAAAGTGAAGGATGAAGACATGATCCTCAAACTGGGGAAACTGGCCTTCCAGCAGCTTGTGAAAGGCAACCTGATCTTCTATGAGGAAGACCTGAGAGAGTGTGGCATTGATGAGACAGAGGCATCAGTTTACTCAGGATTGTGCACTCAGATCTTCAGAGAGGAGTTGGGCTTGTATCAGGGGAAAGTCTTCTGCTTTGTTCATCTTAGCATTCAGGAGCATCTAGCAGCTCTTTATGTGCTGCTTTCATTCCTGCTGTACAAGAGGGATGTGCTCAATGAAACCCTCAGCTCAAAACATGCACACGAGTTCACGTGTCACACGATATCTGACCTGCACCAGAGAGCCGTGGACAAGGCTCTGCAGAGTAGAAATGGACATCTGGATCTTTTCCTGCGGTTTCTTCTGGGTCTCTCGCTGGAGTCCAATCAGACGCTCCTGAAAGGCCTTCTGACGCATGTTAGAAACATCTCGTTCAGCAAAAAGAAAACGGTTGAACACATTAAGACAAGAATAAGATTGAATCCCTCACCAGAGAAATCCATCAATCTGTTCCACTCTTTAAATGAACTGGGTGATCATTCTCTCGTAAATGAAATCCAGAAGTGTCTTGGATCTGGAGGTCTTTCAAGCACCAGATTGTCCTCGTCACAGTGGTCAGCTGTTGTCTTTGCTCTATTAACCTCCAAGTGTTTAGATGAGTTTGAGTTAAAGAAATACATAAGCATCAGTCAAGGCCAAAACCTCACGTCACCGGATGAAGTTCTTCAGAGGCTCTTGCCTGTAGTTGAAGCCTCCAGATCAGCTCAGTAAGTCTGAGGACAATCATCAGGTGTGTGTGTGTGTGTGTGTGTGTGTGTGTTAGACTTGTAGTGAAGACAGACTAAACCAAGACCAAGACACTACCAAGACCAGAGGGTATCGAGACCAAGACCAAGACCGAGACAGATCAAGCCAAGATCGAGACCAAGACCGAGACCAAGTCGAGACCGGAGGGAAAAAAAAACAGACTAGTGTTGAAGCTACGCAATAACTTGTATGAATTCAAGAACAGCAGCATACTAGGGTTCAGCCGCAGTTTACATTCAATACATATTAGATGGTATTACTTATTACTAACAATACAGACAGACCATGTAATGTGTGTGACTGTGAGCTCACTATACAGTGAGGAAAATAAGTATTTGAACACCCTGCTATTTTGCAAGTTCTCCCACTTAGAAATCATGGAGGGGTCTGAAATTGTCATCGTAGGTGCATGTCCACTGTTAGAGACATAATCTAAAAAAAAAATCCAGAAATCACAATGTATGATTTTTTAACTGTTTATTTGTGTGATACAGCTGCAAATAAGTATTTGAACACCTGAGAAAATCAATGTTAATATTTGGTACAGTAGCCTTTGTTTGCAATTACAGAGGTCAAACGTTTCCTGTAGTTTTTCACCAGGTTTGCACACACTGCAGGAGGGATTTTGGCCCACTCCTCCACACAGATCTTCTCTAGATCAGTCAGGTTTCTGGGCTGTCTCTGAGAAACAGAGTTTGAGCTCCCTCCAAAGATTCTCTATTGGGTTTAGGTCTGGAGACTGGCTAGGCCACGCCAGAACCTTGATATGCTTCTTACAGAGCCACTCCTTGGTTATCCTGGCTGTGTGCTTCGGGTCATTAAGACCCAGCCTCGACCCATCTTCAATGCTCTAACTGAGGGAAGGAGGTTGTTCCCCAAAATCTCGCAATACATGGCCCCGGTCATCCTCTCCTTAATACAGTGCAGTCGCCCTGTCCCATGTGCAGAAAAACACCCCCAAAGCATGATGCTACCACCCCCATGCTTCACAGTAGGGATGGTGTTCTTGGGATGGTACTCATCATTCTTCTTCCTCCAAACACGTTTAGTGGAATTATGACCAAAAAGTTCTATTTTGGTCTCATCTGACCACATGACTTTCTCCCATGATCATCCAAATGGTCATTGGCAAACTTAAGACGGGCCTTGACATGTGCTGGTTTAAGCAGGGGAACCTTCCGTGCCATGCATGATTTCAAACCATGACGTCTTAGTGTATTACCAACAGTAACCTTGGAAACGGTGGTCCCAGCTCTTTTCATGTCATTGACCAGCTCCTCCCGTGTAGTTCTGGGCTGATTTCTCACCTTTCTTAGGATCATTGAGACCCCACGAGGTGAGATTTTGCATGGAGCCCCAGTCCGAGGGAGACTGACAGTCATGTTTAGCTTCTTCCATTTTCTAATGATTGCTCCAACAGTGGACCTTTTTTCACCAAGCTGCTTGGCAGTTTCCCTGTAGCCCTTTCCAGCCTTGTGGAGGTGTACAATTTTGTCTGTAGTGTCTTTGGACAGCTCTTTGGTCTTGGCCATGTTAGTAGTTGGATCCTTACTGATTGTATGGGGTGGACAGGTGTCTTTATGCAGCTAACGACCTCAAACAGGTGCATCTAATTTAGGATAATAAATGGAGTGGAGGTGGACATTTTAAAGGCAGACTAACAGGTCTTTGAGGGTCAGAATTCTAGCTGATAGACAGGTGTTCAAATACTTATTTGCAGCTGTATCATACAAATAAATAGTTAAACAATCATATATTGTGATTTTTGGATTTTTTTTTTTTAGATTATGTCTCTCACAGTGGACATGCACCTACAATGACAATTTCAGACCCCTCCATGATTTCCAAGTGGGAGAACTTGCAAAATAGCAGGGTGTTCAAATACTTATTTTCCTCACTGTAAATGTTTTTGCAGACTGGGTGATATGTGTAGCAATTGCATGACAGCTGTTCATGCACTATTAGAGGATTGAGACTCCCTTAACTTTTGTGCACTGTTGAGGACTGACATGACTGGTTCATCTGACAAAACATCAACACCTCCAACATCATCTTGCTCCTCCAACTGTCTAAAGAATGAGAAATATGTAACCAATTGAAATTATACTTAATGTGTAGATGAAATCGTAACATCAAATTAAAGATACACAATTATAAACTTGGATTAGGCCTAATGTTTAGTCAACACAACGGAGATATGCAGATGATATTTTAAAGACCATTTATTTAGTCAAACACCATCTTAAAAATCATACTGTAATCAAACAACACACACACACACAGATCAAAGATACAAATTTAAAGGCCGGTACATGAAGTACATGGGTAACGTTACCACAAAACTGAGTAGCCTTAACATTTTACCAATCGAACAGATGCGGCTACAACACTAGCCTATATGCCACACAATTTCATCTAGCCTACATCTGACAATTTTGGGTTCAAACACGCCCTGCACACCACACATACTTAACAGTGTTAAATTTGAAAAATACTGTTCGATAGAACTGCTTTGTTACCACAGTTATCTGCGTGCTTCCTCAGCGATGAAGTTCCACATTTGCGGCTATCCAACACGAAAATGCATGCAAGCCTTTCACAATATTTTCTTCAGATCACTCCAAATTTCTCCCACAGACAGGACTTGATTTTTCTGAAAGTAGCCTAGGTAACGTTATAGATCCTGGGAGGGTGTGGCGCGTGGGCACAAATGAACAGATGTGGATATTTAATTATTTTTCAACTTGAAATACAGGCATATTTTTGTAGATGTGTTCCTAAAAATATGCATATATTTTTACGTTTGCATGTGACTGTTTTAAACCCGTGTTTAGACCCGTGTTTCTCCCGTGTCCGACCCGACTCGCACCCGTATCCGACATAGTTGGATATTTTTCACCCGTTTGAGCAAAATTTGCGGGTCACCCTTCGGGTACCTGAACCCGTGCAGGACTCTACCTGTACTTAACATGTAGTTACAGTCTTCACCGGATTAGTTACGTTCGCAGAGAGGCTTGCAAAAAATGTCCCTAAACAAACATAATAATGATGTTGCATTATGGAACGTTGTGTGTCGTCGTGGATATTGTAGGCTAAATCCCCCTGACTGAGACAGCGAGACCTAGACAAGACCAAGAGATCCGAGACCAAGACAAGACCAAGACCAAAGACCGACGAGGCCGTGACAAGACGAGACCACGTAAAAGTGGTCTCGAGACGTACTACACTACTGTGTGTGTGTGTGTGTGTGTGTGTGTGTGTGTGTGTGTGTGTGTGTGTGTGTGTGTGTGTTTGTGTTGTGTTTCTTTGTTCTTTGTTGTCAATGGTAGTATTAATTTGGCCTGATTTTTTTTAAACAAGTCACACTTGGATAACTATACATAAAAATCTACAAAAGGGATTATTCTCCTTATATTTTTTCAGGTCGTAATTTACACATAATACAGCAAAAGTCAACAAAAAGTAATAAAAACATTACACAGATTTAGTATTTAATATTTCAGTCTCTCTGTGGTTGTGTAGTTGCTGCTGAACTGAGAGATTAAAGTGTGTTTCGTTGTTCTACAGGTTGAGTCAGTGTAAGATCACAGATGAAGGTTGTGCTGCTCTGACTTCAGCTTTGAGATCAAACTCACACCTCAGAGAACTGGATCTGACTGGGAATATAATAGGAGATAAAGGTCTGACGCTGCTCTCCGATGGACTGAAGGATCCTCACTGTAAACTTGAGAAACTGAAGTAAGATCATACATTAATCTTAACTGAGACAAGAATAATGTTATTTTAACCCTTTAATTCCTACTGTATCATATTTGATCTAAATTATCAACATGATCAAAAACCAGTTGCACATAATCTACTACTTGCCTTCTGTTGTCTGGTTGATGGTTTATAGTTTTTTTAGCAAGTAAAAGGCAAGTATAATTTTAAAATGTGTCGCTTTAGCTCGTGGGTCATGTGACTTTCTGCTGTGAAATCTTTACAGATTTTTAAGTAAACATAAGAATAAACTTTATAATGTTAGTAATATTTGAAGATGATCATTTTCTGGACTGAAGCAGCTTAGGTTTACTTGATTATACATACATCTTTTTTGAAAAATCATGTTCAAATGTATCAAATATGATCATCAGGCTTTTGAGGAAGGTTTATTAGTTTATCTCTCAAGTCTCAATCATCATTGTATTGCATTACATTATATGTTTTAAAATTACAGAGCTTTGATCATAAAACAAAGCATTTAAACATCATCTTTCTAAGACGTGTAATTGGCAGATATAGGGTGATGACTGATTTTTATATGCATTTTATGTCAGTGGTCCTCAACTCTGGTCCTGGGGATTATATATATATTTTGCAGCGTAAATAATTGTCTGACTCAGTGTCACTGACAAAACTTTTTAAATGTAAAACGTGCATATCTTACTGTTTCCTTCCAATTCTCCGCTTCGTCAGTCGATCAAACTCAGAACTTTCCACTCCCATCGGCGCTTTTATGGGATTGCACTCTCACGATAATTTGCCCTGTTTAGTAAATCTGACCCTTAGTATTTAAAGGAGGGGTGAAACACTCAGTTTCAGTCAATCTCATGTTAATCTTGAGTACCTATAGAGTAGTACTGCATCCTTCATATCTCCAAAAATACTTTAGTTTTATTATATTTATAAAAGAAAGATTGGCAGTTCCGAGTATTTCCGAAAAAACCCGAGCGGCTGGAGGCGTGCCGTGTGGGCTGTGCTTACGCGCCGATAGCTAACAACACACAGACATTTGAAGCAGTTTTACTCACGGTTCCAACGCACGACCGTGAACCTTTATCGTTGGGACTGCTCCATCCTTAAGCATTAGAAGATCTGCAAATCCGGCGTCGAACTGGACCTTGTTTATAAAACAATCATCGTCGAAATGCAGGGAACAGGGAACTCTGTTGATGCTCTGGAAAAACAAACTCCATCCACTGGTCCCTTAACGCTGGGTTCTTCGGGAATCTGTGCAAGATTGTCTTGCCCTGGCAACCAAAAACAAACTTCTTTCTTTGACATCGCGAGCACAGCGCTTTGATGGGCGTACTGCTTTGCTTTCGCTCTCTCTGCTCGTCGCTCTGGTCTTCGGGTACGCGTGCGCCCTCCCGAGAGAAGTGCCCTTAGGACCCGTATAAGGAAATTCCGTCCCATCTGAGGTCACGAAGCCCCATACTTGAAAAAAACTTTCCGAAACTTGTGACAAACTGGAAGGAGTATTTTTCGCACAGAAATACTCCTTCAAACGTACAACTTAATTTTTGAAACTTTGTCCATGTTTAGCATGGGAATCCAACTCTTTAACAGTGTAAAAAACTCAAGATG
This sequence comes from Scardinius erythrophthalmus, assembly GCF_964197995.2. Lineage (NCBI taxonomy): Eukaryota > Metazoa > Chordata > Actinopteri > Cypriniformes > Leuciscidae > Scardinius > Scardinius erythrophthalmus. The sequence goes on from NC_138223.1 coordinate 44,398,439, forward strand.
CATGAAATAGCATTTCACCCCCCCTTTAATATCTCAGTCTCTCTGTGGTTGTGTAGTTCCTGCTGAACTGAGAGATTAAAGTGTGTGTCGTTGTTCTACAGGTTGTATGATTGTAAGATCACAGATGAAGGGTGTGCTGCTCTGACTTCAGCTCTGAGATCAAACTCACACCTCAGAGAACTGGATCTGACTGAGAATATAATAGGAGATAAAGGTCTGACGCTGCTCTCTGATGGACTGAAGGATCCCCACTGTAAACTGGAGAAACTGGGGTAAGATCATACATTAATCTTAACTGATACATTAATCTTATATGAGACTAGAATAATGTTATTTTAACCCAATTAAAACATTACATTATGTTTTAAAATTACAGAGCTTTGATCATAAAACTAAGCATTTAAATATCATCTTACTAAGACATGTTATTGGCAGATATAGAGTGACGATTGATATTTATATGCATTTTATGTCAGTGGTTCTCAACTCTGGTCCTGGAGATTTTTTTTCTTCTTTTTTTGCAGTGTAAACACCCTTACAGAACAAAAATAAATGGGAAAATACTGCAAAATATAATGCGATATATTACATAATACATTTCCATATATGGGGAACTAGTGCTTATATTTTTAATATACTGCAATATATGCATTGACCATGTATGGCTATATATTAATACATATTAATACAAATATTTATAAATGAAAACAAAAATAGCATTACATGTAATATTTACAAAGTTTTATCCACCCAAAAACAGCAGGTCTGAAACCAGACGCTAACTGGTAGATTGTGTTGGTCTTTATGGAAATGATCTGGCTGAGCCTCTGTTCTTTAACTTCCGCTTCGTCAGTCGATCAAACTCAGAACTTTCCACTCCCATCTGCGCTTTTATGAAATTGCGCTCTCACAATAATTTGCCGTTTAGTAGCCTAGGGCTGGGCTTTTTTTCTCTTTACGATTTTAAAATCGTTTTTAATTTTTTATTACAGAATTGATATTAATTCAGATGAAATTGCTTTATTTTTGCCCGTGCTTATAGATGAGGTTGACAGAAGTTAGCCACTTTCGTTTCAACAAAGGATGAAATGTGTCGTTATCTTTGAGTGTTGAGTGACGTAATATAAGTGGACGCGTGAAAGCGTCGTGAGACTGAATGCATTGAAAAGCCCTCACAGCGCGCAGCGCTACTCGTATGCTGAGAGAGAGAGAAGACAGTAGAGCTGCACGATTCATCTTTAAAACAGTGTGATCTCGATTCAAACACCCACGCGATCTTCTTCCATTTTGTCTGTCTATTAAACCTTTGACAAAATCATATTGCAACATTAAAATCTGTGTTGGCTCTGCCGCCGACCCGGAGAGAGTAGTCATGAAACAGTAGTCTTTTCCTCATAGAATCATTATTTCTGTGATACAATAGTTCAAATTATCATAGAAGTACTGGGGCCGGTTTCACAAAGATAGACTTTGACTATGGCTTAGATATAGTAGATAGTCAGACTTTAGATAGACATCTAAATCAGACCATTGCACAAAGCACTTAAGATTCTGACTATCTTAAGTAGGACTACACTGCAATGCATTCTGGGTAAAATAAGACACTTTTCAAAACAAAAAAAAAACATGGCGGATCGAGTAAGCACATTCAACTGCTCAGTGCAGTTTACCCCAGCGGAAAATATATGTTTGTTGGAGGAGTATAACAGTTACAAGGACATTTTACTTGGGACATTTAGCGGAGAATGTAGTAACAAGAAGAAATGTTTAATTTGGAAAAAGATTGCTATGACAGTTGACAGCGTTAATCCGATCGTTGGTGGAGCATTAAAGACGTACAGAAAAGATACCCTGTATACCCCCGTGACACAGAAGCTTTGCTGAGACCCACTGTGTCACCAACAGCATTCAGAAAAGTTCCTGTTGCATAAAATCTCAACGCAGTGCAAACCAAATGTAATGCAATGCATATGTAAGCATTTACATTTTTGTCTCATATTTGTCTCAAATCGTCGTTAATGTATATACTGACTTCACCCTGTCCTGCAATATACATTTAGTTTTACATTAATTTACAGAAATCAGCTGCGTGGATGAAAACTGCTGATGTTATCGGATTTTCAGGTGATATTCTCACTTCATTCAGTGAAAGGACACTCTGAGATAAAGGGTTCAGACTGCAGACTTTAGTTTGCAACGATTGTATTTAATTGTACAGTACAATCATAACATAGTACAGACATTGTCTTAATTCCATAATGTCTTTAAACATAACAATATTGTTGGCCATAAACTGAGAAAATGCGCGTCCGGTGTGTGTGCGATACTTTGAGTTGTCCTAGACGCGGCCCTGGCTGCGCTTCTCGTCCGGTGTGCGAACCTCTTTAGACCCAAGTTAGCCTGGGGGTAAGGTGTCTAATTCTAAAAGTCTAAAAGTCAGTTTTTTTTTTTTTTTTTGTGAAACAGTCTAACTTGCATTAGACTAGTCTATGAGCAAATTTTAGACTTGTCTAACACTATAGACCGGTCTAAAATAGCTTTGTGAAACTGGCCCCTGGGATAAAAGTTTAAAGTTCAAATATAAACACTGAAGTTCAAATATAAACACTGATGTCTACGATAGCGATAGAGTAAATCAGCTTTTGATAAAAACGTATGTAAAATAATGCATTTATCGATTACACTGTTTCAGACAAGTGACTGTTAAAAAATTTATTTGTTATTGAATCATTTATTAAAGAGAATGTAGTATGTATGATGCTTCTAAAATAAGTCAGAAAATGTGATGAATTGTTTTTGTAAATTTGAATATATATATCAGGGGTCACCAAACTAAGGCCCGCGGGCCGACTCAGGCCCGCCACCCCCCTTTGACTGGCCCCCCAGCCCCTCTGCCCCCCACTACTTGAATCGGCCCTATGAGGCAATCCCCAAAAGTCGTCATGGACGGTACGTCATGGTACGGGTGTCACAGTTTGGTGCATACATTTACACGGAGAATACACGGTATAAAAATAAATAAAAGTTGCGTGCAATTTAATTAATGTAATGCGGAACTACTGTTAGATACGCGGATTCTTAGGGACACCTAATCTGTAGCTCCGCCGCAGGCTGCGGTGTAAAGATTGCTATGCTGGAATATGTCGAGAGAGAGGTGTGGGCGCGATCGAAAAGTCGTAAAGTGTTTACTTATATATGTGTGTGTGTGTGTGTGTGTGTGTGGCGCAGCCGCGATCGAACAGTGGAAACATAAAAACATACTCCGTCATTTCGTTTATGCAGGACATCATTCAAACTGCAAAGTGTTTAAGTTACTGTGAATTACATTTTTAAGGAAAACAAATATATTAATCTGAAATGTAGCAGATTCATTTTCAATTAATTCAGATACAATTAACGTTACCAAACATATCAAGGTATTTTTATTAATTGAATTAATGAACTAATTATATAAAACTATTGCCAGTGCACTACAAATAAACTGGTTCTATGCCTTTACTTTATTAATAAAACTTATTTAAAAAAAATACAAGGCTTAAGACATTTATTTTTCTTTTGGTGGTCCAGCCTGAGACATGCACAAGCCTTCTGCATTTTTGTTTTGCTTTTCCCTTCATTGTACCCAACCGTGATGTCTGATCCGAGGTATGAACCGAACCGTGACTTCTGTGTACCGTTCCACCCCTAAAAGAGAGTGCAGAGTTTTCAAAGAACAGTGGACCAACGATTATTTGTGAAGAATAACTTTAAATAAAACAAAGTGTGAAGACTCGATGACAACTTTTGCAAACCACTAGTATTGATATAGTAGTGTGGATATAGTAGTGGGGATGGCTGTGCCAGGCTAGTAATCTCTACTACACAATAAGGCCCGCTGGTGGTCATTTTGGTCTGGGTCACAATTCTATGTTATATAGCTGACCCGGCCCCGGCCCCCCATCACAGTCAGGAACGATAATGTGGCCCCCAGAGAAAAAAGTTTGGTGACCCCTGATATATATGAATATATATCATCATGTACGCTCTGTATAAGTGTATGATTTAACTTTTTCCCATGGTCTAGTGTTAAAAAAAAAGAAAAAAATCGCAATATTGAATCGCAATACTTGTAGAATCGCAATTCTTAAAAAAATCACAATACATATCGTGTTGGCACCCAAGTATCGTGATAATATCGAATCAGGAGATAGGTGTATCATCCCAGCCCTTCTGTTTAGTAAATCTGGCCCTTAGCATTTAATATCTCAGTCTCTCTGTGGTTGTGTAGTTCCTGCTGAACTGAGAGATTAAAGTGTGTGTCGTTGTTCTACAGGTTGTATGATTGTAAGATCACAGATGAAGGGTGTGCTGCTCTGGCTTCAGCTCTGAGATCAAACTCACACCTCAGAGAACTGGATCTGGCATGGAATAAAATAGGAGATAAAGGTCTGACGCTGCTCTCTGATGGACTGAAGGATCCTCACTGTAAACTGGAGAAACTGACGTAAGATCATACATTAATATTAACTGAGACTAGAATAATGTTATTTTAACCCAATTAAAACATTACATTATATGTTTTAAAATTACAGTGCTTTGATTATAAAACTAAGCATTTAAATATCATCTTACTAAGACATGTTATTGGCAGATATAGAGTGATGACTGATATTTATATGCATTTTATGTCAGTGGTTCAACTCTGGTCCTGGGTTACAGAACAAAAATAAATGGGAAAATACTGCTAAATATAATGTGATATATTACATTTCCATATATGGGAAGTGCTTATATTTTCAATATACTGCAATATATGCATTGACCATGTATGGCTATATATTCATACATATAAAATATTTATAAATGAAGACAAAAATAGCATTACATGTAATATTCACAAAGTTTTATCCACCCAAAAAAAGCAGGTCTGAAACAAGACGCTAACTGGTAGATTGTGTTGGTCTTTATGGAAATGATCCGGCTGAGTCTCTGTTCTTTAACTTCCGCTTCGTCAGTCGATCAAACTCAGAACTTTCCAATCCCATCTGCGCTTTTATGGGATTGCGCTCTCACGATAATTTGCCCTGTTTAGTAAATCTGGCCCTTAGTATTTAATATCTCAGTCTCTGTGGCTGTGTAGTTCCTGCTGAACTGAGAGATTAAAGTGTGTGTCGTTGTTCTACAGGTTGAGATGGTGTAATATCACAGATGAAGGTTGTGCTGCTCTGGCTTCAGCTCTGAGATCAAACTCACACCTCAGAGAACTGGATCTGACTGTGAATAATCTACGAGATGCAAGTGTGAAGAGTCTCTCCGCTCTAAAAGATAATCCACATTATAAACTGGAGACACTGAAGTAAGTATTGATTCATATCATATAATATAATAATGTCACTTGAACTAGTCAATCCTCTGATCAGATGTGTCAGTAATGCATGTGTTTCTGTCTGTGTTTTATTTACTGACAGATATGACTAATTGTGAATATGGAGCCACTATAGAGACATCATCATCAACACTAAAGTCATGTGACCTTTACTGGATTTACTGTGTATAAATGTACATTCATTTTTTGTATAATATCTAATAAAGTCTTCCTCTCATTTATGTATTGGAGAATTGGTGTTTTTTATCATCATCTCCGTGAAGTGAGCAGCTCAACACAATCACAGTAACAGTAATGAACTTCAGAGCTGAGTTTTATCTGTTTCGGGGAACTGGATTATTTACAAGGTGCAAATTTGTGTCATATCTCACTATATCATGTGTCACTATATCTCTTCAGAAATGAGTGAATCAGTCATTACTTTCAGACACCATTTTTATATGTAAATAAGGGTAGTTAGATTGTTTCTTATACACAAAAGTCAGCAACATTTGCTCTTGTAACAGAATGGCTTCACAAAATTATAGATATGTTTGTAAATTTACAATTGAAATAACGAGAAAGAGCATTAATCGTGCAAATTCTCAGATATATGCTACACAATCTCAGCAAACAGTCAAACTAACCATTAAGATTATAGCTGGAAAAAATAAACCGAGCAACAGTAACAAGTGAACATTTAGTTATCTAAGAAAATAAGTTAAGCTTTAAAATGACACAGAACACACAAATAGAAGAAATAATATAATAATAATAAAAAAACACATATAATGTAGATGCTGAAAGTGTCCTCTATTGACTGTATATTCTGGGTTTTCTGGGATAACCTGCTAAGAAAATAACAGAATAAATCTGATCGATGTGATCGGCGCTCTGCTCCTCTCTTCCTGACGCTCTGACATCTACACTTCCGCCTGCGAATTGCGGAAGTAGAACTCGGTGGACAGGCGGTATTAAAGCATTTTTATAAGTAGATTATTCTATTATTTATCAATCATTATTAACATTAAAGACTGTTTAATGACTCTGTAGCGGGCATAAGACACTGTTTGAAGGATTTAAAGGTATGTCATTGTCATTGTTGTATTTGCTTCTGGTTGACGTTTATGACGTCTTTATTGATATTGACCTTTTATTACTGTCATACCTTTTAAGTTAACGTATTACTGGTTTAAAACCGGTCCTCATGTGTGTTAAAATCAGTTTGACATCAATTGAAATTACTCTTACTTCTGTTCACATGTTTTAAAGCCTCAGATGTGTTTTTTTCTGGTTGTGATCCAGTCAAATCTGCTCACCTTTATTTATATAACTCTTTATATATTACATTATTTCAAAGCAGCCTCGCAGTAATATATAAGTCTACTGGATTTGAGTTTGCTGATCTGATTAAGCTTTAAATTAGGCTTTCTTGGCAGGCTTCAGTTTTAATTTCATCCACAGATGTGAGTCTGTCACGTGTGTGTAGAGATAAACACAGTGCTGATGTTCTCTGATCTCCCAGCATGCAGTGCACAGCCTCCTCTCCTCATGAGCTCCCGCAGACGGGCAGCGATCGGGCCAAACTCACCCAGTGTCCCGCCAAGGACTCGTCCTCCATAGACAGCGCCTCTGAGCTGGGCGGCCCCAGAGCACTGACCTTTGACCTGCTGAACATGGTGATCTGCTTCAAGCGGATGGCCATCTTCCTGGAGCCCGTCACAGACACGCTGGAGGTGCTGCGGTTCCTGCTCGGGTGAGACACGGCCCTTACAAATCACACTGACACCTGCACATCTCGCACTGCTTCTGTACTTCAGGAGACTGTATCATGTGACTCTCATCAGAAGGCTTTTGTGTTTGTTCCAGCCAGTTGTGAAACGCATCTCTGAGTTGTTTTTGCTGCTGTGTGTCCCAGTGTTCAGCTCTGATGCTGTGTGTCCCAGTGTTCAGCTCTGATGCTGTGTGTCCCAGTGTTCAGCTCTGATGCTGTGTGTCTCAGTGTTCAGCTCTGATGCTGTGTGTCCCAGTGTTCAGCTCTGATGCTGTGTGTCCCAGTGTTCAGCTCTGATGCTGCTGTGTCCCAGTGTTCAGCTCTGATGCTGTGTGTCCCAGTGTTCAGCTCTGATGCTGTGTGTCCCAGTGTTCAGCTCTGATGCTGCTGTGTGTCCCAGTGTTCAGCTCTGATGCTGCTGTGTGTCCCAGTGTTCAGCTCTGATGCTGTGTGTCCCAGTGTTCAGCTCTGATGCTGTGTGTCCCAGTGTTCAGCTCTGATGCTGCTGTGTCCCAGTGTTCAGCACTGATGCTGTGTGTCCCAGTGTTCAGCTCTGATGCTGTGTGTCTCAGTGTTCAGCTCTGATGCTGTGTGTCCCAGTGTTCAGCTCTGATGCTGCTGTGTCCCAGTGTTCAGCACTGATGCTGTGTGTCCCAGTGTTCAGCTCTGATGCTGTGTGTCCCAGTGTTCAGCACTGATGCTGTGTGTCCCAGTGTTCAGCTCTGATGCTGTGTGTCCCAGTGTTCAGCTCTGATGCTGTGTGTCCCAGTGTTCAGCTCTGATGCTGTGTGTCCCAGTGTTCAGCACTGATGCTGTGTGTCTCAGTGTTCAGCTCTGATGCTGTGTGTCTCAGTGTTCAGCTCTGATGCTGCTGTGTGTCCCAGTGTTCAGCTCTGATGCTGTGTGTCCCAGTGTTCAGCTCTGATGCTGTGTGTCCCAGTGTTCAGCACTGATGCTGTGTGTCCCAGTGTTCAGCTCTGATGCTGTGTGTCCCAGTGTTCAGCTCTGATGCTGTGTGTCCCAGTGTTCAGCTCTGATGCTGTGTGTCCCAGTGTTCAGCTCTGATGCTGCTGTGTATCCCAGTGTTCAGCTCTGATGCTGTGTGTCCCAGTGTTCAGCTCTGATGCTGTGTGTCCCAGTGTTCAGCTCTGATGCTGTGTGTCCCAGTGTTCAGCTCTGATGCTGTGTGTTTTAGGTGGAGGATGCCGCTGTGCTCCCTGTTGATCTGCGTTCTGCTCAACATCCTCTTCCTCACGCTGAGTGAAGGTGAGACACCAGACGGCCGTAAATGACGTGTTCATGTGCACAAATTATAGTTAACCCTATAAAGTCGACTGTATTATAATTAATACATACATTTCTAAGGCCTTTAAATGATCAATGAGAAAACCTGTTGCGCTCAATCTACTACATGCCTTCTGTCGTCCGACTGATGCTTTATATTCTCTAGCAAGTAAATGGTTTTAGTAAAATTGTATAATCGTCCCCCTATTTCAGCTCATGGTGTCTTTTGCTGTGAAATATATAATCAGAATAGGTTTTTATTGCTAGTAATATTTCAAGAAGAACTCCTGAACTGAACCAACTTAGGTTTACTTTATTATCTTTTTTTTTTTATCAAATGTATCAAATATGATCATCAGGCTTTTGAGGACGTTTTTTTTTTTTGTTAATCTCTCAATCAACATTGAATTGCATTACATTATATGTTTTAAAACTACAGAGCTTTGATCATAAAACTATCATTTAATATCATCAGATATAGAGTGACGACTGATATTTATATGCATTTTATGTAAGTCGTCTGTTATACTGTTATAAAGATTAATTTACATTACAAGCGATCAGAAATTCTTCTTACTTTTTGGCGATATAAATATCAGCACCTGCCCCAAATGTCATATTTTTGCTCCGTTTGGGCCTGTGAATAAAGCTGAGGTGTTTTCTCCCTAACATATTCTCACTATATCCGACTATATGAGCCATAAAAACCTGATGTGTCAAATATGATAATCAACGAAAAACAAACTTTTTTATGTCCTTTTATATTCTAAATCTGAAATATTTAATGTCAGGCATTCCAGGATAAAGATGATCTTTAGTTGCTAAACTTCTCCTGCATGTACAATAGATTTATTACATTTCAATGCATTATTAATATAAACATAAAAAACTAAATAAAATGCAGTTGTCAGGACTCAAAGCTGAAAATGTTTTTTGTGATAATATACATATGACTGCATGTCATCAAGCTTATTACACGTCTGCTTTCCAAAACAATAAACAAATGTACATTAAATATAACTTTAAAGGGCACTTATTATGACTCTTTTCACAAGATGTAAAATAAGTCTCTGGTGTCCCCAGAGTGTGTATGTGAAGTTTTAGCTCAAAATACCCAACAGATCATTTTTTACAGCATGTTTAAATTGTCATTTTTTGGGGCTCAGAAAAACGCGCTGTTTTAGTGTGTGCCCTTTAAATGCAAATTAACTGCTGCTGCTGGCCCAGGGGGCGGAGCTTCACGAGCTCGCGCTTCAGTCAGGACAATCTCATCTGATAATATAGAACAGAAACTCTCAGTTGCGGTGTTCATTTCGACTCGGAGTCGGACAATAATGCCCACAGAGCCAGAGAATATATGCTGTATGGACATAGAACAGGTATAGTTTAGTTTAATTACGGTTATAACTTATTTGTCATCTGCTTTTATCCACTATTAAGCCTGCTGTGGCAGATCCTGTCCGAATGATGACCAAAATAAACTGATGAGTTCAGTGAAGTTTATTGTACATCACACAAAAGATGAAGCGTTAGTTTTACTCCAGAGAATCACAGTAAGAGCTTAATAAACACAGTATAAGAAGTGAGCATTAAAGTCTTATCCATAAACTCTCTCTCTCTCCCTTTCATTATCATCAACATACACAGCGAAGGAGGACTCTGTGTCCAGCTCACTCAGGGTGGGGCTATGCTCAACCAATGTGTCACTCAACAGTCGTGGGAGGGGCCTGTGCAATTCTACGTCACATTGCGCCGAATCTGAGAACAGCTCGTTCTGCGACAGTGCTTATGATTTATTGAGATTGTAAAAAAACCACTGGGTGGATTTTTATCATTCTAGGGTGGTTTTGCTCACACACTGCCAACACACATTTATGTTCAAACAACATGTAAAAGTGAATTTTGCATAATAGGTGCCCTTTAAATTATTGTATTAGGTGAGAAGAAAAGGCGTAGAGTGAGAAGTGTAACATGAAACTAGAAGAGCTTTAACAGTCAATTATACAGATTAGCGCTTGTTATATAAACTCAGAATCCTCATGAGAGATGCAGAATAAAGAGAAGATGAAGGCGATGTTCCCTCTGTCTGCAGGCGCGTGGGTCTCTCTGCTGCTGCTGGCGGCCTCTGCTCCGGCTCTGCTGGGATACCTTGGCAACCGTTGCCAGGGCGCGACCAGCGAGATGGCGGTTCAGAAGAAGAAACACCATGCGGTCCAGCGGCGAGACCTGCAGACGGTCCACATGAGCAAACAGGAGGCCATGCTGGAGGTCAAGGGCATGTGAGTGAGCAGGACTGTGGCGTTTGAGTCATGACATCAGCACTGAGACTGAGAGATGAAGGGTTGTGTGTGTGTGTGTGTGTTACAGGCTGAAAGGGATAGACGACGTTTTGACCCAGGCGTGTGTGTGTGCAGAGTCTGTGTATAAAGTGTTTCACTGGGAGAGCCACGCCGTGTCCTCCATGTGAGTATCGCAGAGATGCTCCAGAATCACAAGTTCTGATCTTCCTCTGTGAAAATGTACCATAATCAGAGATGCTGTCAAAATAGTCAATGTTTTGTACTTTATGCCCCTTTTTACAAGATTTAATATGTCTCAGGTGTCTCCAGAATGTGTCTGTGAAGCAAAAACATGCTGTTTTCGTGCATGTATCTTTAAATGCAAATGAGCTGCTGCTCCCTGCCCCCTTTCCAGAAGAGGGCTGTGCCTTTACAGCTCATGCCTAGGATACTCTTGCCAAAAACTAAAACATCTGTTTAGTTTTGTTTATCATCTCGATCGCGGTCACGCTCACATGACATTGCAGTTTTTTAATCATCAGGAAAGTTTTTTATCTGCATGTGCTTTAAAGCCACATCAGTCTAAACGTCTGATAAATGATTTTCTGAGCGCACACAGAGAGCTGGATGTCAGACGGCGCGTCCCCTGAGTTTTAAAGGGTCCCATACGCTGATTTAACGCAGCCGCCATTTTGAAATCGAAAGTGAGGCTCCGGTGGGAAGAACCCCTGAAGTAAAGATAAACAACAATGCCTTGGACTACCAACCTGAAGCTGCTGCCGCCATTTACACTATTGGATGTTAATATCCAATATAGGATATGTATATATTTCATTCCTGCTTCATTTTTTACTTTCTGAATTATATATAAAAAAATTATATAATTTCACTGTATATAGTCTAAAGTATGAAAGAAATATGTACAGTTTTAGAATTGACACAACATCATTAAACACAACAATACGCCATCGCATTCACGACTCTCCTGTGATCAAAGGCGACACTTCTGGTTTTCTTCCCACCGGAGCCTCGCTTTCGATTTCAAAATAACGGCTGCGTGAAATCAGCGTATTATGCCCTTTTATGAAGTCCTGATTTTGTTTTGGTGGTGTACTAGAATATGTTTACATGCTTGATTGTTTTTGATGAAGCATCTCCTACCGAAAAACGAAATGTGCTGTGATTGGTTAGTGCGTGTTTGGGAAATGTCTTCCGTCATGATAAATGTTGTTGTGTGTGTTTGTGTGTGTGTGTAGGTTTTACGGTTCTCTCCTGACTGCACTATTCCTGCTGTGTACGGTCCCGGTGGGTTTGAGTCTGTCTGTGCTCAACAGTGCCCTCTTTCTGTGGAACAGAGACTTCTGCAGAGGTCAGTAAAGCCTCAGGCATGTCAATAGACTCTATGCACGATCGCTTCCACGTTTTGTCTCAGCCCGCCCAGTTACATCCGGTGCTGCGTCGGAACCGTTTTTGCATTCGGTGGAGATAATGGCAAATTACACTCGCTGTTTACAAGAACTTCCAGTGGTTAACGTGAATGATATTAAAGGTGCCCTAGAATGTGAAATTGAATTTATCTTGGCATAGTTAAATAACAAGAGTTCAGTACATGGACATGACATACAGTGAGTCTCAAACACCATAGTTTTCACTTTCTTATTTAAATCTCGTTTTTGAAAAACACCCCTGAAAAACAGGCGAATCTCCACATAACACCGACTGTGACGCAACAGTCGGGATCATTAATATGTACGCCTCTAAAAATTTGCATATGCTAGCCCATGTTCAGTGCCAGGCGGAACTGCACAGCCGAATCATCGGAAGTTCTGCAGGTGAAGAAACAAGCAAGGATCATAGAGAAAATGGCAGATCTATCTATAATCTATCTATAATCGGATACCGCTACAGTTTAATTCGAAGTTGTTAGTTGCTCTGCCCATTTCACCACGGACTGTTTTTCTAACCTGGAACATATATCAAGCAGCCAGGCTTCTCTCAGCATCTCAAACGGACGAAGGGGGCAATTTCAACTAACGTTATATTCCCGCAAGCGGTAAGTAGTGATTTTATTAACGATAATTTACACTGTGTTATCTAGATCCAGCGCGATATTTTTTTTTCCTCGAGAGACATCGTGGCTTGCAAACGAGCGAGCGAAGCATGGCAGTTGCTCAGTGTTTGGATGTACAAATGAACACAAAAGTATTTTTTTAGCTCCTTCATCCGAGCCTCTGGAGAACCAGTGGGTTATGTGAATTTCTCATGTGTAATTGTTCAAGTTCAGACAGATAATCTTTCTCTCAAAGTCGTTCAACACTGTTTATGCATCAGTAAATCGCGTTGCAGTGATAAGATCTTCATTCACGCGATCAACAGGCTGTCATCTGCTCAATGCTGGAATAATCTAAATACTTAAAAAACTTCTCATGATTCGTTAATCCCGATAGCTGTAATAGTAAAAACGCATAAAAGCTGTAATAGTAAAAGTTTTCCAGATAGTTCTACATGTAACGCCAGATATTTCATATGCAAGCATGTCAGCCAATCACAGCAGTGGGCAACAACACTGAAGTCTCACAGCTGACACGCCCCTTCAAACAGAGTGTTCAAATCAGTGGATGAAATTAGGCAAGGAAATATGCTTTTTATTTCTAAATTATAACAAATTTTGATCTAAAAAACATACTAACATTATAAGGGCACCCCAGGAAACATTATAAAATAATAAAATAATCCATTCTACGGCACCTTTAACAATATTGTGAGGCAGTTAGCTGTCACATCTAACACCGTGTCCTAACTACACGCGACGCGATAAGATTCCAGCGACAGGCAGTGTGTCTGTCCACACTAGACGCGACGCGACTGTGAGACGCCACAACGTCAATCAAAAATCACAGCCAATCAGAACAGCGTGTGGGCGGAGTCTCGCGGCAAGTGCACAGCACTAGAGTAATCTTGACGGCACTCGCAAGAAAATGGATAAGTAGCTACATAATCAAATTCACAAATATTACACCATTTAAAAAATACATAGGCTACTGAGTTACTAAAACAATCTTTGTCAAAGAATACACTTGTTTGTTCACAGTTTTAACGTTCTTGTTTCCATTTGTTTAATTTCAAGATCTGAGGTGAATTATCCATTGTTGCTTTTACAGCTACAAAGCTGGAGCAGTAAATGATATTCAAAGTCACATTGCATGCTTTTAACATTAAATAAAGCACATAAACTGTACCTGAGATTATCATTGCCACACTTTGTGTTTGTTGTTCCAGTGCGACGTCGCAGAAAAATAGAAACCGTTTCTAAATTAGAATCGTCGCGTGTCGCCGTCGCGGCTGGATAGGACAAAAACTCTGATTAAAATGGAAAAGATACCTTTTATCGCGTGTCGCGATGCGTGTAGTTAGGACACGGTGTAAGAGTAAGAAAGAGAAGGGCTTTAAATTATACATTTCGAGCTACATCGACAACTTCGAGGGTGAGTATTCTCTCATATCATGTGAAATCCGACTAGCGAATCCATTTCTAAAATCGTGCATAGAGCGTATACAAAACATTTGGTAATGTGGTCTCTTGTCTGAGTGGCCGTTTCTTGACCAGAGGAAGCTGCAGTGTGGACCAGACGTTACACTGATAGTCAAATATAAATGAATACATACACATTACACATCAGTATTTTTATTCAGTTTCATTAAGCTAGACATCTTCACCTAATTTCCTTTCTCTCCCTCTAGTTCTTCTGGAGCTGAAGGAGTTTGTTCACCCGAGTCGGATCGAGACTATGGAGGAAACCGAACCATGTGACCCAGATCAGGCAATCCTGCTGGAACGCACGCCCACTCCATCCAGTGTGGAGGTGAAAACATACACGCTTGCTACAACTGTAAAACACATCTGGATGGCAGATTATTTTGTGTCTGTGCTACTGCGTCCAGATGTCCATTTAGAGTCCAGATTGACTTATTCTGTGATTGTACTTCCTGTTCAGGATCTTTCACCCGGCAACATAGAAGAGGCAGAGGAGGCGGAGCCTGACGATGAGTTTAAAGACGCTATAGAGGTCAGGAAAATATCTATCTATCTGTCTGTCTGTCTATCTTCTTTCTTTCTATCATCTATCTATGTCTGTCTGTCTATCTGTGTCTATCTATATATCTATCTACCTATCTATCCTCTATCTATCTATCTATCTATGTCTGTCTATCTGTCTGTCTATCTGTGTCTGTCTATCTATCTATCTGTCTGTCTATCTATCTATCTATCTATCTATCTATCTATCTATCTATCTATCTATCTATCTATCTATCTATCTATCTATCTATCTATCCTCTGTCTGTCTCTGACAGTGAGTTTAAAGATGCCATAGAGGTCAAGAAAACATCTATCTGTCTATCTATCAATCTATCTATCCTCTGTCTATCCATCTATCTGTGTCTATCTATCTATCTATCTATCTATCTATCTATCTATCTATCTATCTATCTATCTATCTATCTATCTGTCTGTCTGTCTGTCTGTCTGTCTGTCTGTCTGTCTCTGACAGTGAGTTTAAAGATGCCATAGAGGTCAGGAAAACATCTGTCTATCTATCTGTGTCTGTCTGTCTGTCTATCTATCTATGTTTCTTGGTCTGTCTTTCTATCTGTCTCTCTTTTTTCTGCTTCTGACATGTTTTCCTATTTCTGCTGTTTGCCTACTCAAGGAATCTCAGCTTGTGTTGCCGGTAAGTAGCTCCCTCTAGTGGTGTGGAGACCTATAGCATTAACATAGACTGTGTGCAAATAGGCTTTATGCCCAGCTCCACTACTTCCTGAACTTAAGACAGCTCCTTTGTTTCCTGTCTGCCATTATTGGACAAACTGATTAATCCAGGTGTGCCTGACCTCAGTAACAATAATCAGACACACCTGGATTAATCAGTTTGTCCAATAATGGCAGACAGGAAACAAAGGAGCTGGCTGAAGTTCAGGAAGTAGTGGAGCTGGGCATAAGGCCTATTGTGGTGTGTGTGTGTGTGTGTGTGTGTGTGTGTGTGTGTGTGTGTGTGTGTGTGTGTGTGTGTGTGTGTGTGTGTGTGTGTGTGTGTGTGTGTGTGTGTGTGTGTGTGTGTGTGTGTGTGTGTGTGTGTGAACATAAGTGTAGACATGAGCCTTATCATTAACCAAGCAGATTTAGTTGTGTAGTGTGTGTATGTGTACATGCCTGACCTCTGACCTCTACTCTGCTCTCCAAGGAAACTCCTCTGGCTTTAGTGGTGGTGAGTAATAGAGTAACTGAGAGCATTTTGTGTTTGAGTAAATCCTCAGTTGCTCTAAGCGAGTAAAGGAACAGCCTGGTCTGAACTGTCTTTGTGTGTGTGTTAGTGCTGGGCGGTTTGACCAAAAATCAACATCACGGTTTTTTTCTAAATTATACCGGTTTCACGGTTTTTACCGGTTTTTTTTTTTTTTTTCAAGCATGATGGGTGTTAACCACATTTTCTACTGAGTGAGAGAGGAAATACTGCAGTAGATTTACTTATAATGCCCTATTTTATTGTCATGAGTGAATATTATAGAAAAAATCCACACTAATATTAATAATACAGGTTTGCAAGGCTGTTTACAAAGAGGTGCCAGCAGGACGCGCTTTAGGAGCGGCAGAAACAGTGGTTTCCCCGGTAACGGCTGTACACAAAGCAGCAACGCTCATAAACACTGCTTTATCAGGAAAGATAAAGAAAGATTCAATCGTAATAACAAAGAAACTTTTCTAAAGACCGTCAGTTCACTTCAGATACGTTAATACAGTATAAAAACACGCGCGCCGCGAGAAAAAAGACACTCTCACCCCCACACGTCTCGTGCCCATTCTAGTCAATGCTTGTGTTTCAGATCGAAGCTTCCCAGAAGCGGCTCTCCGCGCCGCTTCGCTAAATATAGGCGCCTAGTCTATTTTGACGCACCGCGTGGAGGACGGAATAAAACCTTGTCGCAGCTGTAATGCGCCGCAGACGTGTGTTGTAAATGAGGGGTGAGACTGTGTCGCGCAGCGCCGCGTTCCGATTAAAGCGACATACACCGGTATTGCGGTATATTAAAAATTCATATCGTAACAAAAATAAACACCGGTATTCGGTATGAACCGGTAAACCGCCCAGCACTAGTGTGTGTGCATGTTTTTGCATCAGTGTAAATACTCTGAATGCATGTGGACATGTTTATGTATGTAAGATGTGGATATTAGTGTATGATTGTTAGATTTTAGTCTGCCAATGTAGGGTGCATCTCACAAAACCTGTCAAGAAATGTCATACTTCACCATAAAATTACAATAAAAATAAATAAATAATAATATATGTATTTTTTTTGCTTAACAAAAACTATGCACTTTTTTTAAGGACCAATAGTGTATTTGACATTATTTTCGTGATAATTATGCATATTTTGTTTTTGGTATTTTTCGTTTCCTTTAAGCAGAATATAATTGATTTAATTTTGATTATGTGGTGAAATGTGACCTGGAATTGTGTTTGTGAGATTTACCTGTATGTCTTGACTAAGAGTTCAGTTGTGAATTTAAATTCAGATGCATCTCATTTAACTCATGAACTCCAAATACATTTACATTTAATCGTTTAGCAGACGCTTTTATCCAATGCGACTTACAAATGAGGAGAACAGTAGAAGCAATCAAATCAACAATACGGCAACAGTATGTAAGTGCTGTAAATAAGTTAATAGAATAGAAATAAAAGAGAATAGTAAGAGTCAGAGTTAATGGGTCAAGTGTTGACTTGATGAAACGTGAAGTGGACCATGACAAATCCAGACCTAATTCTTTTTAAAGAATAAAAATGTAATGTATTTTGTAATAAGGGTCATGACTGTTGTAAAAGTGTCCGGCCCGTGTTTTGAATGTAGGTGTGGCGTGTACCCTATTTGCTACCAAAGATTCGGAGATGGAGAGTCCGTAAGGTGCCCATACACACGCCTGTCAATCATGATCTCTAGGTGTCCTGACTTCTAACCACACTCCCCTCATGCCTTTATTCATTTCGGTGGCTTCTATTAACAGTGATGTCACAGGAAATGGTTACTTGGTGACACTTTCTTCAGGTTCAGGTTAAGGTTGATTAATACACTATTTCTTTTGTGAGGTTCAAACTCATGCTGAAAATATTTGGGAATGTCCACTAACAATCATAGTGAGGAGTTGGGCTGATTTATTGGCATTAATTTGGCATCTGAATTGAGCAATTGACCTGAAATGTGCCCAACGTTCACTAGAGCCTGTGTTTGGAGGGCTTGTGGTGTTATAATGGTGTTAAGTGCTGTAGGGCACAGAAATCTGAGACCTCTCGCCAGTCATCGGATGACTGAAAGAAGTGAAGCTCAGCAGCAACAAACATGGGGTCAGATTTACAGGAGTCGCCACATGTGCCGCTTCAAGCGGAGGGGTTCATCTGTTTGTAATGACTTGAGTAAATCTGATCTCTAAACCCAGAGCCCTCTACATACAGAGCAGAACTAACACCGAGAGAAAACCTTCACACGAGGACAAGGAGCCGTCAAAAGTAAAGGGCACTGATTTATGTATGTGGGTCAATGACACATCAAAGAATTATCTGGGTTAAAACTCATTCATGTTCATATTGTTTTTGGAAACATTTTCTATTAATGTTTTGAATATATTGTGAATCATGAATCCATGTGTTCTTGGGTCATGCTATTTAATGTGCAAATGATAAAAAGGTCCAATTGACCGAAATATATTTTTATCATTTACTCGACCTCATGTTGTTCCAAACCCCTAAGACTTTCATTCAACTTCAGAGGACAAATTAAGATATTTTTGATGAGTTTGATAGATTTCTGTCACTCCATTGACAGTCTGTGCAACTACCACTTTAACGTTTCAGAAAGATAGTAAAGACATCATTAAAATAATCCATATGACTCCAGTGGTTTAACCTCACTTGCGTTGGAGATTAATATTTTGTAAATAAAGTGGAAAATTATGGGGGGTTTTCACATACAAAACACTTGTGTCGCTTCATAAAATTGAGGTTAAACCGCTGGAGTCACATGTTTTACTTTAATGATGTCTTTACTACCTTTCTGGGGCTTGAAAGTGGTAGTTGTGTAGCCTGTCAATGGTGGGACAGAAACTCTCAGATTTCATCAAAAAGATCTTCATTTGTGTTCTGAAGATGAATGAAAGTCTTACGGGTTTGAAAAGACATGAGGGAGAGTAATTAATGACAGAAATGTCATTATTGGGTGAATTGTTGTGCGATTCATTGCGAAAATTAATGGAAACACCTTAAAATGTCTCGAATCAATTCGATATACCAATTTGATTGCAAAACAGCATGTAACGTCATTACGTACAGGTTTTTATTCACATTAAAGCCGTTGGATGGAAACACACTTTCACCAGCTTTATTTGCATGAGTTTTTTTACCCGAACATCAAATAATTCGATTGACAAGTGGATGGAAACTTAGTAATTGACTGTTTTAAGACTTTTTGACCAACAAAAAAATATATAAATTTAAAGAATGATCATTGTAAAAGATGAGCATTCAGATGATTATTTAACTAATCCGTCTGGTCAAAAAATAAACAACATTGACCCATATATATATTTGTGATAAATGTCAGTGTCAGAATTGTGGTATTTTGAAAGGTTGTGTGCAGGTTTTGTCATGCGAAGGACAAGTGGAAGATCTTTTGGTGTCGAGCTGAGCATGAGAGCTAATGGGTTCAGATCTGTCTCTTCTCATCTCTACACAAGTTGAATATTATGATTCATTTATCTCTGTGTATATGCGTTTATTTCCGGTAGGATGACGAGGACGTGTCTTCTGTTGTTCCTGAGTTTGACACCATCTCTGATAACGGGTTGTTGAGCAGAAACGAGCCCATCCGCAGTAAAGTGTCCAAACTTACTGAAAAACTGCGCAAGCGGGTCCCTACCAACGCCACCGGTTACTATGGATCTCTTTAAACTTTGTTTTTCACCTTCTTTATGTGAAAAAGAAACTACACCCTTTTGAATTCTATGGTTTTACGTATCAGAAGATAATAAAAATCATCTGGACGTTAGCAGGTCTTAAAATTAAGTAAATACAACCTCAGATGAACAACAAGACATGACATATTACACTGTCAATATATACTTAACAAAAATAAAGCTCAATGCTTCAGTTCATTGAGGTTTGCGGGCACTTGTTTACGCACAGCTTCTCTCAAGGTCCCACCACAGCATTTCAATCAGGTTTAGGTCTGGATTTGTAACACCCTGATTATTTTATTTTTCAGACCTTCTGTTGGAGATTTTCTGGTGTTCTTGGGATCATTGTCCTGTTGCATGACCCAGTTTTAGCCAAGCTTTAGCTGTCGGGACAGATGGCCTTACATTGGTCTGTAATATGTCATGTGTTGAGGTTGTATTTACCTAATTTCAACCAGATGATACTTTATTATGTCCTGATACGTAAAGCCATATAATTCAAAAGGGTGTCGTTTCTTCTTTACATGACTGTATCTCTCGTTATAACCGTATTGTCTTTTGTCCTTCCTCAGGAAACTGTTTCCAGTGCAATTCAGCGTTTTCTGTTTTAAAGAAAAGGGTATGGCATCTGATCCTCGTTCTGTTGAACATCCTTTCCCATTTCAACTGTGTGTGATGTTGTGTCACTGATAACCAATTTATTCTTCTAGAGAAACTGCAGTAACTGTGGTGCCAGTTGTTGTTCCCGCTGTTGCTCGTATAAAGTGTTCAAATC
This sequence comes from Scardinius erythrophthalmus, assembly GCF_964197995.2. Classification (NCBI taxonomy): domain Eukaryota; kingdom Metazoa; phylum Chordata; class Actinopteri; order Cypriniformes; family Leuciscidae; genus Scardinius; species Scardinius erythrophthalmus. The sequence continues at coordinate 44,418,899 of NC_138223.1, forward strand.
CAGTATGGGCGCCACAGGTATGAGTGGAATCTGTGAATTTGGCAAAGAATGTTTTATTTAAGACGATTTTACACTGTGCTTTTTCTTTCTCTGAATCTTTAGCTCCTGAAGCCCAAAGAGAGACTGTGTTCGTTTGTTCTATGTGCAATACTTTCCTCAGCACCAAGTAGGATTGGTCATCATCCTGAAAAAAATCTTTCACCTTTGCAATCCTGAAAGAGAAACTAGGGTTGGGCCACAAGATGGCTGCTTCAGTGATTGTTGATTTCCTTCGCTCTATGTGGAGCATTTCACAGGGAGAACCAGCTTATGTTACGTTTTCGGTTTCTTCAACACTCTTCCTGAGGTTCCTCAGAGATTTATTTTGTCTGTTCACAATTCGTGACCCCTTACCTTTGCGTTGAATATGCTGCTTTCCCCAGTCAACTCTAATATATCAAGATTGGTTGGTTTACTTGTGACCTAACCTTGCTGTGTTATCAGATGCTGTAGTTTCATCAACACTTATTATAACGTCACTTTCCAGAACTTGAGCCCTGGTGGGAAATCAGGTTAATATCCAGGATCCTGTTCATCTATGACACCACATAAACAAGACCATGTAAACGATGTTGGTCATTTTTATCATTGCATTGGATGGCAAAAGCAATGGATCTGAGCATTTTGGAAGATTTATGTTGTTTCACGTACTGTAAAATCTGATTAGTTGAGTTGACATCAATGGTTTATGAAGAAAATACATTTTATTTCTCTCATAAACCTGTTGACTTAACTTCTGTTACGATTCGTAAACCTTCTGCTAGCTGCTTACCTGCTTTAACCCATGATTGTTGATTATATAATTTATTTGTGTTTTGTTTTTTGTTTGTTTTTATCTGGAAAAAAATTATTAAAAATGTCAATTTTATAAATGTATCTTTGTTTTTTGGGAAATCATCAGTAACCATTTATAATAATCAAAATAATGCTACCATATTAGTCTATCAGCAAATAACTCTTCAATAACTCTCCTCTTCACATTGTTATTGAAAGAATGAGCGATGTTCGTTGTTTTATTTTTCCGTCTGATTGTTTTAAAGCCATGGTTGAATGTAAACCCAGAGTATTAACGGTTATAGAGCTATGAATGTCCTACTACTGCTGTTTAAACATAAATTCAAATCTTGCTGGGTAAGTTATCCATAATACAACGCCATTTGTTTCCTTGGTTGAATCTACTGTTACAGTAATAAAAAATCTGAATATAAGTTTTGCTGTGTGGAGTTTCATTGAGGAAGTTTTACCAAATCCTAAAAGTTGTTGAGATTCTTCTCGCGCAACCAAAACAGTGTTTTGCCGCCTTTTGCACAGTTATCTAACCGCCATTTATTTTAAAAGACATTATGGCACTGTTTCTATGGTTACCTCCTCAGGCGAACGCAACTTCTCCTAGTGAGCGTCTGTTGGTGAACTCTGACAAGTTTATATTGTAGCTTAATCTTTGTGATTTCTGAAGAGGCTGTTAGATATAAACATTATTTGACTGATTAAACCCTAATAATAGAATCTGAACAGTGTCTCAGTCCGTTGCTCCTCCCCCCGCGCGTCATCACATTGTGTGATTGTTTCCGGCTCCGCCCCCTTTTTTATCCCCGAGCGCAACCGTTTATTCCCGTGAACAACCCGCTTCAGCACCGGGACAGGCATCGCGGTCGCGCCCTCGCATGGCAACATGGCCACAGAGGTGAGAAACAGCCTCGTATAACCTCATTTCTGCACCAGCTGCGTTGACTAGAACCGTTTTTGTAAGATATACCTTCTGAATCGGCGTCATTTTGGTGATTTAAATCTGGGTTGGAGATCACGTGACGTTACAGGCAAACACGAATAGCCGTCTCTGTTTTTACGCGTCGCTTTTTAAATCTGTGATCTGTTACGATTATTGCTCACATGATTAAAGTAAACATACAATACACAGTGAAAACTAAACGCTAGACATGGACAGCCACAAGTGAAGCGCGATAGATAGATAGATAGATAGATAGATAGATAGATAGATAGATAGATAGATAGATAGATAGATAGATAGTGTTATCATGTGGTAATCTGAAATATATATTTTTTTTTCAGTCAAATTTTATTTATTAGGACTGATTATACTGGGTTACCACAATTTTAAAGAGGGGAGATCATAGAGATTTTCCTAGTTGTTACAGGTGACTAGTTATGTTCACATCATTAAGTTTTGTTTAGGTCAGATCGATTGCTGGTGTTATCAAAGCGTTGATACTAAGACATTTTGTCATGTTAATATGTCAGTTTTGTAATGGTCAATATTTTATTAAAAGACAGTAAAACAATCAGCTTAGCTGTTTAGCTTGACAGAGGGTGTTAAGATTGTCTGAGATGCTGTTGCTTAGATGAGGATCAGACCCGTACAAAAAGTGTGTGCTTAAAGCATTGTGTTCATTCATCATTCATCACTCGAGATGACAAAGGCTTGTGTGTGTGTGTGTGTGTGTGTGTGTGTGTGTGTGTGTGTACAGTCGGAAGGATCCGGTGCCGTATTTAAATTAGCGCGTGCTGTGACGTGGCCGAGCGCGCAGCTGGACATCAAAGAGGATAAAAGCGACTGTCCGCGGGTCGTTAAGCTCTTTTGGCTAAAATATATTGGCAGATATCGCGTTTGTGTGAGTTTCTCTCGTCGGTGACCGGTTCAGGAATGATTTCAGCACCGCGGACAGCGACCGACCGAACAAAACTCCCGTACTGTCACGAGTCTGTAAGCGTTTTATTTTTATTTCCCTCGTTAAAAGTGGTTTAAAACTGGCAACATGTGATTTCATGTGGGGATTTCTTGTGGTTTTGGGATTTAAATGTGATTTCACAAGTTATTCAGAGGTTTATTTAGGAGTCAGAATGTGTGTCCGTTGTCCCGGCGCGTAACCTTGAACGCGCGCGTGATATTGTGTTTCGAGCGCGAGATCTCTTTGTTTAATCTCGTGCAGACAACAAACGCACTCCTCACGTTTACGATCAATAATCATTCTGTACAGGCTACACCGGCTGGTTAGATTGTGTTTTGATGGTTTTGGTATCAGCGGTGAGTGTGTGTGTGTTAAATGATCGTCTCCTCGCGATCGATCGGTTGTGCTCGCGGGAGTCAGAAACAGTGTCTCTCATCTTTCTGAGACAGTTACCGAGAGCGGCTTGCATGCATAATTAATAAGGCATTTAGTAACAACAGCCCAGAGCGTTTAGTCATGATAAGTCTCGGTTTACCCGTACATAGTGGCTTACCATAGTACAGTGGTGGTATCAGATGGTAAAACGCCTGAATGATCAGCATATTCACGTACCAACTGCAAGCACTTCAAAAAGCATGGTACTAGCATGGTTTTTACCAATTGTACCATGCATACGTGATTCTTGACCACTGTATTATTTGAAGTATCATGCAGTGGTATATGAATTAGCCTATTCCACATAATGGTATGTACTGAAGTACCATGCTTTCATGTTCCTTGGTATTTCAGGGAGTTCAACAAGTAAATGTGGTGTTGTGCATTTATTTGACACCAGATATGCCTCTTATCTGGGCGGTGCAATAATTCTTGAGATCTGTGCAAATGTTCAGTGCCAGAGATTGACCGCGTCCACAGCATTGAAGAGCTGCTTGTCAAGACTCTTTGTCTGTGTGTGTGTGTGTGTGTGTGTGTGTGTGTGTGTGTGTGTGTTTGAACCAGCGCGTGCTGTCTCAGTCTGTTACTATATCAGAAGGAGCCATGAACTGGCAGGCCCTGCTACTAAAACAGAGCCAGCTTTTAAATAAACAGGTTGTCAGGACTGGCCATGTAATTATATCTGCCCTTGCTATCTAAACAATCTTTTTTCTGACCTTTAGATGTCCAAAGATAAAGAATAACATACTAATAGCCTTTAAACGTAGGTGTCATAGCAGAAACCCACTGACTGTGAGCTTTAAAGTTTGGTAACACCTTATTTTACAACGTCTTTGTTACTTATGTTACTTACTGTACGTACCATAGCAACAATAGTAAATTATGCATAATTACATGTAACTAGCCCCTAAACCAAATCCTAATCCTACCCTAACCCTATAGTAAGTTCATGTAGTTAATTAATATTATTCAGTACTTAAATAGGCTTTATAATTACACTGTAACAATGACACCTTAAAATAAAGTGTAACCCAAAGTGTTTGTGTTGTTTGATGCTGTGCAGTTTGTCATGGAATGTGGTTTCTTATTAGAGTCTTCCAGTGTATTATTATAAGTTTGATCATTCTGGTTTGTGAAAACAACATCGGTACTGCAAGAGAAAGAGGTGAAAATGCAGAAAAAGTGTGGGGGATGGAAGGGCCCGCTCCTGCTGATGTTAGTGTGTGTTGGCAGTGACAGATGGCCAGTCTCTCTGATGTTTGTGTGTGTCCGTGCAACACTGGCAATGAAGTGCCCATTCAATTATGAGGTCATCACTGGATTAATCTATAAATTAGTGATGACATCACTGCATTACTGAACAAAGGATGACATCACTGACTGCATTACTCTGAGTTTCGTAATAATTAGCTCACAAAATGCAGTGTCGTCATTAGCTTAGAGTAATTCACTGATGAGCTAACTACAACATCACTGACTGAACTACTCTGAACTAATGATAAAAACATTGCATTACTCTGATGTAATGACAGCATCACTGCATAACTCCATGAGATAATGACGTCACTGCATTACTCTGAGATAATGACGTCACTGCATTACTCTGAGATAAAGACGTCACTGCATTACTCTGAGATAATGACAACATCACTGCATTACTCTGAGATAATGACGTCACTGCATTACTCTGAGATAATGACATCACTGCATTACTCTGAGATAATGACATCACTGCATAACTCTATGAAATAATGATGTCACTGCATTACTCTGAGACAATGATGTCACTGCATTACTCTGAGATAATGACATCACTGCATTACTCTGAGATAATGACATCACTGCATAACTCTATGAAATAATGATGTCACTGCATTACTCTGAGATAATGATGTCACTGCATTACTCTGAGATAATGACATCACTGCATTACTCTGAGATAATGACATCACTGTATTACTCTGAGATATTGACATCACTGCATAACTCTATGAAATAATGATGTCACTGCATTACTCTGAAATAATGATGTCACTGCATCACTCTGAGATAATGACATCACTGCATTACTCTGAGATAATGATGTCACTGCATTACTCTGAGATAATGACATCACTGCATAACTCTATGAAATAATGATGTCACTGCATTACTCTGAGATAATGACATCACTGCATTACTCTGAGATAATGACGTCACTGCATTATTCTGAGATAATGACATCACTGCATTACTCTTAGATAATGACATCACTGCATTACTCTGAGATAATGACGTCACTGCATTACTCTGAGATAATGACGTCACTGCATTACTCTGAGATAATGACGTCACTGCATTACTCTGAGATAATGACATCACTGCATTACTCTTAGATAATGACATCACTGCATTACTCTGAGATAATGACATCACTGCATTACTCTGAGATAATGACATCACTGCATTACTCTTAGATAATAACATCACTGCATTACTCTGAGATAATGACGTCACTGCATTACTCTGAGATAATGACGTCACTGCATTACTCTGAGATAATGACGTCACTGCATTACTCTGAGATAATGACGTCACTGCATTACTCTGAGATAATGACGTCACTGCATTACTCTGATATAATGACGTCACTGCATTACTCTTAGATAATGACATCACTGCATTACTCTGAGATAATGACATCACTGCATTACTCTGAGATAATGACGTCACTGCATTACTCTGAGATAATGACATCACTGCATTACTGTGAGATAATGATAACACTGCATTACTCTGAGATAATGACATCACTGCATTACTCTGAGATAATGATGTCACTGCATTACTCTGAGATAATGACATCACTGCATTACTCTTAGATAATGACGTCACTGCATTACTCTGAGATAATGACGTCACTGCATTACTCTGAGATAACGACGTCACTGCATTACTCTGAGATAATGACATCACTGCATTACTCTGAGATAATGACGTCACTGCATTACTCTGAGATAATGACAACATCACTGCATTACTCTGAGATAATGACGTCACTGCATTACTCTGAGATAATGATAACACTGCATTACTCTGATATAATGACGTCACTGCATTACTCTTAGATAATGACATCACTGCATTACTCTGAGATAATGACATCACTGCATTACTCTGAGATAATGACATCACTGCATTACTGTGAGATAATGATAACACTGCATTACTCTGAGATAATGACATCACTGCATTACTCTGAGATAATGATGTCACTGCATTACTCTGAGATAATGACATCACTGCATTACTCTGAGATAATGATGTCACTGCATTACTCTGAGATAACGACGTCACTGCATTACTCTTAGATAATGACGTCACTGCATTACTCTGAGATAATGACGTCACTGCATTACTCTGAGATAACGACGTCACTGCATTACTCTGAGATAATGACATCACTGCATTACTCTGAGATAATGACGTCACTGCATTACTCTGAGATAATGATAACACTGCATTACTCTGAGATAATGACATCACTGCATTACTCTGAGATAATGATGTCACTGCATTACTCTGAGATAATGACATCACTGCATTACTCTGAGATAATGACGTCACTGCATTACTCTGAGATATTGACGTCACTGCATTACTCTGAGATAATGATAACACTGCATTACTCTGAGATAATGATAACACTGCATAACTCTGAGATAATGACGTCACTGCATTACTCTGAGATAATAACGTCACTGCATTACTCCGAGATAATGATAACACTGCATTACTCTGAGATAATGACGTCACTGCATTACTCTGAGATAATGATAACACTGCATTACTCCTTAAGTTCCAAGTAATGCCATGATGTCATAATATGCTCTAAATTATGCAGTGATGTGCTAATGATGACATCACTGCACTACGCTGCAAAGAGTTCTAAAACCACCATCTAATGTCACTGACTAGAAAGTTAGTTCATAGCAGTGATGTAGCTGAATACGAGTGGCTAATTTCCATGCCCACACTTCTGTTTTCAATAGAAAATTCTACAACAGAGGACAGAAAACTGCATTCATTAAGCCATTTTTCATGGATTGTTTAACATCTAGCAGCCCAAGATAATGTAATTTATGATTAGATCAGACTGTAGCGCACTGTAACCCTCTCTCTCTCTCCCTCTACTGTAGTTTCATAACCTTCAGGAGTTGAGACACAGCGCATCTCTAGCCAATAAGGTCTTCATTCAGAGGGACTACACTGATGGCACAGTCTGCAAGTTCCAGACCAAGTTCCCCTCCGAGTTAGACAGCAGGGTAAGTGTGTGTGTGTGTGTGTGTGTGTGTGTGTGTGTGTGTGTGTGTGTGTGTGTGTGTGTGTGTGTGTGTGTGTGTGTGATGGGTAGGTTTAGGGGTCGGGTTAGTGTAAGAGGACAGAATATACAGTATGGACAGTTTAAATACCATTACGTCTACGGAGAGTCCCCACAAAGATAGCGAACTAGACTGTGTGTGTGTGTGTGTGTGTGTGTGTGTGTGTGTGTGTGTGTGTGTGTGTGTGTGTGTCAGAACAAAAGAGAGACAACGCAAGTAAAAAGGAGCGGATGAGAAAAAGACAACAAGGCTCTTCACTCAGAGAAACTCTGCTCTTCAGCAAAAGCACTGCTGAGTGCGCAAACTCCACACAACACACACATAATGAGCTGCTAATAGAGCTGATAATAGAGCTGTTTAAAGGTGTAAGATCATGTTACAGACAGCCAGTAAAGACTTGCTGAGTAAATGGCAGGGAGAGACCGTTTAACATGTAAAGCTGTCAGTGGCATTCTCACAATCTGTTTATTTATTATGAAGAAATTGTTTTTTTAATTTTTTTATTTCAGCACCTGATCTAAGTCTTTTTTTTTTTTTTTTAAACTCACTAGTTTATGCCATATAATGACCTCCATGCTGCTCTCTGATTGGCTGACTCATCTTGTCCTTGCATCTGATTGGTCAGATTGAGAGGACGCTGTTTGAGGACACGGTGAAGACGCTGAATAATTACTATGCAGAGGCGGAGAAGATCGGAGGCCAGTCGTACCTCGAGGGCTGTCTGGCCTGTCTCACGGTTTACCTCATATTCCTGTGCATCGAGACACGCTATGAGAAGGTATGTAATCAGTTTCAGATAAACCCACCCGAAATGACACATAAAAAGAAAGCTAACTGTTATTGGTTACTTTACGTGTTGTTTTTGCAGAATATGGAGAATATAAATGATGCTGTTAGTCAAAAGCGTGGTTATGTGTGTTGCAGGTGCTGAAGAAGATCTCGCGGTACATTCAGGAGCAGAATGAGAAGATCTACGCTCCAAGAGGTCTCCTCATCACAGACCCTTTAGAGAGAGGCATGAGGGTCGTATCCTTACACAGTCTAGAAACTACTGTGTGTGTACCTACTTAACTATATTTTGGGGACTGTAATTTGTACCCAGATGGGACCAAAACCTGACAAAATCTCCAAAAACCTCCCTTTATGGTCGTCCTCATTTGTAAATCTGCTATAAAAATAAAGTAATTTAAAGTTTTTTTAAAAAATGTAAAAATGAAAAGTTGTGTGTGATGAGTAGGTTTAGGGGTCGGGTTAGTGTGTGTGTGTGTGTGTGTGTGTGTGTGTGTGTGTGTGTGTGTGTGTGTGTGTGTGTGTGTTCGCAAATGGTCAGTGGAAAGTGCTTATTCTTCAGAAATCTTGTTAGTCCACCTTATGAGCTCAAACTAAATATTTCATGAACATTTTTATATCGTTTTTATTTTGTATGAGGTTTTCAATTAATGCAACCCTGAAGACAAGATTGTGAACAAATGTGGAGTACAGTAAATCATGTTATTTTGATAGATTGAAGATCAATTCAACAAATAGTTGAATTTCAAATAAACTAAATGTTATTATTCATCAAATTAAGTTGTTTACTAAGATTTAAATTTATTCTTTTTTCTGTACATTAAATATAAATTTAACAGATTATGTTGAATGTCAAATAAGCTATTTTTGTGCCTTTATTGTAATTGGACAACGGTTATCATTGACTACAACTAAAACCATAAAAACATTTAGGAAAAAAAAACATATTCATTACTTGAAAAAATGTAATTAAATTAAATTAAAAAATGGGGGAAGGGAAAATTTCTCATTTTCATTTAGTTTAAGTTCAAGTACTAAAATAACTAAAACTAAATAAACACTCTTTTTTTAATAACACTATATCGACAAAACCTAATAACAACACAACAAAACTGATAAAACCTTTACTAAAATTAAAAAGAAAACCAAAAACTATAATAGTATATTACAAATTGGACACCAGTTTTGATCATATTCATGTTAGGTAGTCTAGTATGAGAGTGTATGTGTAAAGTTATGTCTTTATCCAGTAGTTTGCGCATGTAATGTTGTTTAATGCTGTGTGAGTTTTTCCCTTAACCCGAGTGTGTGTTAGATTGAGATCAGTGTGTATGAGGATCGTGGTTCCAGCGGCTCAAGCTCAGGAAGCAGCACAACCAGCAGCAGCGGACGATGATTCACACACACACACACACACACACACACACACACACACACACACACACACACACACACTGTAACATTCACCCGTCCACACACACTCACTCGCCCACGTGTGACGCCTTCATTCTGACGCCCGCCGAACAGACACGCTGACCAGTTCAGCATCGCCAAACAGAAACACACCTGACATGAACTGCCTCCACAAGACACATCAGCTGTGAGCAGCGCGTCATTACCTCAGTCATCTGGATAGATGTTACCCTCCGGCACCTTCACAAACCTGCAGTCGTTGCACATCCCGAGTCACTAGCTATAGAAGCTTGTGTCCACCACAGGATAAAAAAATAAAAAAGGTAATCACGACTTTTTATTTTACAATTCTGACTTTTTTCTCTTGCAATTCTGAGAAAAACAGCCAGAAATGTGAGATTTGAAGTAAGAATTGGGAGGTTAAACTCAAAATTCTGAGAAAAAGTCAGAATTGCAAGATGTAAACTCAAAATTGCAAGAAAAAAAGTCAGAATTGCAAGATGTAAACTCAAAATTGCAAGAAAAAAAGTCAGAATTGCAAGATGTAAACTCAAAATTGCAAGAAAAAAAGTCAGAATTGCAAGATGTAAACTCAGAATTCATAGAAAAAGTCACAATTACCTTTTTCCACTTTCTTATTCCGTGGCAGAAACAAGCTTCCACACTAGCTGTAGCATTCTGGGTAAAGCTCACATAAGCTTCTGTCACTGTAATATGCAATCTCACTCACGACGCCATGTGATGTAGCTGCCGATCGGCACATGACAGTCTTCCATTTCCATGATTCTTGACCTTTTACTAGATTATTTGGAGATGAGCACTTTTACTGGAATTATTGACTAGAGGTCATATTTTAGAGTAGGATCAGTAGTTGTTGATGAGAGGACAGGGTGGATATCTGACCCCAGACACTGCCATCTTAAACCACGGGTACTATTTAGGACTTTATTTATGATTTGCTTTATTTCACAGTGTGCTAATCGTTCATGCTTTGTAATATAACGCGCCGTCAGAGCAGAAACGAGTCCTGATGACGTGACTGCCAGGAGCCAGAGCTTCCTCACGTGATCCTTCACCATGAGCTTCCATTTCTTACTGTGAACCTTCGGCCCCGTTTATGCACAGAGAAAGAGAAGGAGATGAGGAGAATGCTTTTCTGTTGTGTAGCAAAATAAATGAACAATGATGGTCAAAAAAGCCAGTTCTGCATTTTCTTTTTCAATCCAGGTTTTATAAAAAAATATATATATATATCTGAAATGTTTTATTTAGCCATTTTCTACTTAAGAAATGCTTTTAAGCAATAAATAAACTGTGAGATGTGAATTGTAAGATGCAAACTCAGATGAATTCAGAGGGGAAAAAGTCAGAATTGAACAAAGTTGGTTAAACAAGCCAGTTCTGCATTTTCTTTTTCAATGTTATTTAAATGGGTTTTTTTTTTCTGCTTTTTATTTAGGCATTTTGTACTTGATTAAAAAAAAGTATTGTTTTTTTTTGCCATTAAGTATTAAGATATCAATATAATAATATTTTTTATAATAACATGTCATTTTTAATCTAAGAAGCAATTTAACACATTATGTTGAATGTCAAATAAGCTAAATATTTTTCATATTGAATAAAATTATTATGATAAAATGTTTAGTATTTAGGCTATTTTTACGTTATTTTAGATAATAGTTTGTATAAAAAATCTCACATCTAGTTCTCAATACAAATAAATTCTCGGATTTGTGCATTTATTAGAACAGTAACACCATTATGCATCAATCATTTTACATATTTGGCAGACGCTTTTACCCAAGCGACTTCCTTTGCATTCAATCGATACATTTCAGTTAAGTTCTTTTTTTTTTTTTACTTAAAAAAAGTCTAAAAATGAGAAATGATAATATGCATATTTATGTTGATTTGGGTGTCCCTTATAGTCAACAGGTAATGTACTGGGATAAAAAGATGTCAACATGACGTTCCAGCCGGTCCGGATGTGAGCCGGATCTGGGCCGACACTGTGTTGCTGTCTGGGAGTCTTTAACCTTTGTTCACTGACCATCTTCTCCTTATAGAGACGAACATTCATGCAAAATCGCTTTACAGCACCGCTGTGCTTTTCGGCCTCTTGAGGTCCAAAACTCGGAGGTCTGTCTTCATCATCTTCATCATGCTGACCGAGAGAACCTAACAGATCCTGTGAGACCGAGCAGAACACAGAGAGGCTACAGAGACTCAGCGCTGTCGTCTTGAGCAACACACGGAGACACTCAGCACTGAGACCAGGAGAAGCTCAGGAAGAAGATGAAGACTAGAAGAGGCAGGAGAGGAAGAGACGCTGCTCTCGGACCTGAAGCCACCGCTGGAGAGAAAGAGAGAGAGAGAGAGAGAGAGGAGGAGGAGGATGATGATGATGATGCAGGACTATAAAGTATGAGAAAGAAAGAGATGGCGATTCTAATGTGGAAAGAAGAGAGGACCGGGTGTGAAAGGAGCCAGTGGAGGTTCAGGTAAAGTCCTCCCAGCGAACAGGGAACGTTCTGTCACGGTTCTCTCAAAGTTATGAACAAACGTTCCTCCAGTAACGTTAATAGAGCGTTTGTTCAAAGTTATCTGGACTTTAATAATGTTAGCACAGAAATGTTCATTTTTTTTAATTGGACATCTAACATTTTTAAATGTTGCTACTTGTTTCAAAAACGTTCAGAGAATATTCAGAAATAACGTTTTCATAACTTAATGGGAACGTTAGCAAAACGTTATTGGAACATATTTTTGGTTTGCAGTTTGCACTGAATATTAGGCTGTTTTGCATTATGATACTAAATGGCTAAATGCTTTCTATTTCCTTCCATGCAACTCTGAGGCGTATTACTAGCCTGTTAGTTATAGATTTTACTACACTGATTTTTTTTTCAGTTGTAAAAAAAGTAGTTAATTGGAGCACGTTTTATGATGAAAATACTATTTTAGTCTTTCTACTTCAAAACATTACATACAATTAAATGTGTTTGCTTGACGTTTCTTTATAATTATTTGTGAGATGTATATGAGCATTGCTGGAGGACAGAATACACTCACACTGCGCTCACAATCGCTTTATTTTTTATTGCACACCATTCCCATGTTAAGTAAACAAGTTGTTCTAAAAAAATCAAGTAAAACCCCCAGAAAACAAGATGAACAGATAGATTTAGTTAGCACTGACTATCGTTTTTTCCCTTAGAAATGTAATGGAGTAACAGCACAAGTGTTCAGTAGAGGACTGTGCGTCTTGAATAAGTGAAGAGTTTGATCAGACGTCTGACAGCACAGCTCTGATCATGATGATGATGATGATGATGCTCGTAATGTCCAGCTGAAAACACTCAGCCTGTCACTGTTTGAGGGGCAAGAGAGACAACACAAATATTTCATTGCTTTACAATTATTCAAGCATAATTAATTTAAGAATAAATCCCAGAAGCTGTCATATTCTTAAACCTTATCGTCAGGCAATCAGAGCAATTAAATATGCAAAACCCATCAAAACAATTTCTTTTTTCTTTTTTTAACATCATTAAATCGTTTGGAGTGAGAAAAAATATATTTTTTTATATTAATATTTTATATGTCCTATAGGACACCAGGATTCAGTTAATTAGAAAATTATTTTTTTTATTATATTTTTATATACAGTCAGTTTTCTTTCTATAACTTGTCCTCTGTAAAAGATATGAGAATAATGTTGGTAAATGTTCAGGAAATATTTTGCATTAAGTATGCATACTAGAGCCTGCGTTTAATAGGCGTTTAATGTAAATCAGGGTTTTCAGGAAACTTCCACCTGAACCAAACTATATACAGAGATCTGTACAAAGATTCTCAAATGTGGCTTAAAGCATATTAGAGAATGATTTGATATATTATTTTACTTTACACAATATGTGTGTGTGTCAATATGGCCAAAACTGGGGTTTCCAATTATATACAATGTATATATTAATTGTCTCTAACTTGCATATTATGTTCTTAATATGTGCATTATGTGTTCTTTGGGTGATATGTAATGAAAAAAAGAAGTAGCGTTAAATAATGAGAGTAATAACTTGGCAACATTTTCATAATATCTCATATTCCATAGAAATGTTGATATGTAATTTCTTCCCTATCCACTAAAATGCCTGATGAGCGTGCAGTAAAACTGATGCATGTCTCATAACAGAAAGTCATATTCTGATTTGACACCCCACTAAAGTGTCTTGAGATGTTCATTTACAACAAACAATATGAAAATGAATCAGATTTAAATGATAATTAAATATGATCATATTCCCATAAGAGTGCAGAATTTAGTGATTCAGTTCATGTCAGTCATATCTAAAGACCAAGTGGAGGGAGAAACCTCTGAAAAGCCTGAGCGTGCTCTTCACGGGACATCCAGACTGTGGCTTATATGGTCTCAAAGAAATTTGAAGGATATACAGGGTCCAAAATTATTATTTTTTTTTTTTGTCAACAAAATGCCTCAGTTTTAGCCATTGAGAAAATGCACTGAGCCTAAATGTTTAGAACTTGTCAGGAATTGTATTTTGCACTATTGTACTAAAAATATATTTTTTTGTCCTATCACAATAAGATTATTACATTGTTTGGGCACATTTGTGACAAAAATGCACTTCTCATCCCAGACTGCAACAGTGTCGGCCCAGATCCGGCCCATATCTAGTACGCGTTGAATCCACATGTCCCAGATGTGGATCTGGGCCGACACTGTGTTTCTCTCTGGGATATCAGCAATGGTCATATTATAATTCTTATAATTTATACCATTAACAGTTTTTACAGAAATGCATGTAACTCTCATTTGGCACATGTTAATTTGGGACCCTTGAGGATGTCGTTCACAGGTAGTAATAGGCTGATAGTGTGGGGATCATCTTACCTGCACAGCGGCCGTTTGTGTTCACTGTGAATCCCTCTCCACACTGCAAAGCATCCATACAGAGTATTTAGTATTCGCTTTAGTATTCTGAACACTTTATTCAAGCCTTGAGTGTCTAAGAATACATCTGTGCACACACACTATTCCTGATCTGCATATCTGCATACCTGCCTGTGTAAGCTGTGCATTGACCCCTCCTCCTCATTTGCATGCACCCGTACCTGAGCGTCAGAAGTGAGGGCTGACTCCTCCCCTTCATTAGGGTATGCGATCTCGATGACTGTGTTCATCTCAGCAGACTCCAGTGACCGAACGAAGGAGCGACCATCTGGCCAATAGACTTCAATGATGGTGGCATCATCGGTTCCTAAGAGCCAATGACATGAGACCATGAATCCCATATGCTAATGAGTGTGTTAGAGCGATAAAATTAGTCTTAATAAAACACCCTTTCACTACCGTTTCCCAGACGGCAACACAGTGTCGGCCCAGATCCGGCCCACATCTGGTACACGTGGATTCCACACTTAATGGATCTGGGCCGACACTGTGTTTGTGTCTGGGTTTTAATATTTTTGAAAGAGTCTCTTGTGCTCATCAAGCCTGCATTTATGTGATCAAAAATACAGTAAAAACCATAATATTGTGAAATATTATTACAATTTAAAATAAGTGTTTTCTAGTTGAATCTATATTAAAATATAATTTATTCCTGTGATCAAAGCTGAATTTTCAGCATCATTACTCCAGTCTTCAGTGTCACATGATCCTTCAGAAATTACTTTAAAATGAAACATTTCTGATTATTATCAATGTTGAAAACAGTTGTGCTGCTTCATATTTGTGTGGAAACAGTGATACATTTTTATCTCAGGATTCTTTGATGAATAGAAAGTTGAAAAGAACAGCATTTATTTCTAATTTAACCCTCTGATGGTCTTCGTTTAGCAGTCACACTGGGGGCCTTCCCGGTCATAAATGACCGGACACCTAAAAATGAAACTTCCTCCATCCCAGTAAAAACCAATGCAATTTATTTTTGTTCTATAATATTTATTCTTTTTAATTTAGAATTTTGAGACAATTTGATTGAACTTATTAATATTTATGCAATATTTATAGTCCATTTTTTGACATTGAAAATAATGTTGTTTTTTTTTTTTTTGATTTAAAAAAAAAAAAAATTCTATGCAGTATTTTCGGGTAAAATAGAGACTAGGCTTTCAGAAAAAAAATAAAATAAAAAAAATTCATCAATTTATTAATCATAAAATTAAATAAAACATGATATTGCATGGGTTTACCACTAGATGCCTGTATAGCTCTAAATGGAGATGCTTGTGAATTCTAGTTGTTTTTGGACCAAATTACTTACTTTTAAGATGTGGATTGAATGTATTTTTTTAGAAATTCTCAAATAATACTTTTTGCCAAGGCTTATAACATTTTATTAATTATTATTTTAATAATTTTAATAATTATTATATTAATTATATATACATATATTAATTATAATTATTAGTTATGTTATGTTTTTCACTCTTGATGTTTTAGAGCTTCACCCCTTCATTGCTGAGCATTTTTTTTCTGCATCGTGGCTGATTTGTAGAGAATTTTTGTGTTTTTGTCAATTTCCCATTCATTTCCTATGGGGGTAATTTTGACCGAAGACCAAAATCATAACTAATTTTTTTACGACCACTTAGCATGCTCGGATCATGAACTCAATTTTTTTGTGTGTTCACATACCTAATGCCAGAAAAGTCACCAAGTTTCGTAACATTCTGATGAAGCTGTGATTTTTAAAAATTCAAAACAGATTTTTGTAATCTGAATTTATTGGTGTGTATGTGTATAAACGTGTGTTTGTATGTGTGTGTGTGTGGGTGTGTGTGAATTTTTTGCACTCATGATGTTGTAGAGTGTCACCCCTTTACTGCGGTGTACTTTTTTTTAGAATCGTGTCCGATTTGTAGATTGTACAGACAAAAATTCAGAGAATTTTTGTGTTTTTGTCAATTTCCCATTCATTTCCTATGGGTCGGTCATTTTTGACCGAAGACCACGAGTGTGACTATTTTTTTTACGACCACTTAGCATGCTCGGATCATGACCTCAATTTTTTTTTGTATTCACATACCTAATGCCAGAAAAGTCACCAAGTTTCATAACCTTCCGATGAAGCTGTGATTTTTAAAATTTCAAAACAGAAAATTATTCGGTCAGAAATGACCGAGGACCATCAGAGGGTTAAATCTTTTGTAACTTTATAAATGTCACTGTTGATCAAACTAATGCATCATTTCTGAAAAAAAAAAAAATTACCCCCAATTACCCCAAAGTTTATAACAGCAGTGTGTGCAGAATAAAAAAGCTTCATCTACACTGAAACGACATATATCAGGTATAAAACTAAACAAAATGACTGATTTCACTGACATAATATGCTGATGAGCTGCTGGTACCTAAACCGAAGTGAGCCACGGGCTCCATCTCGCACAGATACCCCGACCCTCCGTCAATGATGCGAGTGTGTGCGCCGCTGTGTTTCGTGAACATCACCACCTTCGCTCCACGAGCAAACGCCCCGAACCGTGTGCGAGGAACCACACGCAGCCACTTATTGCTGGAGCCCTGCGGACAGGACAATAAATAGAGCCAAGATGACTAAAAATATTATATTAATATGCAAAACGGGCATATGAGACCCTTAAAATCTCATATGCAAATAAGAGCAAATCCTCCTGAGACCCACAAAAAATAGTTCTGTAAATTTAGTTTTTATTTTATTTTATTTTTTATCATCACATCTTTTGGAGAATAAGCAACAAATGGCGAATTTTTTTTTTTTTTTTTTTTTTCATATTTTAGATGTCTTATGTAGAGGACACCAGGATTCAGTTAATTAGAAAATGAAATTAGAAATGTGTTTTTTTAGATAAAATTTTTACGTTCAGTATACCAGTCAATTTTTTTTCTATGACTTGTCCTCTGTAAAAAGATACGAGAATAATGTTGGAAAATGTTTATATTTTCCATTTAGTATGCATAGAAATGTATATTTACAATTTAAAAATGTATACATATACAATAAGGACCAAAAGTCTGATATCAAATGGACAGGTTTTTACATTGTGAATGAGCTTTCTGGCATACCTGGTTGACCTTAAACACAGAGATGGGCTGTGAGGCGCTCTCACCGTGAGCCACCAACAAGTCCAGCAGACCGTCGCCATCAAAGTCTGTCACTGTGGCACCTGTGCAGACCACGTTATTAAGAGGCTGTTTATTCACACAGGAAGTGTCTCTGGTCATGTGATGTTGGTCAGGTGGTCTCACCTGTGCCCCGGCCCTGAGGCTCAGAGGCGTCTCCCACATCCAGCTCTGTGACGTCCGGGTCAGAGTTCTGCTTCCTCGACACCCTAAACAACCACAAGGCAGTGTTGTTTTAGTATTATTCATACTCCATTATAGTGTTTTGAATTAGCTGATGTACCTGAAGATTCTGTTGGGGGAGTTTCCTCGGTAAGCGATGTTATTAAAGAAGACTTCCAGCTGAAGATCGTTGTCAAAGTCGGCAGCGATGACGGTGCGAACGGGTGACGGAGTGGCGAAGGCCCGTGTGGCGACATCCTACAACAACACGGCAGACTCATTCATTTCTACAGATTTATATAGATGCACATTGTGAGTAATTACTTGCAGATTGCAGACTGCACTCGCAGATTTTAAACAGGTTTATATTTGAAAGAAAATGCTGAAAAAAAATCTGCTAGTGCAATAAGACAAAATATAGCTATATCAAAAATATGAGTGAAGCTCATTGGGACAAACTTTGATGTTGGCTTGGAAAAGCCGTATGAAGGTTTGAAAGTTTCATAAGCTTTACATTTAGTGATGTGGAAAGAGAAAGAAAGAAAGAAAGAAAGACATTGCTAGCATGAATTAACATTTTAACACATTGCTAGCATTAGCATGTTTTTCGATCATGTTTTAACAGGTTGGTAGCATGAACTAGCATGTTTTGCTAACATGTTCGAACACATTGTTAACATGAATTAGCATGTTCTTAGCATGTTTTATCACATTGCTAGAATGAATTAACATGTTACCATGTTTTACCATGTTAATAGCATGATTTACCAATTTGCTAGCATGTTTTAAAATTATGTTGGCATGATTTAACATGTTGCTAGCCTGTTTTAGCATGTTGTTAGCATGAATTAACATGTCGCTAGCATGATTTAACATGTTGTAAGCATGATTTATCATGTCACTAGCATGTTGTTAGCATTTCGCGAGCATGTCTTAGCATGTTGTTAACATGAATTAACATGTCGCTAGCATGATTTATCATATGTCTCTCGCCTTGAATCTCTGCTGGCTGTCCTGCAGGTACAGGCGGTGTGGGCCGTTCCAGTTGCCGTAAACGATGTCCGTCTTTCCGTCGCCGTTAAAATCGGCCAGCGCCACACCTCTGCCATGCTGATATCTGTCTTCAACTCCTGCCATCACAACAGAAGACATTAGATTGAGGTCGAATTGACAATCATTACTGTAAGTGTGAAGTCCGGTGACTCGCCTGCCTCGGCCGCCACGTCTTTGAAGGTTCCATCACCCTTGTTCTGGAACAGGAAGTTGGGTCCATTCTCATTGTCACAGAAAATATCAGATCTTGCGTCGCTGAGGATTGGACCGACAACTACACCACGGCCACCTTATAACATAACATTCTGATTTATAACATGTTCCTAGCATATTTGATCACATTGCTAGAATTAATTAACATGTTACTAGCATGTTTTTACATGTTGTTAACCTTATTTACAATGTTTCTACTATGTTTTAGCACATTGTTAGCATTGTTTACCATGTTGTAAGCATGTTTAGCATGTTGTTAGCATGTTGTTAGCATGATTTAGCATTTTGTTAACGTGATTTATAATGTTGCTATATCATGTTGCTAGAATGTTGTTAGCATAATTTAACATGTTGATAGCGTGATTTATAATGCTGCTAGCATGTTTTAGCAGGTTGCTAACATGATTTAGCATTTTTTAACATGATTAATAATATTGCTAGCATGATTTATAATGTTGCTAGCATGTTGTTAGCATGATTTACCATGTTGGTAGCATGTTTTTTGGAACGACAACTACACCACAGCCACCTTATAACATAATATTCTGATTTATAACAATAATATTCCAAACTTTTGAATGCAAGTTTATATAAAGTCTTACACATATAATATAAACGAACATGACTTTTGTCGCCTGTGTCGTCTCTGACCTGTGTACTTATTGACTTTGGCTTGCGGCGCAACATCAGACAGAGCGATGACGCCTTTCTCCACATCACTGGCGGCCTCGTCCATCTCTATGAGCGCGTGCGGCCCCACGTTACCGCTGGCGTAGTTCGCCACGTAGATTGAATATCGACCTGTTCCCTACAGCAGCATGAAGGAATTAAAATGCAGTTCAGCGTGTGTGTGTGTGTGTGTTCAGTGTTAAGTGTTTAGTGTGTGTGTTCAGTGTGTAGTGTGTGTTCAGTGTGTGTGTTCAGTGTGTAGTGTGTGTTCAGTCTTCAGTGTTTAGTGTGTGTGTTCAGTGTGTGGTGTGTGTTCAGTGTGTAGTGTGTGTGTTCCCTACAGCATGAATGAATTAAAATGCAAGAAAAATTATAATATTTGCACAGTATATTCAATAAGGAGATGAGTAATTAAGTACCTCTCTGTCAACACAAGCTACGGAGCGTCCCGCCATGCGATTGGCCACTCCTCTCTTCATGTTGATGTCATCACCGAGCAGATCCTCGAAACGACCGTTACGAAATTTGAAAAGTTTGTCTGCATACGTCGCCCGACCTTCAAAGAGTTCAGTTCGGTTCAATTAGTCAGGGCTCGTTTCGCGGGTCTGTACGGGACACGTGTTTCTCTGCGTACCTGAGAAGGCGTTGTTGGTGTTGAGGAAGTAGATCTCCTCTCGGCCGTCTCCGTCCACATCGCAGGCCGTCACTCCGATGGCGTTTCCCTGCAGATCTCTCAGGGCGTAGTAAGGAGAACTACGCTCGTCCACCGCAATGTTCACTAGCTTGTTCTGGGTCCGGTCATACTTCAGAACCAGGTTTGGGCCGTTATACCTGACAATGGACAAAGAACCACAGCCTTAATGGGTGGCACTCATGAAACATGTCAAGAACATGTCCAGAAAAATATTAACGGTCTCATATATTATATTTTAAATAATAAACTTTGTAATCACCCTTATGGTGATCGGTGTTTGCTTTAGTTGAGCTCTTCTTGGCCCTTGACTTTTTAATGTTAGAAGGCAAGAGAAATACTGCGGATAATCTGTTTAATTTATTGCAATTTATTTAATGTGATTTATTTAT
This sequence comes from Scardinius erythrophthalmus, assembly GCF_964197995.2. Lineage (NCBI taxonomy): Eukaryota > Metazoa > Chordata > Actinopteri > Cypriniformes > Leuciscidae > Scardinius > Scardinius erythrophthalmus. The sequence continues at coordinate 44,439,934 of NC_138223.1, forward strand.
TTATCATCATCTAGTATCCTAGCTCACCATAATATAAAAAAAATACTATTATAATTTCATCTTATTAAATATATTATAATTTTATATTCATTTTGCAGCGAATGGGATGTCTGCGCTATCTTTGAGGAAAATATTATTCCTTTTCGTTCCTCTGCTTTTTAATTTATAGATCGATAGATATTAAAAACAGACAGACAGACAGACAGATAGATAGACAGACAGACAAACAGACAGACAGACAGACAGACAGACAGACAGACAGACAGACAGACAGACAGACAGATAGACAGACAGACAAACAGACAGACAGACAGACAGACAGACAGACAGACAGACAGACAGACAGATAGACAGACAAACAGACAGACAGACAAACAGACAGACAGACAGACAGATAAATAGATAGATAGATAGATAGATAGACAGATAGATAGATAGATATAAAAAACAAATAGATAATATGAAATATAGTTTTTTTAATTAAAAAACCAACAAGCAAACCCAGTCCAGGTGGAGTAATGTAAAGTAATGTAACATTACTTTCCATAAAAAGTGCAAAGTAATACTTTTTGGGGGTAACGCAATATTGTAACACATTACTTTTAAAAGAAACTTTTCCCAACACTGCATGACGCATGTCCAGAAAAAAAGAATGGTCTTAAAAATAAGCTTTAACATTGAAGAAAGTTTTTCCTTTCCTCTTCTTTTCAATTTGTCGATAGATAATATTAAACATAGATAGATAGAAGATAGATAGATCTTATGTTATGCTTGAGTTTCTTTACCCGGCCACCACCACCTCCAGATCCCCGTCTCCATCTACGTCTGTCACCGCCATCCCATAATTCAGCTGGGTGGGGTTGTGAAGAGCATCCGGAGGCAGAACTGTATCCGTGTTGACGGAGAACATGGGCTGAGCTTGAGAGAGAGCAGACAGACCCAAACCGAGAAGACACGTCCACCACATCCTCATCATCTCCACCTGTCAATCAAACATTCTTACAGTATTGAATAACAGTATTCATACATACAATATGAATCACATCTAATGTGTGTGTATGAAAAGCTTAATGACATTGCTTACACAGAAAATGAAAACATACATAAGATATTGCAATTTGATTTAAATTAAACTAAAAGAAAGAATAAAGGAGAGGATGCAACTCAGAGCACAAATATGTAATTTTGCATTAAAGAAAACAAACAAAATAACTTTCAGACAGGAACTATAAGCAAACCTAAGAGACGTTGTTCATGCATTTGAAAGCATTTGTTAAGCATGCAAGTCATCACCCCAAAAGAGAGACGTGTTTTTCTCGCTTTACAAATAAATAATAATGTGTCACATCCACTTGTCGTGGGTTATAGAGTGTACTTACGTTCCCAGAGTTTCCAACAGATGGCTTGACTCAAACGCTTGGAAAATGATGTTTGATTCCTGTAGTATATGCTGTTTTTTTCGGTCCTTACACAACTTCAATGCAGCCGCCTTACACAAGCGCTTGTGTAAGCGATTGTCCAATCACAGTCGAGTACTTAAAAAGCTGTGGAGGCTTGACCAATCACAAACCCGCAAGAGAAAAGAGGGCGTTAACGATCGGCATGCAGATGTACGTCCCTAACAAAAAATACATCCACAGACTTGAAATAAATTTAGTTGACTAAAAAATAATTATGCTTGTATGTCTTATTTATTTCTAATTTTGGTGTTTACTGTGAATATATAAAATGTTGCGTTTGAAAACACGTATTAAAAGTACTGATGTGGCCATGCCAAGGTCATGATTACAATGATTATGGTCATGATTTTCGCAGTTTAAGAACGAAATGATAAACCGTATTTATGATATGTTCGTCGCTCATGCATCTTTCCGAAACTACACTAATAAACTACAACTACCACTGAAGGTTTTCCTATTGTGTCGTCAGGACGTCCTCCTTACGTCTCCAAACATCCGGTCATGGTTTCAATGTTTCGGCGAGCTGAAAAATATTAAGATGTAAGTAGAATTTTAATGCGAATAATGCGAATAAAGCTACTAAAGCTTAACATACTACCCTGGAAGATTTTGCTGTTACTATTAGTACTTCATAGTTGTTTTGGTTTCTGAATCATGTTACGCTCAGTAAACGTGTGTTTATGGATAAATATGAATAACGTTCTGCTTTTTTGTTGTGGTTTAAGATAGTATGTAAAACACCGTGAAGTATACAACAGTAATCATTTTAAACAGTAGTATGCTTCATTGTTGTCACTTAACCTTTTGATTTTAAATTGCAAACACTGTCTAAAAAATATTTTGGAAAATATAATTATTTTGCATTTTTCATCCGAAATGTACGTTTAGGACAGATGTAAATAAGTCATAAAAGTGATGTTACAAAATCAAGACTTATGGTGTATGCAACACTGAAAAATAAAGAGCCAAGTTTTGACAAATATAGTATGCTATTGTATACACAGATAATTTATATTTAGTACACATTCTGCATACTTTGAGTAGTAAGTTAGTAGGCTATTCTAAACACACTTTCCTTACGCAGATCCCTATGGAGACAGAAGCATCCCAGCCAGAGGAGGGGTCCAAAACGGCTCCCGCTGCCCGAACTAAGAAGGCCACCATGGAGATCTACGTGCCCAAGAAACGTCAGGCTGAGAAAATAGAGCCCAAAGATAAGCCTCAGGCAGGAGACGACAAGAAATCCAGACCCAGGCCTCGGTACACCGACAAGGCCCGCAAGAACAAGAAGGATAAAGCCAAAGCGACCGAGACCCCAAACGGAGAGGTAAAACAGGATGATGGGGGACCAGAAGTGGGAGATAATAAAAACCTAAACAAGCAAACAGAAAAAGATGACACCAAAGCCAGAACTATGAATGTACCAGACACAAGTAGTGCACTAGAACATGAAGACATGCCAGAAGAGGAGGAGGAGGATGAAGGGGAAAACTGGGATTCTCTGTTTAATGATGACGGTGACTGTCTTGAACCCAATTTGATGGAGGGGGTATGAGTTACAAAGATGATTCAGCTGTGCTAAACACATTTTTTGAGTGAACTGTCCCTTTAATAATGACATAATTAATAAGACGCTGTTCTTCCTGTTTCAGATGTCCCTTGAGGAGGGCCGCAAGAAGGCGTCCACGCAGGACCCGCGTTTCGACTACTATAATTGGTCGCCAGAGGATGATGAAGAGGTGGAGCTTCGGGACGACGAACTGGCACACATCGTTGAGATTTACGAATTTCCGTCCGAGTTCAAGACAGAGGACTTGATCAGATCCTTCAGCTCTTTCCAGTGCGTGAGTCTCTGATCGTGAATCTGACGGCCCAGAAACGGCTGCTGTTGTTAATCGTGTGTGTGTGTGTTTACAGGCAGAAGGGGTTTGACATCAAGTGGATTGACGACACACATGTTCTTGGCTTGTTCTCCAGTCCGATCGCAGGTCAGTGCGTTTTCCTGATGTTGTGGATCGCTTTATGAGTCAGTCGCTGGTGGAGAAATGGTTTTAACTTCTGTGACGTAAAATAGTATCAGTGCTGTGAAAATGAAACAGAGTCTGAAGATTAAAAATATCAGTTTTAAAATGTTTACATCATGATCTGAGAGGAGCTTGATTATATGTCTTTACCAAATCCATTGTTGAATTTAGATTTAGAAACAGTCCATTTCTTTTTGGGAGGAGAGAGAGTGAGCCAATCAGCTGTAGGGGGCGTGTCCACTCATGGGAGAGGAGAGAGAGAGTGAGCCAATCAGCCGTAGAGGGCGTGTCCACTCATGGGAGAGGAGAGAGAGTGAACCAATCAGCCGTAGGGGGCGTGTCCACTCATGGGAGAGGAGAGAGAGTGAGCCAATCAGCCGTAGGGGGACGTGTCCACTCATGGGAGAGGAGAGAGAGTGAGCCAATCAGCCGTAGAGGGCGTGTCCACTCATGGGAGAAGAGAGAGAGTGAGCCAATCAGCTGTAGGGGTGTGTCCACTCATGGGGGAGGAGATTGAGTGAGCCAATCAGCAGTGGCGGGCGTGTCCACTAGAAGGAGAGTGAGCAAGAGGGAGATTTGAAGACTGTAGAAAGAGAGATGGTTGAGATTTACAAAAGAGAAAAGGTCAGAGGAATATTACTGGAAAAAGAAGGGTTATGATCAGGCAAGAGTTATTTTGGGGGGCGGAGCAATGAGGGGAGGGGTGTTTGTGTTGGGGTGTCGATTTCAAATATCAACAGTGTTTCTCAGAAGTCGCTTACTGCACCTTTAATCGACTGCTAGCTAATGTATGTTCAATACTTATCCAGCTTATTCTCTAAGAACTTAAATGTCAGTAACATCACAAACCAATTCAAAACATTCCTTAAAGGGATAGTTCACTTTGAAATTAATTTTTGATATGTTTTAGCTTACCTCAAGGGCATCCAAGATGTAGATGTCTTTTTTTCCACAGTAGTTTCAATTTTGATATTTTTAGGTCAAACCGTTCTTGTCTGTCAGTCATATAATGCAGGTCTATGGTCACTGTATCAAAACACAAGCACAGAATCCAAAATAAAACAATTCCCCATCGTCCAAATGAAACAATTCCCCATCATAAGTACACACTGATGGCCTAAGACACGAAACGAGTGGTTTGTGTGAGAAAACGAACAGTATTTATATCGTTTTTAGCTCTTGAAAACAGCACACGTCCAAATGGTCTGACGGCGCGGGCGGCTATAGATGTATACATAGATGTCGCATTGGCTACGGTTTCGTTCCAATGAACTGCAGTAGCGAAGGCGACATCTAGTGTATACATCTATACCCGCATAGATATATACACTAGATGTCGCTTTGCTACGGTTTTGTTCCAATGAACTGCAATAGCCAAGGCGACATCTATACATCTATAACTGCCCGCGCCGTCAGACCATTTGGACGTGTGCTGTTTTCAAGAGCTAAAAACGATATAAATACTGTTCGTTTTCTCACACAAACCGCTCGTTTCGTGTCTTAGGCCATCAATGTGTACTTACGATGGGGAATTGTTTCATTTGGACGATGGGGAATTGTTTTAATTTGGACTCTGTGCTTGTGTTTTGAGACAGTGACCACAGACCTGCATTATGACTGACAGACAAGAACGGTTTGACCTAAAAATATCAAAATTGAAACTACTGCGGAAACAAAGACACCTACATCTTGGATGCCCTTGAGGTAAGCTAAAACATATCAAAAATTTATTTCAAAGTGAACTATCCCTTTAAACCCCCCAAAATGAGAAACCTTCCCCTTTAACTGTGTGTGTGTGTGTGTAGCTCGTGATGCTCTGAGGATGAAGAACCCCATGATGAAGGTCAGGCCTCTCTCCAAATCATCAAACGCCACTAAAGCCAAAGCCCGCAGTTGCTCCGGTACTCATCCTCTTCGTCTGTTTTTTTTACTTGTGTTTGAACAGTTTTGGGCATTAATTATAATTGAATTAGTTGTTTCCGCAAACCTCAAACCTGATTTCTCTGTCCAGATTACCTGCTGCCGGCTAAAGAGCGTCCTCAGACGAGTGCGGCTCTGGCTCGACGGCTGGTCATCGGCGCTCTGGGCGTGAAGAGCAACCAGACCAAGGAAGACCGAGAGGCCGAGAGGAACAAACTACGGCAAGCCAAAGGTGACATTATCACTCTCAGCTGTTTTTATTTTATCTGCTAGACTGGTAAATACAGTTCTGAAAGATTTTATTTCTTATTTATTTGATCTGTTTTGTAATCAGAGCAAAAGCGTTTGGCCGCTAAGCAGCGTGAAGACGCCTGGGAGGGAAACTGAAGATACAGGTTTGTGTTTATATGAACTACAGTCAAACCAAAACTTATTCAGACACCAGATATCATTTGTGGGGTTTTTTTTTTACTAGTGTGTGCAGGACACTATAGTTCATTTATGTAAGTGAGGAGAGAAAAATAAAGTAAACCGTGACATATTATACCAAAAAATTCTTGATACAGTGAAATTTATAAAAAATTTGGGACCTAAAATTCTTCAGACACTTTGAGCTGATCATGTTTTGCTGAAGTGTTTTTTCTGTAATTGCTAATGCTCTTTTCACACACAGACTGAACTAAATGAAGCATTGCTTGGTGTTCGGTTGAGCTAAACTGGTATTATATAATTGTGTAGTTAAATTTAACAGCTGACAGATATTCAACCTAATTCATTTATGAGACAGTCAGAACAGAAGGATGGACAAAACCAGAGAAATATCAACTGATTTGATAACTGAGTTATTGTCATATTTTGTTATTTACCATTTTCTAAACTGTGATAATGTTGAAGTTGTCTGAACAAATTTTGGTTTGACTGTATGGAGCTTTTGGATTTTAAGCTTCAGTTCAGTTCTCAAAATCTTTTATCTCTGGGTCTGGGGTGTGAAGGTGCTGGACCTCGCGCACGGGTTTGAGAGACGCCTCCCCGTCTCAGTGGATCAGGACTACTGCCAAACCAGCACGGACTGAACCAAAGCCACAAGAACAGGGGGACGGGTTCATCCATGCCAAGTGTGAGACTCACACACTAACTTCAACAGGGATAATTTTATATGTTTCCTTGAGATTTGTCTTGAACTGAGAACTTTTCCCCATAGATGTTTCTGATTGTTTCCAGGTTTAGAACAAGCCATTTTATTGTTTTTCTTTTTTCTTTTTGTTGACTTAAACTAGATCACATCAATGTGAATTAGGTTTTCTTGTTTCAGTTTTCGTTCTTTGCTTCAGTAAAGAGATGTTGAGTCGAAACTAAGAGCTGATGCTGCCTGTCAGTTGTTTTTTATGTGGACTTTCTTTATCCCTAACTTAATCTGTTACACGTCAAAACAAAAAGTTAAAAAAATTACTGATTTTTTTAAATCCCATTTGGAATTACAAAAAAAATAAACTCAAAACTAATAATCAAGTAATCATTTTTTACGTTGACTTTTTGTTGTTGTTGGTAAGAGTGTGACATGAGGCTAAAGTCCATTGCTTAATATTAAATAAAATTATTATTAAATTAAACATTTTGCTTAATGCCAGTCGAACCTTAAGCACTTTCTAACGCAGAACGTTTTTGTTTAGTTTATTTCATTATTACTGATGTCAATATATTCTGTTAGCATTTATCTCCAAAAGGTTTTGTTTAGGTGCTAAATTGACAAAGTCAGTACAGGTAATTTGTTCTTGAACAGGTCTGTTGTTCTCTGTCGTCGGTGCACATGAATTCCCAGGTGTGATCTCAATAAAAGTGTTGAAATCTTTCTCTAGAAAATCATTCATATGAATATAATGTACATAACACTTGTGTTCGTCGGTTTTCCCAGTAAGTGTGTGCAATTCCTTAATAAAAGTTTAGGCCCGTTCATGGCGATAACGTTTTGAGAATAGGCAAGTTCGCACCACAACTATAACGAAAACTATCAGTAAATACAGTCGGAATCTGTCCTGAAACTGGTCCATTTAGAGGAAATCTTCAGGTGTTAATAACAACTGCTTCGAACTCGATGAGTAACCTTTTTTTAAATGCATTTGTTTTGCAATAAACAGTGTGGACGATAATATGGAGTTACGAACTCAGTGTTTCCCATGTATTGATTAATTTGTGTCGGCCCACAACAATTTCAGCTTTGACCGCCACGAAGAGATTTCAGTGCTACCCATTCATTCATTACACTGTGGCGAACTTCTCATAATGACATAAATGAAGAGTATTTAATATCGAGGTTTATTGCTGTCAAACAAACTAAAATCTAAAGCGCGAGAAGGCTTTGTGTCCTTATCAAAATACTCTGCAGGTGAAAACAATTTTTTACATTTGCATACTTGACAATTACAGCTTTTCACTAGATTTGTAATGAGATGCGTTTGTAAACTTGTTTTCCGCCAAAATAAAAGCTCACGTGTTTATCTCTTGCATGTATAGAAATGAGGACAAAACTAATTATGAAAGTTTCATTTATTTTTCCAGTGCATTTGTTTTACAATGTATTAGTCTAGTGTAATGTAGACAGACACTATCACAACTAAAAAAGAGGTTTGAGTCCTTGCACAGGCCATATAAGCCATACTATGTACAGAAAATTAGATGAGCTCAGAATATGAACGCTACACGTTAAGCATTTTCCTGTAATTAAACGCGTTGCGTTCATATTCTGGGCTCATCTAATTATTTGTACATAGTATGGCTTATTAATATAATGTTTACTGGGTTTGGTCTTTTACTATCACTGTCTTAGTACATAAATCCACATAAGTGTTTTTCCACATTCAGCGTTTTAGAGTGTCCCGTGTAAACGCAGCCAAAAAACTCACTCTGATATTCTGAATGTCCCTCCTGCAGTCCCGTAGATCCGAGGCTACAGGTTTACAGGATACTTAACCAAAAAAAAAAAAAAAAGACAATTCGTATTTACTTGCCCTCATGTCGTTCCAAACCTGTAAGACTTCGTTCATATTCGGAACTCAAAAGAAGATCTTTAAGGAAAACGCAATTTTTTTTTTTTTTTACCACAAAACATTAACCTCCAACGGCATTCACCAGGACACATGCGTGTTGTTGATGCGAAAGCAGTGAACATGTCAGGGATTAATGTTAATATTCTTGTAAATAAATTGGCACATTGATTGCGCAAAACAAAGCACTCGCCTAAAATTGAGGTTAAACCACTGGAGTCACAGGGATTACTTTAACGATGTCTTTACTACCTTTCTGGGCCTTGAAAGTGGTAGTTGCGTAGCTGTCAATAGGGGAACACAAAGCTTTCATTTCTTTAAAATGAAATTCATTTGTGTTCTGAATGAATGTCTTATGGGTTTGGAACATGACAATTTATCTTTGTTTAAATACAGAATATATGCATGTAAATTTTATACACACTTTTTAGAATACATAATGTTCGTAATTGTAATCGCAATGGTAGTGCTTGCTTTAGAAAATGAACTAGACTGTCAAAATCATTTTCAGACTGAACAGCGGTCATGTGATCAGATGAGGATTTTGTAATGTTTATTTTGTAGTTTTTAAAAACAAGCAGTAAAAAAAAAGCATACAATTTATATATTTATAACATCATGACTTCCAATAAATTGGGGTGGGGGAAAAAAAGAAAGAAGAAACCCTCATTTCACAGAGTGAGGAGCAACACGCACGGCATGAGTGTCAGTACCGGAACACACTCGCATTCACACAAACTCACAGACTGAAACGTCATTGATATCACATGAAAAAATTAATCACATAAAAAACCCTCACTGAATGAATATAGAGGAAAAAAAGTGAACACGTTAAACAATGGGAATGTTCCAGCTCAAAATCAAATTAAAAAGGACTAAAAGCAAAACAAATGCATTTAAAAAAAAAAAAAAAAAGACATGGTTACTCAGAGTTCGAAACAGTAGTTATTAACACCTGAAGATTTCCTCTAAATGGACCAGTTTCCACAAAAGACTTTTAAAATGAAAGAAAATTAATGCAAAACAGGAAGTGCACGCTCATGTGAGGAAGTTAGCAGAAGAAGCATTCCCTTGTGTTTCCCTGGCGATGAGTCACACTGACTGAGGAAGAGGAGGGATGAAGCGTTGGAGGAAGGGAAGGCAGAGTTTGATTTTAGTCCATCAGACAGCGTTTGTGGATCCGGCAAAGATCAGGAGGGGGAGGAAGAAAAAAAAAAGTTTGCAGAAGCCTGTACGAGGTCATACACAGATTATCTGGCTTCAGAAGACAGTCACACAGCTTTTCTGCTGGACACAGAGAGGGGTGGGGGAGGGGTGGGGAAGTAGAAGTCCGTTTCTGAGAGGAGAGCGAGAGGATGGAGGGAAGGACCGGACGGATGAGCTCAGGAACCGTGGCTTCACTGCGCCTGAAGAGAGAGCAACATCACTGTCAGATCACAAACCACACTCTCAACATCTTAAACCATGCCTTTAAGCTCAAACACACAATACTTAGAGTACAACTGTGCTATATAATACATATATTCATATGAGACGTTTCGAATTATGCTAATTTAATATACATTATTTACAATTATTTATTCATATAATAAAGCCGTTTTAAATTAACGATTATATAGAATGCTTAATTTTTTATATAATATTTAAATTAATATTATTCGTTGTTTATATTTTTAGTAGTGGTGGGCCGTTATCGGCGCGCGATAAAAAAAATATCGGCGTTAATCTATTCTCCAAGTTGGGTTGGGAGATGGCTCTACTACACAAGCTATGATGACGCAATCTACCCGCGGCTGCGAGGTAAACCCGCGGCTGCAGCGCATATTCGTCGTCATCTTAAGTAAACACGGCTGTAAGTGAAAGCTGCAACATCCATTATTTGGACTTGGTTCGGATTTAAGCCGTCCGACAAACAGCAGCAAACTATCCGAGTGTGTGGGGTAACGGTTCGGTAAGTTAACACACGACTAATCCGTTCTACCACCTCAAATTCAAAACGAAACTGAAATTGATATCACTGAATACCAGCGCGTGCGTATTATTCTCAATCCAATATATCTTAGTGGTGTAACGTTAACACATAATCTCTGTCTACGCCCGATTTTAAGAATCGTTGTTGTGTTTCTTTTTAACTGAAAAGACATCAGTTAGACAATATTATAACTTTAAATTTGGGGTTTCATAAGCTCCAAGCCATAATAAACATTAGACCTACTTAAGTCTCTGCAGCTAGTGAACTTAAATTTTATTTATCTGCAAAATTATGTTGTATACTTACAGTTTTGCACAATATATGTTCTCAAAACTACATATACCCTTTAAAAAAAAATAGCAGTTGTTTAGCAGGGTCTGTGTAACCTGTTCTGAAATGGTTTTATTATAATATACTGTATATCGTTATCGCAAGAGGCTGCAATGTATATCAAAATATAGATTTTAGGCCATATCGCCCATCCCTAATTGATAGCCTATAGTAGTTGATAATAACATAGGCCTACCTAATGTTGCCTACGGACGGTAACAGTACAGAAGTAACCTTTTACAGTCTATGAGTAGAACAGCTTTCTCAAGCAGTTTGTGATGCATTTTGGAAACAGGAGATGAGCCCCTGGTCTAATGCGCCACCTGGCTTGAGAAACCCGTTCTCAAAGACTTAGGCTACTTTTATAGTCATTATTTGGGTAGCACACATATTCTGAATGCCTTCGGCAGAATTCAAATGAGCCATTTTAATCTAGATTAATCTAGATTAATTTCAAAATGAATCTAGATTAATCTAGACTAAAAAAAATTATCTATGCCCACCTCTAATTTTTAGACTATTAAATAATAAAATTCTCATTATTAATAAATATAACACTTTGATGCGAGTTTTGATACTGAAGATTGGAAGTATAAAAGTTAAATTCTTCAACCAGACTTCAGAGTGCATTTCATCGGGTCAGAGGTCACTCGGCTCTCTAGTGAACACGTGTACGGCTCTTACCGGAAGCCAGTGATTATAGTTTATAAAGTTATAAATATGGATATTTCTCTTACAGAAACGCATCACTTCAGAAGACCTTTATTAACTCGCTGGAGCGGTATTGATTACTCTTATGATGGATGGATGTGCTTTATGATGCTTCAAAAACTCTATAGGCACCATTCACTCCCATTATAAAGCTGGGAAGAGCCAGGATATTAATACAAGTCTGATTGTATTCGTCTGAAAGGAGGAAGTCAAACACTTAGAACGGCTTGAGGCAGAGTAAATCATGGGCTAATTTTCAGTTTTGGGCGAATATCCCTTTAACATGAACATCTACTAGCCAGAAATATCTGTTTGGAGGAAACGGTTGTGCTTACACACACGGGGATCAGTGTTGTACCTGCTGGCCCTGCGGTGTCGCCCCGGGCTGTCCGGGGGCCTGTCCCGTCTGCCCGTAATAGGCCGCCTGCTGTCTGTAATACTCGGCCCACGCGGCGCTGTAGTCCGTCTGTCCCGCCGCTGCGGCTCCTGCGGCCTGAGCTCCTCCTCCTGCTGCCGCCGCGGGGGCAGCGCCTCCTCCTGCCGCGGCTGGACACACACACACACACAACAGATCAAAACACTGAACAGGAGTGATGCTCTTAACTAGCTATATACTACTTAGAGAGATTTCCTAAACAAACGGAGGCCGTACCCATCTTTTTGTAGTACTCCTCCCAGGCCTTGGTGTAGTCGGGCTGGGCAGTGCCTGGGGCCGCTTGGCCGGGGTCAGCGGGAGCGGCGGGCTGGGCCGCGGGAGTCTGTCCCGGCATAGCGCCTCCTCCAGGCTGCTGGTAGTACTGTGCGTAATAAGCCGCCCACGCTGCGTTAGGATCTGCTGCTGCTTTACCTGAGAGAGAGATTTTTTTGTAAATTAAACATTCAATATAATTGATCTATCCATGAGGTTTTCAGTTCAAAAGATTGTGGTCGTCTGCTTTTTTTTTTAAAGAAAACACTTATTCAGCAAATTTAGCAACAACATTTTTGCTTTTACCTTAATTTTAAAATTTTGTTTTTTAACTTTTAGAGAAACATTGCCTTGGCAACTAGTGGAAATAAAGTTGAACTAATTGTTTTAAACCAGATAATCCAGATATAGATATATTCTTTCTATTCATTAAATTCTGAAAAAAAGAAAAAAAAAGAAATTATATTTATATTTATTTATATATATATATATATATATATATATATATATATATATATATATATATATATATATATATATATATATATATATATATATATATATAAATAATTTCTTTCTTTTTTTTTTTCAGAATTTAATGAATAGAAAGAATATATATATATATATATATATATATATATATATATATATATATATATATATATATATATATATATATATATATATATATATAAAAAAATGTAATTATAATCCCTGTGACTTCAAGAACACATGATTCTAGGATGTGATGTGGACATGCACTCATGTAGATTTATCACGTCTATAATCCTCTATCAAGACTTTAAGACTGAAGGCATCAGTACAGAAGGACTCACTGGGATCTTGTGGTTGCCACTGCTGGTACGCGTTTCCCCAACCCTGAGGATACTGGCCTCCAGGAGGACCCCCGCTGGAGAGACAAAGAGAACCACCTTCAAAAAGTGCAAACAAAACTTGCAAAATTAAATATTAAGCCTTTCCCTGAAGCTAATGTGCCATGAAGGCAGTACTGACTGTTGCGGTCCACCAGGGGGTCCGGGCTGGTACGGGTTTGGGTTGTAGGGGCCCATGGGTCCAGCAGGGCCTGGCCCACCCGGTCCGGGACCAACAGGGCACAGGGGACCCTACGAAGAGAAGCAAACCAGTGAAAACCAGCAAACACCAGTCAAGGTAAAGGTGCAGTCTGTAAGATTGACAGCTAGTGGTCAAAATAGGTACTGCAGTCCAAATTAAAATGATCAGAGATCGTTGTTACTCCCGCCGCCACTCCTCCTCAGACTCGACGCTCACGCGGGTTACCAGTCCGAGGAGACGCAACAGGAACGAGCACAATTGACAATGAAAGCCGAGAAAACACCAAGTTAATGAGTTGGTTTATCCGAGTTTTAATATGCTCTCGTTCATTGATACATTTATAGATGGATATGCAATCCATCTGCGATATGTAGAACCTGTGATCTGACCCAGTTTGTTTGCTGGCTGCAATACGCTGTGTTTCCTGCCAATTGGCATCCCGAGGTGTCGAAATACTATTGGGTAAACTGGCAGTGGGTGAGATCACACAGACCAAAACAAAAACAGATTTTCCAACACGGAAACGCACATCTCAAAGTAAAATAAGTGGCTGTAAAAGTGTTTTTCAGAGAAACGAATACGTGAACTCACCCATACGTTTTCATATATTTAGGACACATGCTAACACTTTACAGTAAGGTTCATTAGTTAACAACATTAGTAAATGTTGAAAATATTAACTAAGATTAATAAAAGCTGTAGAAGTATTAAATTTTATTTCATATTAACCAATACGTCATTAAAATCAAAAATTGTATGCATTAACATTAGTAAATGCACTGTGAACTAACATGAACAGCTCTATTTTTAACAAAGATTAATAAACACTAATAAATGTATAGCTCATGGTTAGTTCATGTTAGTTAAATGTTAACTAATGAACCTTACTGTAAAGAGTAACCAACGTATGGTATTTTTATGCTCTAGTAGGGTCAAGAGTTACATCCAGCACCTTTAAAGCACAAAGGCGGTTCTGCTCATACCTCGATCTTGTCCTCGATCAGCTGTTTGGCGTGGTCGATCTGCTGAGGGGAGCCGCGGATGGTGAACAGTTTGAAGTTCGGGTCTCCATTGGGCGGCGGCTGGCGTGAGATCTCCACGAAGGCGCCGGTCTGCTGGTTGATCGCCTTCACGTTCTCCCCGCCTCGGCCAATCACGAGACCGCATTTGTGTGCTGGGATCGAGAAGGTCATCTCTCCGCCGGGCGGACCCCAGTTGCCCGGGCCACGACCCCTGCCTCGCCCACCCGGGGGCATGCCTGTGCCAGGAGGACCCGGCGGACCCTGAGAGACACAACCAAGATTAACTAGAGCACACGAGGAGGAAAACATGGACTGAGTCGTGAAAATAAAATGGTTTTAGTCTCTGATTTGAACGCTCTGTTTGAAGGGGCGTGTCTGCTGTGAGACTTCAGTGTAAACGCCCTCTGCTGTGATTGGCTGACATGCTTGCATATGAAATATCTGGCATTACATGTGGAACTCTCGAAAACTTTTACTATTACAGCTATTATACGTTTTTACTAACACAACTATCGAGATTAACGAATCGTGAGAAGTTTTTTTTTTAAGTATTTAGATTTATTCCCATCACATAAAAGGTTGCAGTGATGAGCATTGAGCAGATGACAGCCTGTTGATCGCGTGAATGAAAAACTTATTACAACGCAGCGAGTTTTGGCAAGTGTCCAGATAAACTCGCGCTGTGTGATTGACAGCTTGGGCGATTTGAAAAATTGTTCTTTGATCGCTTTCTGTATATATATTAATCACAGTTCAAGTAAGATTATTTTCATCCTACTAAGAGAAACGACGTGAAGTTGATCATTTAGTCACTGGCTGGATTTACTGATGCATAAACAGTATTGAACGACTTGAGAAAGATTATCTGTCTGAACTTGAACAATTACACATGAGAAATTCACATAACCCACTGGTTCTTCAGAGGCTCGGATAAAGGAACTAAAAAAAATACTCGTGTTCATTTGTACATCCAGACACTGAGCAACTGCCATGCTTCGCTCGTTTGCAAACCATGATGTCTCTCGAGGAAAAAACTATATCGCGCAGCTCGTATTCTCATGGGCGGGCCAAATTCTCTTTGCGGGCAAAGAAGAGAAAGGGGAGGTGACCTTTCCCCTTATGACGACACAAGGGGAAGATTTCTAGATTCTCCTGTCAGAGCTTTCATTTTCTCAAAAATACCCAGGGCTTGGTTTACACCCATCAAAACATCTGGCCACTGGGGGTCCCAGTGGCAGGCTAGGGGAACTCATATTAAGGTTAAAAAACCTCACATGAAGTGAAATTCATGCAATGGGACCTTTAATATTAATTTTAACATTTACTTATGTTATTAAAATCAAAGGTTGTATTTGTTAACACTTAATGCACTGTGAACAAACATGAACAAACTATAATTAACATTAACAGATTAATACAGACTGTAATAAATGTATTGCTCATTGTTAGTTTATGTTAGTTAATGTTAACTAATGAACCTTATTGTACAGTGTTACTGAGGAAGTTTACTGTATAACGTGGAATGGCACATTTTGGATGATTAAATCAAAAGTAGGGCTGTACACTATCAAATGGCGATATGGACCAGCATCTATGAATATTAAAGTGCAGAAAGACATGAATGAGCAGTTTAGTCCATTATATGGATTTTGTCAATGAGGACATGAACTTCATTCTCCAGAGCTGCTCTGAGTCTCACAAGAGACACACACACAGACGCACACGGAAAAAATAAAAGAATTTAGTGAAAAAATAAAACTGGATTTCATAATGGGACGCTTGTTGACTTGAGATTTTCTCATATGAAAAGCGCTTGATCTCTCACCCCTCCTCCTTCCTCTCGTACTCTGATGCTCTGCAGAAGCTCGTTGATGATGCTGGCGGCGTGTTCGCAGCGGTCAGGAGGACCCATTACATGAGCGATCTTATCTGGACCGGTGCCGTCATCTAGACAGACCAGAGAAACACTGTTAAACACTGTGACATCACAGAACACTGAGTGAGTCAAGAGTGTCCGAACAAACCTGGTTTAAACTGTATCCTCACACCGGCATCGTTCTGAATCTTCTTGATCATCTCTCCGCTTCGGCCAATCACGACGCCCACAGAGTGGCGTGGAACGGGCACCTGTCCAATCAGAATGAGACGCCGTCACTAGGGATGGGTACCGAAACCCGGTGTTAGACGGGCCCCGGGGCTAAACTATGAAAGGCTGCTGTATCGTTAAGCTCGGATGTTATCGGTTCTGCTGTCGGTACTGGATAAATTAAGAAAATATACGTACTACTATTCCTATATACATGAATGAATATATTATATATATATATTATATATCATATTATATAGAGCGAGAGACCCTGCTTAGTGACGATAAGGGAGAGAACTAATCTTTCAAAGGTCTGATTACACTGATATTAATCCAATTTTATTTTCGATTTTGACTTTCAATGATTGTAGAAAGATATGAGGTAAAACTATTAAACTAGCCGCATCTCGTCTAGCGCAGCTACTTTCCCTTCAGTTCTCCCAAAAACCCAACCTCAACGCCAGCACAAACCGTGATTGTTGTAAAATGCCGTTTCTACTGTTGCTAAATTGACGTGTTTGATAATAAAAAGAGCTATAAAAGCACAATAATCAGTGCAAGAGACGCTGTTTCCAAGGCGGCTTTCTGAGTGCGCTCCGAAAAGGACCGCAACTAGACGAGCAAACTATAGCAACTTTAGGCTGTGTGTGCGCGTCTAAATGTGTGTTATTGGATCAGCACTCGGTCTTAAAGTGACAGCCGCCATCATTGTGAATCAAACAACAGAAGGCAAAGAGAAAATCAATCACAGCTCTTGAATGAATAACTTTAGCTTTAATAAGCATTAATCTATCTACGATAAACTATACAGTGTTATTTTACATTTGATTATTAGATTTCTTTTGTAGGACATATTACTTACCTGAACAGTATGTTGACCCTCCTGAAATTAAAGCACTGATTATTGCATTTGTATATTTGTTTTATTGCATACTCATGTTATTTTTTGACCATGTGTTAGTACTTTGTTTTTGTTCTTGCTTATTGTGTCCTATATTAAACAAACTGCCTGCACACTGCAGCATAACAAATACGTTTTATTTTGTTAAAACATTGCTTTATATTTTGAAATGCATGAAATAAATATCTTTAGCAAAAGCTAATCGTTCTTAATTTTGCAATAAAAAAAGAATCGATAAGAATACAGTGAAAAAAGGAGTATCGGTTATAGTAATACCGTTAAAACGATATCCACCCCTAGCCGTCACACTGCAGCTTGTCTGGCGTCTAAATGCAAGTAATTTAAGCGACTGAATCAAAGACGTACCTCCATTCCTCCTCCTCCACCACCTCCTCCACCCATTCGAGAGCCGTACTCGTTTCTGTCGAAGCCAGGATGATCCCGCTCGCGCAGAATCTCCTGCACCATTTCACGCGCTTGCTAGAGAAACAAACGACAGACACAAAGCCGGAGAGTCAAAATCTAGCGTGCTTGTGAGAGGCACAACAGATGACGAGAAGATCAAACACAAACGGGTGAGAGGCGGAGGAAAGCGGTCACACCTGGACTTTGTAAGGATCTCCAATGATGCGCAGTGGTTTG
This sequence comes from Scardinius erythrophthalmus, assembly GCF_964197995.2. Lineage (NCBI taxonomy): Eukaryota > Metazoa > Chordata > Actinopteri > Cypriniformes > Leuciscidae > Scardinius > Scardinius erythrophthalmus. The sequence goes on from NC_138223.1 coordinate 44,457,805, forward strand.
TCCATGTTTGGCCCCTGAGAAGCGTCCTGAATCAGAATCATCTTCACGCCAGCTCGCTCCTGAAACACACACACACGTCAATACGAGTACAAGAGTTGATGTATTAAAGGGAGTAAATGGTCCAAAAAGAGAATTTATGGTCAAACACATGATACAACACTTTAATACGAGCTTATAAATATTGCTTGCATAATTGTATTGAAAACACACATCTTGGAGTTTCATTCTAGCACTTTATGTGATATCCTAAAATGTACATTCAAATAGGTGGATGGAAACATAGCAACCATAAGTCACACTCCCATTAATTAGTTTGGGTTGGTAAGATTTAATGATTTTAAGCTCAAGCTTAATTTGTGTGATCAAAAATACAGTAAAAAGTAACTAAAATATTACTTGTAAAACTAAACTAAACTAAACTTGTAAAAGTTTTATAAGTAAATAGTCTTCAGTGTCTAATGATCCTTCAGAAATCAGTCTAATATGATGATTTGCTGCTCAAGAAACATTTCTGATTATTATCAGTGTTGAAAACAGTTGTGATGCATCAAATTTGAGTAAATGTGTGAATAAAAGCCCATCTTAATTCTTAAAGTGATCTGAACTAAACCACTCATTCGTAAGGATTTATTTTGTGATCTTTTTATGAATGTTTAGAAGCAGAGTGAATATAATGGAGGGACAGAAATCTCTCAGATTTCATTAAAATGTCCTAATCTTCAGAAAATGAACAGAAGTCTTATGGATTTGGAACGACACGAGGGTGAGTAAATGTCAGAATTTTCATTTACGGGTGAACTATACCTTTAAATCACTAAAAGTTGTGCATTAGAGTAACTCCCTCCACACCTCTAGATTGAGCATGTCTGTCTGAACGGAGGCGTCCTAAACTCTACCTGCAGCTGTTTAATGGTCTCTCCTCCTTTGCCGATGATGAGACCAGCTTTCCCTGCCGGAATGATCATTTCCTGCATGTTGCCGCTCCCATTGGTCGACTCGTGGAAAGAGGGCGGAGTTCCGCGCCCCCGAGAGACGATGTCATCCAGTAGCATTTTGGCCTTCCTGCATGGAGTTCAAAAGGTTAAAACACCACCACACAGATTCACACTAGGGTTAAAAAAACAACATGTGAACTAGCCCAAACATACTGGATGGCTTCAGGGCCTCCGGTGAGAGACACACTCCTCTCTGGAAGACCACCGCTGTCTAAAAGACAAAAAAACAAAAGGCTCCGTCACGTCTCGCATTCATACAACAGATATCAGGAAAAACAAGGAAAGGAAAGAAGAAGTGAACAGAGGTAGAACAGATGTGTCCGCTTGACTCCTTTGAACCCGTGTTTGACTCGCCTGGAGCAATTTGAACTTTACAGCCAGAATCCTGCTGGATCTTATTGATCTGCTCTCCACCGCGACCAATGACTACAAACAGACACACACATCATTTACTGACCGCAGTAAAAAAATAAAATAAAAATTATAAAACTTATTGAAAAAAATAAATAAATAAACAGACCTATAAATACACATACCATAATATAATGTATAATACACAATATAATAAAACTAATAATTGTAAATACTTCATACTAAGGGTGCTCTGATTGATTTATCGGCCAATAACAGCTTTATATCGTTTGATCGGTGACGTGACAATTTTTCTATGCGCAGCTAAAATTGCTTGACCTCGTTCACCGGTCTGGCAGCTCTACCAGGGGCCTGAGGACAATAACTTAACGTCCAAATCCGCCAGATCAGCGATTGTGGTAAAATACAGTCTACTGTTGCTAAACTGCAGGACGTGCTCGATTATAAACTGCATTAAGCCACGAAAGAAAGAGATAGGAAAGTTATGAAAATAAGTTGCATGTGTAACAGTATATTGGATCCGTGCATTTGGTCTTAAAGTGACAGCAGCCTAATAAACCTGCTGCCGTCTGCTTCAATGTTAACTAAAGACAAAACAAGATGCAGTGCAGTTAACATTTGATAACTTTGTTGATAAAGACTGTGAATTGTCAATTAATGCTACTTTCATCTCCATTTTTTTCTTCTAAAAATACATTAAGGATAGTAGAATTATTTATTTCAGAGATCGGTCCCAAAAATCCTGATCGGAGCACCCTTAATATATACAGAAAATATAAAATTAAATATATACGCGAGTACTATTATATATAAAATACTACGTTTTATATAACTAATAATATGCGTATATATTGTATATAATTTATAAACCATGTTCATGTTATTGCAACTATAACAGTATAATGTACAATACGTTTATGCACATACAGGGGTTGTACAATGAAACTGAAACACTGGCCAATATAGTGCTGGTTTCATCTCTGCCAACAGTCAAATCTTGGGCTGTGGACAATATGGAGCATGTATTGTTCTCTGATGAGTCCACCATCACTGTCTTTCCCACATCTGTTGGGGTTTCAGTGTGGAGAAGAACCAAAGCAGCTCAACACCCAGACTATTGCTGCCCAGAGTGAAGCACCAGTGATGGTTTGGGCTGCAATATGGCATTCCCTACTGTGCTTGATGGGCACATCACTGCCATGGACGACCAAACCTTTCTGGAGGACCATGTGCAAGGGGTCTGGCCGCCATTGACCTAAGCTTGACCATCCTGCTAACAATTTATTTTTATTTTTTTCCTTGACAAGAATTGCCGTTTAGACGCAGAACAGTCTCTTTACAACCAATGCAAACAGGAGACCTTTCAGGCGCGCACCTCAACTTCACCTCAGTGGCAGACCGAAGAAAAATGAGAGCGTGGGTTCATTATATCCATGACATTTCAGAACATGAGTCTCAAATACATGCAAAAATATAGCCTACTGCTTTATACAATAAGGCATAAATTAATGCAATTTATCATCTGTAATTTAATGTTAAACAAAGGTGTGCTGTGCATTTTTACTAGCAAATAGGCACCAATTTCGCTATTTGGTAAATTACAATACAAACTGAAATAAAAAATGGATAATATAACTAATTTTACACCCTGATATTTGCGTCGCCGACTTCTGCCCTTTGCCATATTTACATTCTTGTATGGAACTCCTGCAGTTTATTTATTTTGACAACTAAAGAAGAACGTTAAACATTCAAGGTTTACTTTTCAGTTGCAAGTTATTGAAAAGGACCTTACAGTCCAATTCAGAATTGAGGAGTTCATTGAATATATAAAATGCAATGAAGTTGACTAATCTTAACGATGTATTCATCTGCATGTCTCAATCATAAGGATACAATAATGGATAAACTATCGGGGGTTTTAAGAACTAAGTTTAAGAACAAGTTAAACCTTATAGTAGCTGCAGTGTGAGCTTTTCTATGAGGAATACAAGAATTGTCATTCTCTCAGTATTGATTGAATTCACTCATCTCAAGCACAATTACAAATCAATTGTATTCAGTTGTGCTGTAGGCACTAAAACAGTCCAGTACTTTATAGTCACTCTTATTTTTACATAAAAATAATTGGGACTGTCCCCTAGTCGAAATTTGCATTAGTCAGTTACTCACAGAAACAAAAAAATAATAATCCACAGGTAGTGGCGAAGTCACGCAGTCCGGGTGGACAAATCGTTGCCGGCGGGTCCTTGTGTTAATACGGTACGTTGGGGAGGAAATCCAAACGATCACCTATCATCCATCGACCTCAAATATGGCTTGTCAAACATACAAGTAACAACTTCACATGGCCGCTCACTCTAACGTTAAACTAGATCAATGTACACTATATTCAGGGACATATCCAAGTGTTCGTGCGGAGTGAGGAAGCTGAAGTATAGCGCTTTACTGCATGACAGAGGCGAAACACCATTTTTGGTCATACAGATACGAGTAATTCATCATTTGTAAACTCACAACAAGAAACGGTTGTGCCTCTGTAAAATAAAGAAATCGAACAGGATGCGCTTTCAGCCGTCTCGGTCTCTGTGAACGGCAGTGCATCACAAATGAAGCAAAACTCGCATATCCTCAGACATGAGAAATATCTGTAGAAATAGTGCTGCACGATTAATCGTATCGCAGTCGCAATCGCGATGTCAAGCCTACGCGATTATATGACGCAAAATGCTGCGATTTTATATTAAACAAACAAGTTAGCGCTCTTAACACAATTAACGAAGCATGTGTTAATTTTTGGCATCCTTTGGCTAGTGTTATGATCCCGCTATTATTCATGCAAATGCTTTTAAACCATTCATGCGCGATAAGACAAAAAAGAACACGCTGTCAGTGAATGTCCTCCTGACACACACACATACACACGACCCACAGATAGACGCGTGCCAGTTAGGCCTGTCGCGATAATTAAATAACCGTCTGATCGCGATTATTTGATCTAACCGCGATTGTTTCAGACAACCGCGATTATTGCGCTCTTTTATAGGCCTACGGCACAAGGGGAGTCATGAACCAAAATAAATAGACAAGCACTAATTACGTTTTCTAGCAATATATTCAAAGTCATCTGAAGCCATTCCATAGCTTAATGTGAGGGACAGTAGTATATTTACATTGTTAAATTAAAGTTCACAAACTCGTCTGCAGCTGTCAATCATTCCGTTCAGCATTCAAACAGCGCGCGTCGTCCGGTTACGACAGGATACACGGTAAAACTTTCTCCAATGTGACATTGACGTTATAATGCTTAATCTGTAGATAAAGGGCTGTGGATTTGCATAAAATGACTTTATTTTGCTGGAGTTTTTTGCTGTTTCTAAATGACTCGCTTGCTACCGTGTGCCTACACAGCACAAGGACTACGAATTGGCATCAGACGCACAATAACTGGAGTTTAAAACTGTGAAGAAACAAATGATCAATAAACTGTTGGACTGATATACACTAGGATTTGTGCCCTCGACATTTCTTCGCTTTGTGCCGTGAACTTTTAAATGCGCACTTGTGCAGCGGCGCGCTGCGCACTGTGACTGCATGTTGCATTAAGCACATCATTCTGCACCCGCGATGCGCATACGCGCTTTGTTCCGCTCTGTTTTGAAGCATATTATCATGTATTGAAGCATATTACATATTATCATGGTTTGTGCACATTTGTTTTTATTAACATGTTTAGATTTTATTAAATTACTGTGCAGATGTTTTCAAAAATTACTTTTTGCTGCTGATTTATACACGCACTAAGTTTAATAAACAAATTGTCATAGCTATTGAATATATTTATTTAATATTTAAAGGTGTTTACTGTAATCTTACACTGCAAAATGATAACTTACAAAGGATTAAATTCATCACAATTATTTAATGAATGAAGCACAAAGCCCTAAAACAGACAATTACTCAGCATAATCGCAAAAGCCCTAACGCAGACAATTAATCGTCAAAGTCCTAAAACTGACAATTAATCAGCATAACTGCAATTATTTTTTTAGACAATTAATCGACAGCCAAATTTCATAATCGTGACAGGCCTAGTGCCAGTATTAAGTTCTTTCGCGGTAATACGAACACACATGTATGCCAAAATGAACGCGCTGCCTGTGAATGTCCTGACTGTGAAGCACAGAAAGACTCGCGCTAATATCGTGCGTGCGCACAAAACAGCATGACAGAATACAGTTCTCTTTCGAGCTTGAACGAACAATAACACACAATTATGCCAAAATGTCTTTTTGTCGAGTATCTTCATAACATACGAGTAGTCTTATGATGAACGTGAGGAGTTGTGACTCGTGAGAGAATAAGGCGCGTGTGAGATCCGCGTCTCTGACAGCAGCGGCTGGTCTTAAAGGGACAGTACACAGTAGCCACTAATTATATCTGTCGCTAAAGTTAATCAAAGAACAAAGGGAACAGAGAAAAACACTCACTGCTCTTGACTAAAGAACTTTTTTCTTTAGGCAGATTATCACTAATCTGTGTGTGCATTTATTTTCCTTGAGAACCAAGCAAGTTGACTCATGAAACCATTTGTTTATTATATCGAAATCTTGACCTCAATTATCGCAAGATGACGTTTTCCCCAAATCGTGCAGCCCTCTATAGAAAGCTTAAAATGTACTGCTTTTCTCTCTGTACTCCGTATGCAATGTGCATTTCTCTCTAAAGGCACGTCCAGAAGAGTCAGCATCGCATTTTTTTTTTGCAGCCAACACTGACTCGGAAAACACTAGTTTTTTCATAAATAACTAAAATGTCTCCTTCCGGTTTCTGTTCGACATTCAAAATCATTACTTTTGTGGCACTTTTGAGTGCGGAACTGGCAATATTTTAAACCAGGATATATTTAAGTAATTCAATTAATATAATTAATTAGTCTAATGGCATCAATGAACTACTACTAGTCGACTACAAAAATTCTGTGCCACCCTAGACTGCCAGGCCATCCCTATGAAAGTCTCCTGGCTCTGTCACAGGCCCTAAAGGGATGCCGTGTGTCGGCATGATAAGTCACAGCTAGACTTGTGACAGAATGGTTTGATAAACATGAAAGTGAATGCCCTGCACAGCCACCAGATCTGAATATTGAGTTTTGGAGGAGCGAGTCAGAAAACGTTTTTCCTCCAGCATCTCATAGTGACTAAGCCACTGTTCTGGAAGAGGAATGGCTCAAATCCCTCTGGCCTCTGACTGGTATCTGTCATTCCCAAGATGAAGTGATGCTGTATTGGCTGCAAAAGGAGGCCCTACACCATACTGAGTAATTATTGTGGTCTAAAACCAGGTGTTTCAGTTTCATTGTCCAACCCCTGTGTGTATATGTACATATATATGTATACACACCTAAAAATACAGCTTAATATGACCCTGACAGCGATTCACCTAAGAAAGTTCAGTATTGACCAATGCATGATGGGTAACAAACTTACTGAGCCCAACCATGCCGTCAGGGACTCTGTACTCTTCTGTGAGAGACGAGGGACGTACGCTACAGAGAGACAAAGAACAAAAGCAACAGTCATGAAAAACATAAATGCAGTGCGTTCTTATTAACTTTTAGTCTGAGGAAAACCCCTTTTAGAAAAGCTGCGCCATTGATTTATGTGCTTAAACACATTCAGACAGACATCTTTAGTCGCTGCACCACATCCAGTAATACTCTGAGTGTCCCACCATCCATTATGTATACAAGATGCCACCGTATGCTAAAAATAGTCCAACTTTTAAACGAGCCCCTGAAAACACGTCTGATCGAGTCAGTGGAAATTGAAACCAGCCTAAATATACAGGTCGGAGAGGTTATTCTGGCCTTCTTAAACCCCCAGATCTGTTTTTGTGCCTCAGACGAAGCTAACGCTAGTAACCGCTCTGTTTCGAGCAAACAAGCGGATGGTCTTACCTCTGCTGGGAAAGGGCAGCCAGCTGGGCTCCGATAGCTGTGGATGAGACGGGGATAAAATCATTGCTCTAAAAATACACACGCATTTTGTTTTTGAGAGTGTGTAGAGAAAGTAAAGGAGCTCATACACAAGGATGCAGCATTGTCCCTGTCAGACGCCATCTTCTTACTTTCAGGTTGCTCTGAGGGGGAAAAAAACAACTCAAGAACAGCTCAAACACAAACTCAAGAGAGTGGGACAGACAGATTAGGAGTGTGTCTCTCTCTCGCGGCCACCGTACCTCCGTCCTCCAGCGATCGCTTCTGTGACGCGAAGGGATAACTCTCCGATCCACCGTTATTGCTCATGGGGGGACCCGTAACGTCTCCACCGATCTTTGCTGCGATCTGGAAAACAAGTTGTGGCACCATATTAATAAAGCATGCTCAAATTAAGTTAATACACGAACCAAGAGTACTATAAATCTTGTTTTTGTACAGTTTTTTTTTTTAATACTATGATTATTTTGGACAAACACTGTTGTTTTAATATCATATTTAATAAATAATTGTTTTCACATAATTAAAATGCATAGGAAACAAACGTAAAAAAAAAACATGATTAATAAATACAGCAATCAATCTGCACAATGGTTTATGAAAAATACCGTAGTACAGCATCTAAAACAATAGGCACACTAGTAACCAGCAGATTTTGAGTACATAAAACTTGTTTGTTTGTTAGCAAATGCTACCATGGCGCTAGAATGTTTTAAAGGATATGTACCCAATAATACCAATGTATGGGTCCAAAACAGGGTTAAACCATGGTGCTTTTAGTTTATATGATACTACGACGACAATACGATGTTAACACGATGTTTTAAACACTTGCAATGGTAACTTAGTTGCTTAGACCATCGTGAACGAACCATGATGGTAACGTTACATGAATATGGTACGTTAGTCAATCTGTACCACGCTGTTTACCAAAGTACCTTAGCATTACCATGTGCTGCCGTTACTGGATCATATTATTCGATAATAAATGTAAAAACGACCTCGTATATATATTAGTTTAGCTCAGAATTACACGCGATCACAGCTCATGCTAACAGATAATTGTCGCGCACGCCGGCTCGTGTGTGCGCGGCCCTGCGCGCGCTGCTGACCCACAAACGCGGCCCGTTCGCTCCCGCACTGCGGATCACTCACCTGCCGGGCGCGTTGTACCGCGTCGGCGAACGCGTCTTTCTTAAGTACAACGGCTCCTAGAGCCGCTCCGGGCCCGGGCGGCGGCACCGCGCTGTATTCAGACATGCTGTCCGTGCGGAGGGGTGAAGTGTGCGGGATACGGCGGGGAGGTCTAGGCCGGGCGGAGGTGCGCAGACGCGGGAAGACAAGCGAGACAAACGCATGGGAGGGACAAAGGGCCTGCAGGTCTAAAAGAGCTCTCCTATAGGCGCTCGTGATGAGTGGCAGTTGCGACGGCCAATCAGAGAGCAGCTGGAGGCGGGTGTAGCTTGAGGATTCGACCGTTGAACCAATGAGTGGCGTCGGGAAAAAAAGACGTTATTATGGCTAGCTGACCAAACGCGACGTACAGTGCTTACCGCTGTGTGAGGGAGCCAATCAGCGACCAAGAGCTTGTGAAATAGACCAATGAGGTTGAAGGAAACGTTGACTGACAATGATGGACGTTTAGATCCGCGTATAGGCAGTTTAGGACCGTATAACCTTGTATTTTCTTTGGCATTTATGCGGTAGTGAAATGGAGTTTCCGTTTAGCAGAGAATCAGGGATGAGGTGATGTTATAATGATGGTAAAGAGCGTAAATGAAGACTCGGTACGATTTAGTTTAATTTAATTTAATTTAACATACATTCTCTTGCATGCATTCAGATATACTTTAGTTTCCCTTCAAAGAAAAAAATACACGGCATGACAGTAAAAAAACAAAACAATCACCATACAATGTTCTCTGTTTTGTTTACATCGAAATAAAAACAGTAGTCCGTGTCTGAATACACAAAATCACTGGAAATGAGAAGGCTCAAACTAGCGTTTTTTCACAGTTTCCATACTAACTTTGGGGAAATTTTGAGGAATAGTATTTTAAACTAGATTTGATTAGAAATGTAATTATTTTAGCTTATTTAAACTAGCCAGTTGCCTCTAGTTTACTCACTGCTGAATTAGGGGGAGGGGCATTCTCATTCTAGAGAGAACTTGATTGGCTACACCTGTGAGTGCAGGATGATGTCATCAATGGTGTTGGTCCGTTTTCTCAGGAGAGAAAGACTGGAAAATTTAAACATGTATATCTGCTGAAACTTTGTGTTGTTAACTGTTAGGAATACAGTAGCATATGGATTTAAAGAAACGAAAATCCAGTTTGAGACTTGAATGAAAGGTGTTGGATGGAAACCTGTGGGTGCAGATTCCAGGCAGGAATCTTTATTGCATTGTAACACATCCAAACAGTCTATCTGACTGATATATATCTGCTGAAAGTGGTGATAAAGTACAGAGCACATTGACCAAGAGGTGACCCTAGCAAACAGTCTTTTACTTTGTTCTATGTCTTGAAGAGTCAAAAATCGCAAAAATGAACACACACACTCTCCCATCCGTGAGTCCATAAGGCGTTCTGCTCCAAATTGTAGGCTACAGCTCCTCATTCATTGAGAGTACAACAGCTATTTAAACAAATCTCCAATTCATGTAAAGTATGTACTTCGCTGGTGATGGAAAAGTGTGAACTTCTGAGTATATAGTAAGACAGAATGCCATTACTGGGTCATAAATTGTGTTTTAACATCACAGATCTACTGTTTGCTTGTTAGCATTAACATCTAGCCAAACATACTACCTTAAAATTACTTTCGTTAATATTTAAAATATTCAAAAACTGTTGTGGAAATTTCGGCCTTGCATTCCTTGATACTTTTCTTCATCTGAAAGAGTCGAAAGAGAGCCATTACAAAAGTCATCTTGTAAAGGGTTGGGGAATATTAGCCGAAAAAAACATGCATGAATTCATGCACTGAAGAAAATTTACTGCAAGTATGCATACTATTATAATATTTGACATACTATTTTGCAGGCCTTATTCATGAAGCACAAGCACAATCAATTTCTGTGTAAATACATTTTCATAAGTTAACCAATTAAATGTGTTTAATGAATGATACCTTGTGTTTTGACACTATTTAGGGTGGATGGTTTGGAATTTTAGAATCAGTTAAACATGAGTTCCGGAATCTTCAGTTGAGAATTCCAGAACTCTCGTCTCATTGAGATGATGATGATGATTTTGGAACACACAAGGGTTTCAGCATTAAACTGCAGGAGCACAGCTGATAAAACACGTGTTTCTGGAAACAGAGGCACTTTCAGTCGTACTGTGAGTTGAAAAGAAGGAAGTTAGTTTTTTGTCCATTCCCGTAGGGTGTTCAGTAGTGTGTGCACTGGGTTACACACACACACACACACACACACACACACACACACACACCCACTAGGAGTGTAACAATATATTGTGTCACAATTTATCGCAATACAATGAGAAAAAAATTCAAGTTTTCAGAGTTTTGGTGTCAGTACTACATTAAACTGCTATATATAATGTTGAATATAATGTATAATAATGCAATGGGGGAATATTTGTGGGTCCAGATAATGCCAAATGTTTCTGTTACCAGTAAAAAGTCGCCTACATTATTTTAAATATATCTTGCCAGTGAAAGAGTGCAAGACAGAGTATTTTAGTATTCATCTAAAATAATTCTGTGTTTTAAGCTTCTGAATCATGAATATGTTTATTCCGGTGTCTTTATTGTCCTGTGCATTGGGTTTCCAGGACTAAGACAGTTCATTTACACCCACAATGTAATATAAAATTTAGCATTTTAATCAACAGCACATTTTTTGTTAACTTTTTACCATATGTCTTGGAGTATCGCAATAATATCGTATCGTGAGTTCAGTATCGTGATATGTATTGAATCGTGACATGAGGGCATCGTTACACCCCTAACACACACACACACACACATGCTCACACACACACACACACACACACACACACACACACACACACACACACACACACACACACACACACACAAGCGTCCATTTTACCGCGTCCAGAGGAACGTACCCTGTAAACCTGAATATCATGGTCCTGTTGAGCAACAACACACATGAAGAGCACATCATGAACCTCAGGAATTCAGGACAGCACCTCTTAGATTCTGCATAAACCAGTTCATCGTTCGTCCTCACATCCGCTGTTTTATTTTTGGTGAACATCACTCCAGTGTTCTTATATACTGTAGTAGGCATAAATAAACTCTGTCTTTGACCTTTCTTGTCCATTGTTCAACAAAAAAAGGTTTAATTGGAGTCTGTTTCTCCGCACACACACATGACCTGACTCTCTCTCTCTCTCTCTCTCAGGTTCCCACTCCCAGTACTTTCCTCATGTGCTCGTAGACGACGTAGGAGATGCTGACGGCCGGGATGACCTTGAGGAAGTTGGGAGCGATGCCTCGGTAGAGTCCCACCACGCCCTCCTGGGCCACGATACTCCTGAACAGGCTCAGCATGGACATCTGAGGAGCGCCTTTCATCGAGGCTGAGAGAAGAACAGAGGAAACAGAGTCTCAGACGCCAAACATCTTCAGGATCAGGCTTATTTTAGTATCAATAACACATTTCTGATACAGAACGTCAAAACTGCGAGAATACAGTCTTCCGTAAAAGTGTGGGGGTTTTTTTTGATGCAATGCGCAAAAAAAAAAAGAACTTCTACGAAATTTTGACTTTATTCTCAAAATATTATGACTTAATTCTTGTAATGTTTCGACGTCAATCTGAAAATATTTAGACTTTATTCTCGTACGGTTCGGTTCAGTACGTTACGGTTCAGGGCTTCCGTAAGAAACGGTGCTTTATTCACAAACGATGCGATATTCGCATATGTATATTCCTGACTTGTCTGTCTGTGCGTCCGTGTCTCACCCTGGGCCTGCATGCGTGTTCGGATGAGGGCGAGCGGGTAGGACGCCAGCTGTCCACAGGTGCTGGACACCGTCCCACAGCCCACCAGCACCAGGACACCCGGGTCGGGCGAGCCGTCGGTGTGACGCTGCAGCCACGCGTTCTTCAGCGTCTGAGAGAGGAGGACAGCGTGAGGAACAGCCTTTATGAGGGAATTATTCTGAGCACACACACACTTTCACACACGCACATACACATACACACACACACACACACCTCGTAGACGGCGAGGTCTATGCCCGCATACGGGATGATGCCCAGTATATTGGGCAGGTATCCTTTATAAAAGGCCAGAACGCCCTCCTTCACCAGGATCTGCTTGGCACAGTCCGCCGCGCTCGAATACTGCCCTGTTTTACGAAGAGTGAGACGAGTCTTCAGCACCTGCAGATCCACAGAGAGAGAATCGACACCAGGACAATATACTGATCAGGAGGCTTCAGGGAAAATATCACAATAGTAGAAAATAGAAATAGAAAATATCACCAAAGTTTTGGAAATGTGACTAGTGAGACCTCAACATACAGAGTGATCTTGATGTTTACTGTGTGCACTTACCAGCTGCCGTGTGTGTGTGTGTGTGTGTGTGTGTGTGTGTGTGTGTGTACCTACTTGACTATATTTTGGGGACAAATTTGAAAAGAAACTCATTTTATGGTCATCCTCATTTGTAAATCTGGTATAAAAATTATTAAAGGTTTTTTAAAAATGTAAAAATGCAGTAAGTTTTGTGTGATGGTAGGTTTAGGGTTCGGGTTAGTGGGTTAGTGGGTTAGTGTGTGTGTGTGTGTGTGTGTGTGTGTGTGTGTGTGTGTGTGTGATGGGTAGGTTTAGGGGTTGGGTTAGTGTGTGTGTGAGTGTGTGTGATGGGTAGGTTTAGTGTAAGGACACAGAATATACAGTTTGTACAGTATTAAAACCATCAGGTCTATGGAATGTCCCCATTTAAATAGTAAAAGTAAAAAGTAAACGTGTGTGTGTTTACCTCCATTGGGTATGTGTGTGTGTGTGTGTGTGTGTGTGTGTGTGTGTGTGTGTGTGTGTGTGTGTGTGTGTGTGTGTGTGTGTGTGTGTGTGTGTGTGTGCGATGGGTAGGTTAGGTTTACCTCCATTGGGTATATGATAGTTTGAGCTGTAGCTCCAGCCAGTGATCCAGCGACGAATCTCTCCTGAACTTTCAGAGTTCCTACTTCTTTACTGCCTCTCATCAAGCGCTTAATCTACACACACACACACACACACACACACGCAGACACACACAGACAGAAGTGGCTGAGCTTTGACTGGCCATCCACACATCTGAGTGTAGAAGAAAAAGCTGTACCTGTTCGTAGGCCAGGAACTTGATGGCCGTCTCGGGTGCGATCTTCAGCACGTTGATGCCGTTTCCCCTCCACAGCGCAGCGAGTCCTCCTTCCTTCACCATCGCCCGGAGCCCGCGCCACACGTTCCCCTTATCTGAGCTCTGCCCGTGCACCTACACAATCATTCACTATCAGATTAGCTTTTAATGCTTCAGTCAAACTAGAACACCCTGACATAATAACTGAAAAACTGTTGAGTTGCAGTCATATGACCTCCAGGGGTCACTGTGGTGCTGGATATAATATATTCACACAGAACTAGGTTTTTGTTAGCTTGTTGTTTAAGTCCCCCTGTAGTCAATCATTGTATGCCTTAAAACTCATCTTTGATCACCAAAATGACATCTTTAAACGTTTTTTTCATGAAAAAAAAATCTTCATGCCTTGAATGTAACTCTACACTCTTGTCTCATTTAGTATACAAGGTTCTATGAATATGCAAATGAGCCCCGCCTCCACTCACTCACGCCAGCTCAGAGATCCACTCGTTGACGATCACACGTTGATCTGATTGGTTACAAGGTAGTTTGTGACGTCAGAAACGCCAGTGTTTTTGAGACTGTCTTTGGTTCACTGCAGTTTTAAGGAGAAAATACTCAGCAATGGTTTCGACTTATGAATTTACACATGGTTTGTCTTAAAGCGTATTAAAAACACCACATAGACATCACAGTGAATATTCAGATCTGTGTTTGTGCTGACGCTGAGCCAGAGAGAGCAGTTGTCATGTATTAAACAGCTTTTCAACCCCACAGTATCATTATTTCTGTGTTACAAATATTCATATAAGTTTATAGTTCGGATATAAACACTGATGTCTACGGTAGCGATCAAAATAGAGCAAATCTCCTTTTGAAAGTAGCAGACATCCCAACCTGCACAAAGTCATTTCCGGGAGTCAAGACATCTCCAACGGGGGGGGGTATTCGGTTCTAATTAGTTCGGTTCGAGAAATCTCCAACGGGGGGGGTCTGATTAATTCGGCTCGAAAGTAGAGATAAAATCCCGAGGCACACACGCACACTAGCGCACACACGCAAGGTCTCTCGCTCCCTCTCTCTGCCGTGCGCGCGCTACGCTTGCGCGCTCTTGCTTCCGGGAGATTTTAACTGATTTGCGGGCATCAGGGAGCCGCTATCAATATGCGGGAGACTCCCGGAACTTCCGGGAGACTTGGGATGTCTGAAGTAGCATGGCGCTTCAAATAACGATTATATCAATTACATCGTTACACCAGTAGGTGGCGACAAGTCACTGTTAGAAAATGTAGTTGTCATTGAATCAGTCATTCAAGAGATTTGTTAAAAAAACCCGCTGTTTCATCCAGTAATGAAACCGATTTTTAAAAAATTATTAATTCAGATTAATTTAACTTTTTAAATAGCAATTTTACATTTTGTCATAACATCTAGCAAATTACATGTTATTTTGTTTAGTTTGTGAAAAATCGTCTATAATCGTGCAGCAATACTAGATTGTACTGCGGTAGCTACATTGCTAGCATTTCGAAAGCAAAAGTGAATCTCCAAATGGAAATCTGTCATGAAATTTGCATCAAAGATTGCCTAGATGTGTTTAATAGCCTGATGTTTTGTCTCACCTGCATAAAGACCTTGAGTCTGTCGAGCGGCGCTGTTCCTGTCCTGGACACTGATCCCGCCACAGCGCCTGCCATCAGCTGCCGCCACACGAACCCTGACTGCTTCTCCTTCTGCGAGAACTCATCCGGGACCGTCAAATGCTCTCCGATATCCAACATCTACACAAAACCGCATTCACACAATGGAGTTAAAGAAAGAAAGAGGCTTGTTTTGTAGTCTCAGCTGTGTGCGATTTGCTTCGTACCACCGAGTGTTTCCAAAACTGAGCGATTTCCTCCATGTTGTGCAAAGGGTTAAACAGGAAGTGATCTCGCCACTCCATCCAGTCGATAGTCATGGAATGGTCTTTGTCCATGCTGAATGAACACAATTTCAGAAGTATTGCATGTCACAGAATCACTTAAAGGCAATTTAAGGCACTTTACATACATGCTAAGCTCAAACACGCGCACCTTTGCAGTATTTTGGCAGCCAGTTCCAACGAGACGTCCACGCCGAGACTGTGTAACGACTGCTGGATCTCCTCAGCGTCAATTTCACCTACAAAACACAAACGCTAATAAGTATAGATACTAACATTGATGCAATAGCATAGCTGCTAACGATACTGTGAGGCTAAGCTAATAAGGATGTAAGTGTTAACAGTAATATCACAGCTGCTAATACGAGCTTAAGAATGATTCAGAAGCATAGATGCTAATGGTAAATTGAGGGTATAGATGCTAACAATGATGCAATAGCACTTACGTCACTTTTAGCATAGCCTCACAGTATCATTAATGGCTATGCTATTGCATCATTGTTAGTATAGATGCTAATGGTAAACTGAGGGTATAGATGCTAACAATGATGCAATAGCATAGCCATTAATGATACTGTGAGGCTATGCTAACAGTGGCGTAAGTGTTAACAGTAATATCACAGCTGCTAATACGAATATGATGTTTTAAAGCTTAGGAATGATTCAAAAGTATAGATGCTAACGGTAAATATTGGGTATAGATGCTAACAACGATGCAATAGTTATGTATAACAGTGATGTAACAGTGCTTAAGGTAATATCATAGCTGGTAATGCTAATCTGACGTTATAGATCCTAAAGTATTGATGCTAATGCTAATATGAGGAAATATATGCTAGCAGTTAAAAATCATAAAATCATAAAAATCACAGACGCTAATGCTAATATAAGGTTATAGGTGCTCAAAGTGATGTAATCGTATACATTTTAAGACTATTGTGAGGTTATAGATGGAAATATTAATATTTTATCTGTAACTTGAACAAAGTAAAATTAGAACATAAAAAATTAAAAATAAAAATCATAAAAATGTTGCATATTCTAACAGTGTATTAAGGTTACAGACAGATCAGTGTTGTTATTGTTAACTAAAACTATTAAAAATAAAGCTGAAATCAAATAAAATATAAATATTAGATGAAAAAAATTAAAAACTTTACCAAAAAAGTAAAATAAATGTTGCATTGGCAACTTACTGAAATAAAATAGTTGAAGTATTGCTAAAACTGAAATAAAAATCAATTAAAGCTAAATATAAATATTTTTCTTAAAAAGTAATCAAAATGACAAAAGCACACAATAAAATGACAAACTAAAATAAAAAAATGAAAACTAACATATAAAAATAAAAGCTACTTTAAAATATTAATAAATATTATAATAGAATAAAAATAATGCTAAAATAACAGAGATTCTGCCAGTAATGTGAAGTTGACAGAAACCAACCGTCATTGTTGCGGTCCAAGCTGCGAAACATGAGTTTGAGGCGCTTCTCGTGTGAACGCAGATACTCTGTGAACTCTTCGAAATCCAGCTGACCGTCGTGATTGATGTCTCCAGCTCGAACAACCTGCTGAATGTATGGGCATACAGAGAGAGAGAGAGAGAGAGAGAGAGAGAGAGAGAAATGGGGGGGGGGGGGAGAGGAATGCCAGGAAACATTAGGAGAGGTGGGATGAGGGGTGCAAATGAAGAAGAAAAGCACATTAAAATTATGCAAAGCCACCAGCCCACCAGCAATCAGAGCTCAGACGGTTAGTTTCTGACATTAACCCTTACACGCACACCTCTCGGGTCTTTAATGACGTCCTCCTCATTCATTTTTTTTAAGTTAGATATTAACCTTCCTAGTATTCCTCAATCAATTCATTATAAACAACATATCAAGGAAAAACTAAATTAAATTATAAAAGAGTTCCTGTTTTCCCCTTCATTTTGTATAAAAATTGTATAGGGTCGCTAACGACCCGAGGTGTGTAACAGTGTAAGTGTATTTTTTTTCTGCAGAACAATAAGGCCTTGTCCACACTAACACTCTTTCGTCTGAAAAACGCATCTTTTTCTCTCTGGTTTGGCCATTCGCATACACTGAGACACAGAGTTTTTTGCTCTCAGAGGTATTTGATAACGATGACATAAGTTTAGTCATGTGACGCATATTGAACCCATAGACATCTATATGCTTTATGCTTATTTATATGTTTAAATGCTTTTATGAGGGTTCATGTATGCGCAGTAAGAAGAATTTAACGTTTTCAGACATTTTAGTGTGGAGGAGAAACTTAGGGGCTGTTTACACCTGGCCACTTCATGCGTTTTCTCAAATCAGATAGCTATCCGATCGTAAAAAGACCAGGTGTAAATGCCCTCCGAAGCGCATTCGAGACGGATTTGAATCCGATCGCTCAAACCACTTCAGGAGGAGGTCTGGGCCACATTCCAGACGAAACTAGACAAGTGTAAATGCATCTGGTTGTTAAAACCACATATGTAAATTGTACTCCTCCCAAAAATGCTAAAAAAATAAACGTGTGAGAGTGTGTTATAGGCTATATGTGATGTTATAGCCAGATATGACGACGCTACTGGAACACGCATCACCGCAGATGAGCAGCTGAGCAGATCTAGGCTATTCATTAAGCCAACGTGCAAACTATCGCAAATCAAAGTGAAAGTAAGTCGAAGACGCTTAACACACAATCATCTTCATTAAAAGTAAAGAAACGAAATGATCTTACCAGGGCTGTTGCTGCTCTCTCTTATTGCGGTCTTTGATTTTGAAATTTTAGCTGATGATCAATAAAATGCAGCTCATATCTGTTGCTTTCGGTGACGTGCACTCCGTTAAATCTGCATATAGCGCGGGAATTGAAGATCGGATTTAAATCCGTTTCGCAAAAACACATTTATGTGACCAGGTGTAAATGGAATCGTTTTGATAAATCAAATAGCTATCCGATCTGAGAAAACGCATGAAGTGGCCATGTGTAAACAGCCCCTTAGAAAACGCTTAAAAACGCTAATGTGGACTGAGAGCGTTTTGAAACTAAAATGGCGTTTCCAAATCTATCCGGATCAATGTAGACAAGGCCTAATGAATCTTTGATGATTAAATAAGTGCAGTGCACTTTTATTCCACAAGGTGGCACTGTCTGAAACACTATGATGAAGTGAAGTTTCACTCATAGTTACTGCAGGCAGAAAACAAAAGAATAGGAAGAATCATCAGCAGAACTTGAAACTGCTCAGTGATTTATTGCAGAGCAAGCACTGAATGCAATCGATGGTGGATCTGGTGGAGAAGCTGCCGGCAATCAATAGTTGATTTTGGAGATGTTAATTTTAAGGATGTTTGAGATTGTGAATATGATCCAGATGCTGAATGTACTGGGAAATGAGCTCTGACGAGGACAGTGATGATGGTATAAAACATCTGATAACAAAATGTCCTTTATTTTATTCTTCCGTAATTGTTACTCTAATATCGGGAGAGTTTTATTAATCAGGCGATTTATTATCGCGACAGATAGAGATCCATCTCTGTTAGATATAGATTCATGCATTTAAGGGTTAATCACTGAATCTGAACATAGTTAGCAACTGAAAACAACAGAGAAAGCCAAGCGCAAAACAGTAGCCTGATAATGAGTTCTTAAAGGGATAGTTCACCCAAAACTCATTATTTACTCACCCTCAGAGTTTCCCAGGAGTAAATACATGGTTCACGTCCAATTTTTGATTAGGAAACTTGTATTTACGATAAGTCCAATAGCATCCTAGACAGCAACGTAGTGTCGGCCCAGATCCGGCCCACATCTGGACGCCGTTGAATCCATACCGGATCTGGGCCGACACTATATTACTCTCTGGGATGTGAAGGCAGCATAAATATTTCTGACATGATTCTATCCATAATTTCTGTGCTAGAGAGTTGTGGAAATAATCATGCATCTGGCTCTGAACTACGAATTAGAAGAAAAAAAATACAAAAGAAATTACAAACGCATGTTTTTTTTCAGGGTGTCGCCCCGTGACATGCAGTTCCCAGCGCAGCATGTCTGAACGAGTTTGACCTGAGCTGTGCAAACTTGAGGATTAGAGAGGCATTTCGCTGCAGGTCTCAGGCTTTTGGGTTTTAAAATCAAGCTCAATTTTATGGTGTCAGGACACTGTGAACAAACTGACCCACATTGACTAAATAATAAATCAGGATGCACAGGTTACTGTCGCTTTAAATCCACACTGGCACTCATTCCAGTGTTCAAGGCAAAACCAGGCCATTATTCCCACAATCTCTGGTATGTTATAGAGTAAACTGCCCTGTAAGAGAACATCTGCCAGTAATTTCACTCATTTAACTAACTTCGCCTCCTCTGTGGGTAGTAGACGTCTACACAATGTGTGTTGTTGTGTTTATTTATGTGAGCCAGCAGTCACATGGTATTTACTCTCACATGGATCGACTCCAAGACGCTGACCTTTTGCACACTCTACAGTCAACGTGTGTATTTCTGTGAGCATGCGTGTGAAGTTCAATACTTTCGTCTCAATATACATTCATCCTCATGCAAAATGCACTTTAACATTCAAAACCTCAACAAGCACGATATAACACTACAAAATCAAGTAAAAAAAAATCAATGACACAAGATGTTCGCAGGCAAACAGATCAATAACCTAATCAATCGTGCTGGACTATAACCTACAGGTTTAGAGTACAGTGTGTTGGTATATAAACAGCATGCCATGGAGAGATTAGATAACTCAGATTAATTCAACGCCAGTATGTGTGTCTGTTTTGATAACTTCTCATTGTTTTGTGTCCTAGGCCTTGGGTTTGACCTTCTGGCATTATATCATAGCAAGAAACAATTTGAGCAAATCACTAGACCAAAGTGTGAGCAAAAATAGTGATTGACTTGGCAAACCCCATTATCTTATGCTTAAGATCATGCACCGCAGGTGATGTGGGTAGACGGTTCACACACTAGTGCTGGATTATGTCAGATGGCAGGTGATGCTGATTTAGTGCCAGCGGGTGATGTTGCCCTTCCTCGGTTCCTGCCACTGACCTTGAGATCATTAACTATTAAGCTCATAAACTAGTTCATTAGTGCTGCAGGACATACTCTTATTATCTGCCCTGTTCCTGACCCCGGCCTTGGAAACCAGCTTTGAAGTCTTTCACCATATGAAGCACTGAGAGTTTGAGTATGTTGGTAAGTAGCCATATAATGGGTTATACTCTCACTAATGGCTCCAGCACATCTATTTCTAATCTAAGCTTAACATCAGACGCAAGTACACAATGTCCAGTACATGATTCAGGACGCAGCCTTTATCTTTAGACTTGAGCTGGGATGCCCCGCCCACTGTACATTGTGCAATCTCATTGGTCGGTCAATGAATAAATAAGCATCAAGTAGAATCTGATTGGCTGCGATTGTATCGCGTACTGCAGCATTTTCACTTTCAGTATGTAGACAAATTACGCTAAGGATCACGTGACCTGCTGGAGGTGCATGTTATTATCTCCAAATCTGCCATTAAACCATAAACCTGTCTATTCATAGACAGTTAACCTGTTCTATAAATAGGTTACTCTTCCGTTATGTCTGTGTGTGTGTGTGTGTATTGGGTTTCCTTTCTTCCGTACCTCCTCCACGGAGCTCCACGACACCCCGCGGGCGGCGAGCCCGATCCGCAGCTCGTTCACATCGACCCGCCCGTCCTTGTTCAGGTCCAGTTGCTCGAAGAGTTCGGCCCAGAGACGCTCGCGCTCGGGATCGGTACCGCTGTCCTGGCAACGCGCCCTCGTCCACATGATGATGGTGTTATATCCGCACGGTGACGGTCACCCGTGGAAACGCATCGGTCAAAAAGACGGAAGACCTTCGCGTTCAGCGCGCGTCCAAAAAAGGAGCTGTTCGCGAAATAAAACCCCTCGGGGAAACCAGACGGTGTGAACCAGCTGTGTGTGTGTGTGTGTCGCTACGAGAACCAGGAAGCTTTCACAATCATGAATACAGCTCTTCCAAGAAATCCACGCGAAATCCACCTGTTTGTATCCATAAGCACAGCGGTGTTTTAAAGGGAGCTGAAAGTACCGCGCATTAAAACATGATGAACGCGCGCGCGTGTGAGTGAGTGTGTGTGTGTGTGTGTGTGTGTGTGTGTGTGTGTCGAGGACTGCAGTGAGTTACTGCTGCCGCAACTCACCGATACAACAGCGGCTTCAGATTACACCCTCAGGAAGGGCTTCCTAACAGCATATGGGTGATACAAGCAGATGTGGACAAACTATCCTGAAGAATCAATAGAGAAACAGTGTTTAATCTGGACTAATTATTAAATGCAGCGACTTCTTTCTGAGTCAATCACCAATACAGATACATGACACAGTAGTTGCGCGATGAGGTGTTTTGTAGGCTATATATAAATATAAATAAGTACACTTAAGGTTGTCATTATAAATAGTAGGCTACTTTAAATTACATTAAAAAAGAGAAAAAATAAAAAAATACAATTCTATTTGGCATTTTTCATCAATGTAGCCAAATGTTCTTAAAACCAAGAATAAATCTCTTTAAGTTTTCAGCATTTTTATATTTATTCCAAAAAATAACTAAAGGCAGTAACAATTTAATCAAAATATTTTCATTTGTGACCTGATGTGCAGCTGTTCTTTTTAATAGTAAACTTATTTTCGGACCATCAGTCATCAAGCTCGGTAAACAACATAATTTCCCCAAGCTGATTGCTCACTAAACCCTCTGTCATCATGCTTTCAGGTCCTTTCAAGATTGATTTTGACTTGACAAAGTGGTGACTGATAAGTGTGCGTTGTTTACTTGCTTTTTAATAAGGCCATCGTTTTGTTAAAGGTCCCATGACATGCTACTTTTTGTAGGCTTTAATATAGGCCTTAGTGGTCTCTAGTACTGTATCTGAAATCTCTTTTCAAAAATTCAGCCTCGGTGCAGAATTATAGCCACTACAAGCCAGTCCCAGAATGAGCTTCCTTCCAACAGGCCGTTTCGGTGTCTGTAGCTTTAAATGCTAATGAGGAGGAGAAAGGCGGCGCAAGGTGGAGGGTGGGTGTGGCCTTGACCATCTTGCGCAACGGTACCGGTCCGTGCATGTTTACGTTGGAGATAGCAATGGCACGAGGACACGCAGTCATTCAAGCATTTCAGTTTGACCCAGAATCTGATCCGGATGGAGAAGCAACAACTCAGCGGTTCCAGCAGGACGTTTCCGAATGGTTAGTTTAAAATATTATGTCTGGATAGGGTACTTTATTCGGATGGTTTACAGTTATTATCATGTAGCTAACGCTAACCTACTGTTGCCTTTTCATGAGAGATCTGTAACATCTGTAATTTATCTTATTACAATTACATCATCAAGCTCTGCGATCTTGAAATGCGGATATCGCGCGCGCCGTATAACCAACAGGAAAACGGTTATCCAAATAACAAAGAAGTGTACAACACTCGCGTTACAGTGTGTGTATTCACACGCATAAACTGCATAGCTAATGTGACAGCCACATTCTAAGTGTAACAATCTAGGTAACCATAAACTGTAAAGCAACACACTTATATATCATTAGTTGACTTACTTGTCCGAGGTGTGTAGCTGAGCCAAAGAGAGTGATCCAGACTTTAGTTTCAGACGTTCAGCAAGCCCAGCTCTGTATTAACCCTTCGGTGTTCATTTGTAACGTTACATCCAATTATTGAGCAATTGTTATGCTTCGCTCGCTCAAAAGCCATGATATCTCTCGTGGACAAACTAAAATCGCGCGCGTTCCTACTTCCTTCCTAGCTCATTTTCTCATGGGCGGAAAATATTCTCTGGGCGGGCAAAGCAGAGACAGGGGAGGTAACATTCCTCCTTATAACGTCACAAGGAGGAGATTCAAGATCAGCGCGATTGAGCTTCCATTTTCTCAAAGGCAGAGAAAGATAGCAAAAGCTCGATTTACATCGATTGAAATTTCTAGACACTTGGGGACCATATACAGGCTAGGGGAACTCATATTAATGTTAAAAAACCTCAGAAAGTGAAAATTTCATGTCATGGGACCTTTAATTCAGGCTGACTCGTGAACGCGCACGAACAAAAAGAGGCGGGATTTATCGCACCGATAACATCCAATCACAGCGCGATGGAGGCATTGCCTCCTCTTTGACCCATTCATTCTCAATTACATCTTTAAACGTTTTTTCCTTGAATTGAAAATTATTCATGGCTTAAAATAGCCTAAATGTAACTCTACACCCTTGCCTCATTTAGTGTACGTGGTTCTATGAATATGCAAATGAGCCCCGCCTCCACTCACTCACTCAGCGATCCACTCGTTGACGATCACACGTTGATCTGGGGTGCGTTTCCCTAAAGCATCGTTAGCCAACTATGGTCGCAAGTTCCCTCGTTACCAATAGAGTTCAATGGACATTGCGATGAACTTGCGACCATAGTTGGCCAACGATGCTTTCGGGAAACGCACCCCTGATTGGTTACAAGGTAGTTTGTGACGTCAGAAACACCCATGTTTTTTAGACTGTCTTTGGTTCACTGCAGTTTTAAGGAGAAAATACTCAGCAATGGTTTCGACTTTACATGGTTTGTCTTAAAGCATATTAAAAACACCACATAGACATAAACAACATTAAAGGCTGGACTTTCACCACAGGGGGAATTTAGGGTTTAGGAGGAAGTGGGTTTGCATGGTTTCAGAATATGTTTCAGTTAATCTATCAGAAGAACCACAATGGTGTGTTAGTTCACACCAATAACAATAACTACATTAGCGTCGTCCACACCAGTGGATATGGCTCTGTTTATTTTAAGCCTGTGCTCGTCTGCCGCTTTAAATATAAAAAATAAAATAAAATCGTTCTGAAAGTGATTCCAACACTATGATTTCTCTGTGAACTCTGCTGTTCTTTACTATTGAAAACAACTTTTAGAACTAACTTCATATTGTTATCCTTATAGTTATCATCCTTAATGTGAACGGGCCTTAAGAGTAGATAAACACATCTAAAATAAAAAGATATCTGGTTTTGTGTGGTTAGATGGTCCAAACTGGTTGTTTATGATCATAAGCTGGTCTAGATGAGCTAAACTGCTAACCAATTTTTGATCTGGAGAGACCATAATGATCAGTCTGGTTAGACCTAGTACTAGTAGACCTCAAGAAAAAGGCTACTATGTGGCAAAAACCAGTTTGACCACCTTAAAGGGTGGATATTCTACCCAACTATTCTGACAATATTTACTCACCCTAATGTCTGCATATGACTGTCTTTCTTCCATGGAACACAAACAAGAAGCTATATGTATAAAAGTAAAAAAAAATAAAAATTAACAGGGACGGATAATATCAAGATTAATTTGTCATTTGATTGATTTATGTGAGGAACAGCCCTTTTTTTCTGAAACTATCCCTTTTGTTTGTTCTCAGTTTTACAGCAGTGTCTGAAAGAGAAAATGAAGCAACATGAGAACAATAATCTGTGTTTGTATGTGAAATAAAGCTTCACATACACACTCTGGGGACATCAAGGACTTATTTTACATCTTGTGAAAAGGGTATTATACACACCTTTGAATGCTAATCGAGCTCAGCAAATGTCAGTGACTGGAAACAAGCTAATCCATGAATTCATGCTAGGATCAGCACACAGATAACACACTGCACACCTGTTCCTTCAATCGCCTTTCCCGACACACATACAGGTGACACACACACACAGGTACACACTCTCTGAACAGGGCCGCTGTCAGCTGCTGTTCACACTAACTGTATGAACGTCAACACGAAGCAGTCATTGTGTTGTGTTCTCGCCCGACAGCTGTGCGTGTTGTTTTATAACCGCAGGATCAGATGAATGTCTCTATATAAGAGCAGGACGCGGGCGCTGGAGACGTTTGATCGTGTCTTCGAGGTCGGTTCTCAGGTCGAGCGATGTGCAAGGGGTTGTCCGCCATCCCCTCCTCATGCCTGGAGAAGTGAGTATCTGTGCTTGTGGAAACACAGGTTTTACTGCAGCATGAAATTGTTCATGGGTGTGAATTGAAAGTGTCTTGATGTTTCAGGGCGAAGGGCATGAGGGTCAAGCTGTCCCACCTGGCCGAAAAACAGGACTGGGTTTACAAACACAGGTAACACAACTGCACTGCTCTCATTTAAAGTCATTTTATGGGTTCAGGACAAGTTAGGCTCAATCAACAGCATTTGTGGAATAATGTTGATGATTACCACAAAAATGTCCACATTCACTCCTTTTCTTTACAGAAAAATCTTGATGTAAGGCCTGTTCACACTAATAACGATAACGTTTTATTATAAGCTTGTAATTAGGGTCTGTAAACTTTAAAAATAGCATTTCAATAATAAAGCCCACAAGATGTAAACAATATGTGTGTTAACATTATTTTAGAGTAAACAAAATTGTGTAATAACCTTAATGTATAGAGTTATACAGGCAACAACTTCTTTAAAGGCCTTAACCTTCTGGTGCAGTTGGGTCATTTTTGACGAAAAATTTTAACGTTTTCCCATCGGAATGGTACGAAACTTGGTAAAGGTTTTGGCACTTGCTATGTGAACACACACACCGAATATGATTCGAAAAGGTTAAATGGTCCTGAAAAGAATAGTTACGCTTATACTGTTCACAGTCAAAAAATGTTGACTGCATTAGAAATGAATGGGAAACGAGTTTCATCTAGTGGAAACGTCTGGTACTGCACCCGAACAAAATCTTACTGAAAGCTAATTTTTTTAGATATCAACGTCAAATTTGGAACACAACTTGTTTGGCTTTGACTTTTTCAGCATTTAAGAGTAAAACATACTTTGGAAAATATATATTTCTTATAAAAATTTTAAGTATCCTAGTATTTTTCTATGATTTACGACAGTTTAGTTGGTTTTCAGGTCTCTGCTGAATTGATGGATTAATATCATTTATAAATATGATTTAGTACCATAAAATCCAATTAAAAATACAAAATATTGCATTAAAAAAACATCGAAATAAAATATAAGGTAGAAGTACATTCATTTAATTGAGGAAAAAAATCGTTAATTGTTAACGGCCACACGAGGATCCAGACCGACCGTTAAACATGGCGAATGAGAACTTTGACGCAGAAATAGCTATTACATACTATTTAATATTAATTAAAATAAAAAAAAAAGTAAATACAAATGTAGGCTATGCTTCACGTTTCTGGAAAAAAAAAATATATAAATCCAGCGCCTCACCAATGACTTTCTTTGCAAGAAAACGAGGTGCGCGTCGAGGTCATTTTTGTGGTAATAAAATACTATCGATTGAGGTTA
Organism: Scardinius erythrophthalmus; assembly: GCF_964197995.2. Classification (NCBI taxonomy): domain Eukaryota; kingdom Metazoa; phylum Chordata; class Actinopteri; order Cypriniformes; family Leuciscidae; genus Scardinius; species Scardinius erythrophthalmus. The sequence goes on from NC_138223.1 coordinate 44,484,803, forward strand.
GCTACATTTTAAATTAATAAATTACAGTATTAATTTAAGACATAAAGAAGCTCAACAAAGTATTGTTTCTTCAGAGCGAATGAGGAAAAGCTGCCTCGGGACTTGGAGTCTCTGCTCAACAGCAAACGTGAGAAGACAAACAGTAGCTAAACTCTCACTTCTGTGTTTAAAACTGAAACTCTTCGGCTTCTTCAGTCAGTGTGCTGTTAACCTCTCTTCGGCCTCTCCACAGTGGGCGTCCAGGCCTTCCGCTGGTTCCTGCGCTCGGAGTTCAGCGAGGAGAACCTGGAGTTCTGGCTGGCGTGCGAGGAATACAAGAACTCATCCGGGTCCAAACTGGCGGGAAAAGCCCAGAGCATCTACAACCAGTTCATCAACCCCGAAGCTCCCCGCGAGGTGAGAGACGAGACCCCCGAATCAAAAACAAGTGAATTATTTAAATTAAATGTTTTAATTTTAAGCAAATAAGTAAAAATATATATAAATTTAAGGTCTGTCAAATCAATTAATCGCATATAACATTATTTTTTGTTTACACTAATATTAGTGTGTGTGTGTAGCCTATATATATATATATATATATATATATATATATATATAAAAAAAATTTAAATCAACAATAAAGAGTGTATTCATTAACATGGTAACTCTTTACAATAAGGTTCTTTATTTCTTATTTAACATGAACTAAGAATGAACAATACTTCTACAGCATTTATTAATCTTAGTTAACATTAATTTCAACATTTACTAATACATTAAAATCAAATGTTGTGTTTGTTGACACTTAATGCACTGTGAACTAACATGAATGATGAAGAGCTGAATTTTTATTAACTAACATTAACAAAGATTAATTAATACCTTAACAAATGTATTGCTCATTGTTAGCTCATTTTAGTAAATACATTAATGAACCTTAAAGTGTCACCATTCACTTTTTAATATACTTATTTATTAAAATGTACAGATAACATAATATTTATATGTATTACACATAACATGTACAATAATTTAATTTAAATCTGTATAATGATGCATTAATTTAAATAGTTTTACTTCAAATATGTATATTTTGCATCGCAAGATAATTTGCCGAGAAATGTGTAACAACGTTACACTGCAAAACATCTTTATGGTCCTAAAAAGAGGCTTGGTTAAATTGTTCTGAAGTGAACCATGAGCCAGACATGTTCTGGACTCTCAGCTGACGGTGAATGTTCCTCAGGTGAATCTGGACAGCGAGACGCGCGAGGGGTTGACGGGGCTGATGCAGGAGCCCACGCCGGACACGTTTGAGGAGGCTCAGCATCGCATCTTCTCCCTGATGGCCAAAGACTCGTTCCCACGCTTCCAGCGCTCCCTCAGAGTCCTGTGAACCCTCGGCTCAGGCTTTAGCTAAACTGCTGTCTGTCTGTAGAGATGCTGAGCCTCGCTCAGGTGGGGCGTAGTGTAGTAGGACATCAACTCTTCAGCCATGCTAAAACCTTGTGTAATCGCTCACTGTGCCTTTGTATGTTTAATCCTGGTGATTTAATAAAGTAACTTGCATCAAAATGGGAGTGGTGTGCAATGAAAGCAAGCTGTCAATCACACTGAGAGCCAATCAGTGGTGAGAAAATAAAGCAGAGAGGAAAACCCTCAGGGATTTTACACTCACAGACTAATGAAGTGTGTGTGGTTGCTTAACAGTGGAAAAACTTGCTCCGGTTTATGAGATAAACACACAAAGAAGGGAAAGAGGCTATAAAACCAGCATACGATCATAAAATCAAGCAGATTTAAGTGCTTGCCCATGACAAAATCACTGTCACCAGGCTAAATTTGTTCAAATGGATATATTATGAAAGGTCACAATCATTTTACAAATAACAGTCACAGGTCTCAAGGATCATGGCCTGTTGTATAGTATCAGTCAACGGGAAGTTGTGTTTTTATATGGCGCCATCTAGCGGCTGTATGGATTTGGCTGTTATTAGACGATCAAAAAAAAAAAAAGTTATTTAGATGATCCAGGAGCTGATTTTGGGTGTCCGGGTGTCCCGCTTTTCCCTGGGGTTTTCAGCACACTCAGTTTCTTATGAAGAGTCAAGCTGGCCTTCTGTGTGACTTCATGTTCAATCCTGTTCCTGATGGCCACCTCCAAACCCTGCACAAGCAATACATGCACTCCCATTACATCGCTATTATTGGACACACCCGGGGTTAAAAGGAGGACTGGGTCATGTCTTTACCTTCTTCAGCTTCTGCTGTTGGACCACTTGTGCTTTTTTGGGTGCGATGATCCTTCCTGGAACAAACAGGGCACTGAATACACTCACATGTGGCTATTTCTGAACAGTATAGTATTTATGTCATGGAATGATATAGTTAAAGTAGTAATAATAAACTAGAATGCGGTTCCGAATTCAGCAATGGTGATTTTACGGAGAAAAAGTGCGCATGCGCGTCTGCACATTAGCAAATGCGTTCACTTAGCACGCTGCTAATAAGGAGTGTCTGTTTAGCGCTTTTACGTCCAGAAGAACAGCGCCTCCTCAAGAACACAAGATGTTTACCTCCTTTCTTGAGTCCTTTCGGCTTTTGTATATGCTTTTTCGCTCCGACCCGCTGCGCTTTAAATTTCTGTTTGCCTTGCGCCATTTTTACAGTCTGATGGAAACCGGAAGCAGAAAGACGCAAGACACGAAATAGAATAAAAGTCTTTAAAAACCTCTTGAGTGAAATCTAAAATAAAAGTCTCTTCTGAACGACAGAATGGAATACCAGTTATGCTTTCTCAATTGTGTGTGTGTGTGTGTGAGAATAACAATCATTATTAATTAAATGTACGTTATTAATTTATTTATTTTAAACAACATAGTAAATGTATCCAGTAAATTAATTAGAAAGTAATATGTTTAATATTATATATACATATATATATATATATATTATATATTTTTATTTAGTGTGTATACGGTTACATACCATTTAACACTCGGATTTTAACTTAGTAAATATATTTAATATACATTTAATAATTTTCTGTAAATATGTCTAGACAGCTTGATAAAAAAAAAAACCTTAAAATAGCATTCATATTTTATATTACTTTCAGTTCATTATTCACATTGGAAGAGAATTATTTAATAACTTACGTTTACCCATGCATACAGAAAATGTGCATACTGTACAATGTACCAACTGATTAAAATGACTAACTATTAAGACTTAAATTTCATTTGATGATATGATTTGGAAACCCAGCCTGTAAGTAATACACAAAATCAGTGTTTATGTTCACCGTGGCTTTATTAATAATAAAAAGTGCCACATTTTAAAAGGTCAAGCATGCCACAATAGTTTCCCCATCAGTGTATTTCTTCTTGTTCGCAGCATCAGCAGCAGCGAGGGCCCGAAACACACACACACACACACACATTAGGCACTTCTACCCCACAGATGGACCGTTTGAGTCAGAAGTCGTCTTCGACACCAGATAAAAGGTTAGGCACTTTTGAACCAGACAGCACAGGTGTTAAATAAGATAATACATGGATTCACTCGAACACAAACCCACCGTCAATGACAAAAGCTCACAGCAAAACACCACATGATTTGAGAAAACACATTCACACTCTCCGTTCACACCAACCAATCACAGGCCTCCATTTACATAGATCACCAGCGGAGAAGAGGCGGGTCACATTAATACTGTGGATGTTAGGGAAGTCAAGTTAATGCAAGGACACAAACTTATAATGAAAGAAGTCTTCATGAAGAATCTTCTCGTTTTATAATTCATGTTAAATTACTTATGCATTATTAGGTGTTTTGGTCCTGGGAGTGAGTGTCACCGATATCTTGGCTAGTGTTTGTGCCTAAACCTGATTAACAGAGAAAGGCTTTATCTGAATTAGCTGGGGAGTGTGAAGATCTTCTCCTGTAGACACACCGGCATTTAAACAATGAGTTAAACATGAACAAGAATCCTCGACCTTTAACCCTCCAGAGCTTTAATACTTCAACTCAGTGACCCTGAACATGAAAGCCAAGAGCGGCCAGTAAAATCATAAGCATGTTGATGGAAAAACCAATAACGAGTCAGAAAAATGTGTTTTAAAACCCTAGTTCTCCAGTCGGCCGTCGTCACCTGAAAGCTTTACTTGAGAAAAACAACAACAAAAAAACACAGAAAAACATGATTGATCAATCAACAACAAAATCAATAAAAATAAATAGCCATTCTTTGATTCATCTGACAGTGATTAAATAATTCAGCAATATTCACAACAACACTAATGGGACAGGATTGCACATGAGTGGATAGTTGCACTGTAGTGGTGGCGCTGAAGGAGGCACTGAGGACCAACAGAACACATATTCCCCACAATGCCCAGCTGCGATTGGTCAACCACACAAGCTTGTCCTGATTTGGTCTCCACAAAAAAACTAAATGTCGGTCCCTCCCGGGCACGTCCTGTCAGTGTAGACGCTTCTACGTCACAGGTGAGCCTCCAGGCGCTTAAAAAAGTGCGTTCTCATCGCTCTCAAGTGTCACGGAGGTATTAAAAAAACAAACGAGAGCTTGAGTCCCGAGTCTGTTCACGCACTGACCTCACTTCCTGCCCAGGCACAGGGGCGGGGCAGGTCACCGTGACGGAGAGGCCTGATTGGCCGGGACGAGCTGTCCGTCATCACCTTTTCTGCTCCCAGATCTCCGGCATGTTTAAGTCCAAACACTCGAGAGAGCGCAGAGCCTGAACGTTCTCCGTGTAAAACGCCACGTCCACCATCACCAGCCTGAGAGAGAGAGAGAGAGAGAGAGAGAGAGAGAGAGAGAGAGAGAGAGAGAGAGAGAGAGAGAGAGAGAGAGAGAGAGAGAGAGAGAGAGAGAGAGAGATAGAGGGAGAGAGAGAGATAGAGAGAGAGAATTAATCGGAAAAAAACTCATCTATTTAATCGAAGATTAGAAGGAAAAAAATATTTAAATATATTAATATATATTATTAATACATTTTAAAAATATAAATAATGAAATGATAATAATAATAATAATAATAAAAAAAAATATATATATGAAAAATATATACATTTTTATATATAAAATGAAAAGGAAATAAGATTTTTTTAATATATATTGATTATAAATATATGTAAATAATATTTATATATTTTTTTTATTTAGATATAAAATACAGAACTACTACTGTGTGTGTGTGTGTGTGTGGATATATATATATATATATTTATATATATATACACACACACTGTATATATACTTTGTATATATATATATATAAATAAATACAAATTATACTATTCTTTATTATTATTATATGTATATATGGATTATATTGTGTATGTATGAATAAATATAAATAAATAATTATAATAAATAAATTATACTATTCTTTATTATTCTATATAGGGCTGGGTAAAAAATATCGATTTCTCGATTTTAATCGATTCTCATTTTTATGAAACAATATCGATTCTTAAATCCCAAGAATCGATTAGTCATCCTGTTTTCAGTTGATGAATGAATGGATCATTGTTGCGCACATCCCATCCAATAAATTGCAATAATCTTTGTGCTTTGTTATTATCGATATGAAAAAGTCTCAGATTTCAAATTACGTCCATTTTCTTACGAAATTCAAAAACATAATTACCGTTTTGGCGCTGTGGCGTGAGATCGCTCTGGCGCAGCTCAGCTCAAGAGAAGCAACGGAAGCAACTCTTCCGCCTTAATAATATCAGTTACAGCGCGAAAGAAACATGAATGAGCATCTGAAAGTGTGTTAAAAGGTAGAGTACAACTTATCGAAGTCCGTATCATGTCTCATGGAATCGCTCAAATCAGTGTTTCAACCGTGCAAAGACGTTAGTAAACAATGTCATGTAATGTCACATTTACCTCAGAAAAAAACATATCCACTGACCATAAACTCGTTAGTCAGCTAGGAAAGTTAAGTCTAGAGAGGAGCATTTTTCCTTGAGGATTTGTTTTCCTTGAGAAAATTTGCAATGTATTGTACCTGATATCCAGAATAATCGATATTGAATCGAATCGAATCGTAATCGAAATCGAATCGAATTGCAAGCTTGTGAATCGAAATCGAATCGAATTGTGAAATTTGTGTCAATACCCAGCCCTAATTCTATATATATATTAAAATTAATATAAAAAATAAAAATAATGTGTAATTTTAATTCATATAAGTAAAATAGTATTTCCTTTTCATATATATATATATTAATTTTTAGAATTCATATATGTAAATAATTTATATATTATTAATTATATTTATCATATTTGTAATTTTATATTTATTATATACATTATTTACACAAATATTGTTTTTTGCCTAAAATGAGGCCTATTTTTTGTAATTATATTAGGCTTTATGCTGAAGATCATGTTAACGGCAGGTAAGGTAATCAGATGATGAATGATGCGACCTGTTTTACTAAACACGCCAGTTTGTTGCTCATAACCCCTATAGTCAGAGGAGTTTCTCACTGCTGAACACACACACACACACACACACACACACACACACACACACTCACCCGTTCTGCGGTCCGCCATCATTGCTGACCCCCAGTCGAGCCAGCTGCCTCCTCAGATGCAGATTAAACCTGGCGTTGATCCTGAGGAACAGCATCTGCACACACACACACACACACACACACACACACACACACACACACCATAAACACCACGAGTCTGGAGTGTGACGGCTCAAACACTCGTCACGCGTCTCACCTGCGTCTGCTCCTCCGGCAAGAGCTCGTAAATGGCCTCGTGCATTTTGGCCATCTGTTTACACACGTTACGCAAACACGCCGACGGCATGGGCGCCTTCACCTCGTACTGCAGAGGAAACACACCGTTAGCTGATGAAACACACTAACGTCCAGTGCTGGGACACTTACTTTTAAAAGCATCACACTATTATGTTACTCCCAAAAAAGTAACTTTACTTAGCTACTTTTTATGGAAAGTAATGTGTTACATTACTTTTGCATTACGTTTTCCTCATATGGGCTGGGCTTGCTTGTTTTTTAATAACAACAACAACAAAAACAGTTCTATTTTTGGCAAATGTTAAAGGAGAACTCCGGTCAATTTTAACATTGAGCTCATTTTATTGTACATTTGGAGTGCTGTCAATACAGAGAACAACGACAAAAATCGGTGTTGCCTACACAAGAGTTATTCTATTTTTAAAATTTGCACCCTGTTGACTTCAATGGGGCAAGTACTAAACCTGCTTTTAGCCTCTTAACATCCTTGATGTGTCATTACAAGTGCACAGCCAATGTGAGTGATTCCTTCTGAGTGAACACGAGTGGATCTGACTGCAGAAGATGTGAAAGAAATGTATAAAAATGATGTTATTTAAGCCAGCGCAAATACCTCTGTTTACATCCTGTTTTCGGTTGAAGTCCAAAGTAGTCGATTGCCGAGTTCACGTGCATAGGTTTAGTTAGCTATGATCATGCGCGTGAACTCGGCAATCGACTACTTGACACATCAAGGATGTTAAGAGGCTAAAAGCAGGTTTAGTACTTGCCCCATTGAAGTCAACAGGGTGCAAATTTTAAAAATAGAATAACTCGGTGTAGGCAACACCGATTTTTGTCGTTGTTCTCTGTATTGACAGCACTCCAAATGTACAAAAAAATGAGCTCAATGTTAAAATTGACCGGAGTTCTCCTTTAAGGCCCTTTCACACCGAAAGTGAAACGAATAATCCTCAGGCTGAAGGAAATGCATATTCACGCCTGTACAGTAGAAACACACCTTTCAGCTTCTGCTGTTCTGGATGAAGAGCAACAGGATTCAGGAGAAGGAAGTTTAACACTCTTATTTCTAAACCTAATCTAAAGTCATTTTTGCTTAGTATGGTTGAATGAGATCATTGAGGGTCAGCAGCAAAGACTTTGGTTAATAAAGTGAGATTAAATACATAAAGTATATTTGTGTCATTTAATATAGTTAACTATAAGAGTTTTGCGTAAAATTCTGAGATTGCATTTTACTGTTTTTATTCATTTTGAGGAATACTGAATGTTTTCGTGCAAATGAGTAAATGCATGTTTAGTCTACAACTAAAATCACCATCATGTTTACACAGCGCACACACACACACACACACACACACACACACACACTCCACCTCAACATGAGGACAGGAGAGCTGTCAGTCAATTCATGTGAAAAAGTAACTAGTGTTACTTATTCAAGAAAGTAACTTAGATCGTTTGTTGTAAATTGAAAAAGTAATGTGTTACTTTACTAGTTACTTGAAAAAGTAATCTGATTACATAACTCGTTACTTGTAATGCGTTAAACACAACACTGCTAATATCACTCACTTTAGACAGAGCCTTCTCGAACATGCTGTCCATGATGGCCACTAGTTTGGCAGAGATCTCTGCGATGTGGTCGTTATAGTCCTGAAGAGAGAGTGAAAGCAGCTGTTAGCGAGACATGCTAGCGCGTACGGTTGGTGTGTGTGTGTGTGTGTGTGTGTGTGTACCTTGGTGATGTGGTCGAAGTGGCGCAGTATGCTGTACTGTTTGGGCTGCAGTCTGGTCTCGAAGTGCGCTCGGATCACAGGGATGTAGAGAACCACCAGCTGAAGACAGCGAGACGCCAGAGCTGAGGACACACACACACACACACACACACACACACACACACACACACACACGGACATGACTGTGTGAATGGCTTGAAATCTTTAGCTTTAAATCCACTGATATCAGCAGGTACATGTGCGGTTTCTAAAATCAAACTGACTTTATTAATTTTATTTCTGCAGGTCTTAAAAAAGGTCTCACAGTTTGTCCATACAGAAATACAGATATCCTCCCGTCCTCATTAAAGCTGAGCCATGAGAGTGTGTGAGTGTGTGTTTAGTGTGTGTTCAGTGTGTGTATAAAGTATTTAGTGTGTGTTGTGTAGTGCGTGTGTTGTTTAGTGTGTGTTCTGTGTGTGTGTGTTCATATAAAGCGCTGCTGAGCGAGACTTTACCCAGGTTTCTGGTGGTGTGTTCCGTGTTAAGTGTGTGTGTGTTACCCAGGTTTCTGGTGGTGATGGTCTTCAGCCCCACGACCTGCAGCGCTCCGGCCCCGAGCACCAGCTGGCAGCTCCGGGAGTTGAAGTGCTGTGTCGCCGCGGAAACAAAACACAACCTGTCAGTCAAGTGATGTCACACTGAAGGAAGTGAAGGTCACACACACACACACACACACACACACACACACACACACACCTTGAGGAGGTCGGTGAGGCGCGTGAGGATGTCAGTGGTGATGGAGGGAATGTCGTTCACACACTGGCAATACTCCAGAAACATCCGGATCAGCAGCAGCACCGTCCTATCAGAGGCCACAAGGTCAGAGGTTAAAGGTCACGAAGGGAAACTCGCCGGAGAAATGAAGTGCTGAAAACCACTCACCCGACCACAGCGTACTTCTGCCCGTCCACACACAGAAACTCACTGGGCTTCCGGTCCTCCGACACTGGGGGTTCACAAAACACACCTTTCAAACCGCAATAATAGGACGCAGGAATGTGATCAGGCAAATACAAAAGAAAATCTGGAAAAAAATATTTTGTCCTGTTAACTCTTTCCCTGCCAATGTATTGGATCATTTTTCTATTTAACGGCCACCAGAATATTTTGTTGTATGAATATCTGAACATGCATTATATATATCAAAAGAAAGAACAGAACCGCTGCTTTAGAAAACGCTTTATTCTAGTTTCATGCAGTTTTTATTTATCAACACTAGAATGTGTGTAAGTTTCATAAAAAAGCAACATTTGGAGCATAAATCTGAGAAAGCCACGTTTTTTCACACACTGAGCAACGCTTTCATCGCTTGTTTTCTGCTTCTTCTCCTGTGCTTTGACCAGGAGATTCAGCACTCTTTCAGAGGAGGTGTAGTAGCGCCCCCTATCCCGTATAACAGTCAAAACACTGAGAGCTGGAGAACTCTTGTCTATGGCGGGGAAAGAGTTAAATAAAAGTATTATAATAAAATAATAATAATTATTAATAATATATTAAATAATTTATTCTTACGGAAATCTACAGAAATGTATAAAAAGACATCTCTGAAAATATATTTATTATACTCAAGTTGAAATGATAAACTGCAAAAATATTTTTTGTGCGGTAAAATAAAAAATTATTTAAGAAAATAATAACTATTAATATTGTAATTCTTAATACTGTCAAAAATAATAATATTATTTTTGGTAAATAATTCATTAATACGGAAATCCATACAAATATGGAGGAAAAAAGTCACAACTCTGACCATGCATTTACCGAAATGAAATATGAATAATAAACTGCAATAAAGGGTTAAACCCGAGTCACCCTGTTGTACTGTACAATAAAAAAATACATTTATTAAACTAATCAAATAATGTATTTCAATAGTTGCAGGCGGTTTGTTACCCGTGTGTCTGCGTTCAGGAAGACTGATGCGTCCGTCAGCGATGGAGTCCACCAGATCCTGGAACTCCACAGGGACCTCGGCCTGCTTCCAGCGCTCGTTATCCAGCAGCAGGCTGCACACACACACACACACACACACACCTGAAGCATTCAGCTCTTCAAACTCTAAGGCCTTGTCCACACTAGTACGTTCTCGTTTGAAAACGCATCTGTTTCTCTCCGTTGTGTCCGTCCGTCCACACTGAGACAGCGTCTTTTTAAAGGGGGGGTGAATTACTGTTTCATGCATACTGAGTTTTTTACACTGGTAAAGAGTTGGATTCCCATGCTAAACATGGACAAAGTTTCAAAAGTTAAGTTGTACGTTTGAAGGAGTATTTTTGTTCCAAAAATTGTCCTTCCAGTTTGTCACAAGTTTCGGAAAGTTTTTTTCCGAGTATGGCTCTGTCTTACGTAAGAGAGGGCGGAATTTCCTTATATGGGTCCTAAGGGCACTTCTCCGGTAAGATCGCAGGCGCGCGCGCACTCGTAGAACAGAGCAAGAGAGTGAAAGCAGTTCGCCATCAAAGCGCCCTGCCCGGCTTTTGGGAAGTCAATGTCACCAAAGAAGTGTGTTTTTGGTTGCCAGGGCAAGACAACCCTGCACAGATTCCCAAAGAACCCAGCGTTAAGGAACCCGTGGATGGAGTTTGTTTTCCTGAGCATAAACGGAGTTGTGTAAGACTGTTGTTCCTGCATTTCGACGATGATTGTTTTATAAACAAAGCTCAGATCGGATTTGCAGATCGTCTAATGCTTAAGGATTGAGCAGTCACAATGATAAAGGTTCGGTGAGTAAAACTGCTTCTATTGTCTCTGTGTGTTGTTAGCTCGGCGCGTTAGCACAGCTTTAGCTTCGCCCACACGGCCCGCCCCCAGCCGCTCGTTTTTTCCGGAAAGACTCGGTACAGCCAATCTTTCAATTAAAAATATAATAAAACAAAAGACTTTTTGGAGATATGAAGGATGCAATATTACTCTATATGTACTCAAGATTAACAGGAGATTGAGTGAAAATGAGCATTTCACCCCCCCTTTAACGAAAAACAAAGCTTTTTGAAAACACTCTCCGGAGTGGATACATTTAGTGTGTTTAGTTTTACGCACATGCAGCATTTAGTGTTTTTTAGTGTTTCTCGTCCACACTGAAACGTCAGAAAGCGCTAGTGTGGACGGAGAGCGTTTTTTAATGAAGTGAAGACGCTGTTTTCAAATGTCTCCGGACTGATGTAGTCGTAGCCTAAAGCGTGGTGTGTTTGTGTGTACCTGAGTTTGGTCTTGCGCTCCTCGTGGAAGCGCTGCACGAAGCGGTTGGCCTGACTCTGCAGCGCCCCCCTCAGGCTCATGCTGCGCCGGACACACTCCTGCTCAGTGTCCTGGACGAACGACTCCACCGCCTGACTCAAACACACGAACTCCGCCGAGCTCAAGCGCTCCAGAGAGCCGTCCTGCAGAAACACACTATCAACTCCTCATCCTCATGCTTCCCTCGGCTCATTTTGACCCCAAATTCATTTTAAAAATAATAAAAGTGTTGTGTAAAGTGTTCATCAGAGGGGTTCAAGACCCTAGGATTTTTGTCGCACTTGAACCACAAAAAAAACCACTTTATTTTATAGTGTCCTTGTTACATATGTTACATGTACTTACCATAGTAATAACAATAAATTACATGCTACTAACCCTCAACCAAATCCTAATCCTACCCTACCTCTATAGTAAGTACATGTAGTTAAATTATTATACACAGTACTTAAATATGTAATCACACTGTAACAATGACATTAATGATAATTATTATTATTAAAGTGTAACCAAAAAACGTAATGGATTCAAGGAGTTTTGTGTTTGAAATTTAAAAAAGTAACAAATCCTTCCCTCACGGGTCAGTTTGACCCCCATAGGAATGAGTGGAATGTGAGGAATGCTTCAGCACACATAGAGGAACCTACAAATGCTCAAAACTCAAACTAAAAAAGCTAAAACTTGACCAAAATATTATTTCATAATGTCTACATTAGAGACATTAGAGAAATGACTGAATAGAATCATATAATATCATGTTATATGGTTTTTTTTTTTTTCACAAGAGGTCGGCAAAGACACCCGGTGTAAGATATTTTGAGCTGAATTAAAAGGGTTATGCATTAAATTGTGAGTTATTTTGAATTTAAGTTGAAAGAATTTGAGGAATGTGCTTAAATTACTATTTATTATATATATATATATATATTGATAAAATCTAGTCATTTAAAGGTTAATAAAATAAAAATGAATCAAAATGAAATAAAATAAACTTTCTGGACAAAAAAAGAATTAAGTGAAGTTAATTTCAGGGCTTCAGGTCATTTTGACCGGCGAGTGAAAGATGGAAGGAACTGAGTGATTTAAGGGTTTAAAGCCGATAGACCGACCGAGCCGGTCCGGGTGTGTGCAGAGCTGAAGCGTGTCATGCGTGCTCACCTTGGCTCGGGTCATGAGCACTTTGACGCAGCGATCGTGACACACGTCTGACGCCGTGTACAGCAGCTCCTGAACGTTATTGGCCACGCGACCCAACTCCAGATCAGACGGCATGACGTCCTCACTCCTGCCAGAGAGAACACACACGTTACTGATGCTCTCCCTGCTGCATTAGATCAGTAGACGGAGAGAAGACGGTCTTTTGTGGCTGTTTGAACACATTCGAATCAATCACATGAGTGTTTACACTACGAAAGTAATCTGGTTGAATGTGTTTTCAACTTCCTCTGAGGTGGTCGAGCTCAATACGCTTTAGACCCAGTTTACACCTGTATTTAGCATCGTCCACTTGTGATCCGATCGACCAAAACGCATCGTAATAACAGCGTGTTGAGAGACTCACAGAGCAGCAGCGCCCCCGGCGGGCAGGGAGGAGGTAGTGTTGTAGTTGTGTTCCCTGCTGGAGGAGGACTCGGTGGTGGCCGAGGCCGAGTCGCTCCCGCAGGCCTCGGTGCGCGTCTGTGCTCTCGCCTGCGCTGGAACGCTGCTGCGCGCCTCGGCTTCGTTCAGCGCGTCGCTGATGAAGAGTCCCTCGTGAGTGAGATACGCAAGCTCCGCCTCCCCGGAGTGATGAACTCCCGAGTCCTCCTCGTCCTCATGGGAATGATTAGCTGCGGGGGTGACGTCTGCTATCCGACTCCTCTGGCTGCTGTCCAGCACTTCCAGCACCACGTTACGGATGACGCTGAGCGTAGCCTGGAACAAACGTGTGTGAGTTATGCATTACTGAGCTTACAACGTTTTGACTGGGAAATGGAGGCTAAAGTTCAAGTTCGGCCTCCAGGATCTACACATATATCTCAAAGGTAATGTTTTTAAAGGGGTGGTTGCTTATGATTTCACTTTTCTAACTTTAGATAGTGTGTAATGTTGCTGTTTGAGCATAAACAACATCTGCAAAGTTACAACGCTCAAAGTTTAAAGCAAAGGGAGATATTTGCTTTTAAAGAAATTACTTTTTAAGGCCTACAACAAACGGCTGGTAGAGACTACACAACATTCCTCCCGGGTTAGTGACATCACCAACCCTAGAATTTACATAAACCCCGCCCCCTGAACACGATTTATAGATTATCATGACAGAATATGCTAATCAATGGCTAGAAGATAACTACACATAAGCTACATAAATTCATCAACTAACCATTCAGAAACGTCCTTTTGCTTCTACATGTTGTCACTTCTTCTTGAGTCTCTCCATCATTGTCTGACTCCAGTTTGAACATAAAAGGCTAAACGTTTTTGAAATGTTCAGTGTGTGTGAGGTAATCGGAGCTGCTAACACACACACGCACGAGCTGTTGAAGCTCCGCCCTCTGTGCTGGGAGCAGCAGCTCATTTGCATTTAAAGGAACAGACACAAAAACGGTGCATTTTTGCTCACCCTCAAAAAGTGACAATTTTAACATGCTATAAAAAAATATCTGTGGGGTATTTTGAGCTAAAACTTCACATACACACTCTGGGGACGACAGAGACTTATTTTACATCTTGTGAAAAGGGTGTTGTATTACAAATTTATGAAATGTTTAATTTAGTTTTACATTGAATTTAGCATGTTAAGGTTAGGTATAAATGATGATTATCAGAGCTTCTAGCAAAAGACTCTGGTCAGTCCTGTTTTACTGAAACTCTTAATGGCTCTTGGAGCTTGTGTTTTAGCAAGAGAATCCAGCCAGTCCTGTACTCGGGTCTCAGCATTTGAATAGATATGCTGAGTGAATTAGGATGGGCAGCACTCTCAGTCTAGAACAGGTTCCTAAACCTGTCTTTTTAGTTCCTGCCCCTAAATGTATATAAACTGTATGAGAACGTTCAGTTAGTCAGACTTTGGAAGAACTGTAGCCATGTCAACGCGAAGTCCTCAATAAAGAATAACTTCTTCAACGTGATCCCAAAAGTCTCCTGGTCTTCGATTCGGAGTTTACAACAAGGGTCATTATACCACCCCTTTAAAATGTATCCTTACCAGTGTTGTTCTTAACTAAAACTACTGGTTAACATTAACTGATCCGCCTGCAAGGCCTAGTTGACGTCTGCCAAAAAGAGGAGTGGAACTAGTCAATTTTGATGAAATTATGAATTATTATTATGTTTTCTATGCGATATCATGTCCAGACGATGGTCTATGACACGTATTGTCAGGGTTTTCACTGCAGTTGTTGAGTTGATTTACCTTGATCCTCTTGAGGAACAGGATGAAGTGTTCAAATATATCCAGCAGCAGATCAAACCACTGATGAAACGTCATCAAGCGCATCTGTTCATGAAATCTGCATCACACACACACACACACACACACACAGTCAGCTGTGATAAACAGTGCTGTGATATTCATACTGAACGGATGTGAACTCACTTGACAGTGTCTGCATCAATCTCACTGATCTGCGACACAGACTTCTCAACACACTGTAAGGAAAGAAAGAGAAATCATTCATCACTGTTGTTTTAAAGTGCCCCTAATATGCCATTTTAAAGGCTTCTAATTTTGTTTTTGAGGTCTCAAACAGGTTTACATGCAATCACAGTCTGTTGTGATTGGTCTACTCTGCTCTGATTGGCCAGATGACCCAGTCTGTTGTGATTGGTCTACTGTGATTGGTCTGCTGTGATTGGTCAGAATGCTCAGTCTGATGTGATTGGTCTACTTTGCTCTGATTGGTCAGATGGCTCAGTCTGATGTGATTGGTCTACTTTGCTCTGATTGGTCAGATGGTCCAGTCTGTTGTGATTTGTCTACTTTGCTCTGATTGGTCAGAATGCTCAGTCTGATGTGATTGGTCTACTTTGCTCTGATTGGTCAGAATGCTCAGTCTGATGTGATTGGTCTACTTTGCTCTGATTGGTCAGATGGTCCAGTCTGTTGTGATTTGTCTACTCTGCTGTGATTGGTCAGAATGCTCAGTCTGATGTAATTGGTCTACTTTGCTCTGATTGGTCAGATGACCCAGTCTGTTGTGATTGGTCTACTCTGCTCTGATTGGTCAGATGACCCAGTCTGTTGTGATTGGTCTACTTTGCTCTGATTGGTCAGATGGTCCAGTCTGTTGTGATTTGTCTACTCTGCTGTGATTGGTCAGAATGCTCAGTCTGATGTGATTGGTCTACTTTGCTCTGATTGGTCAGATGGTCCAGTCTGTTGTGATTTGTCTACTCTGCTGTGATTGGTCAGAATGCTCAGTCTGTTGTGATTGGTCTACTCTGCTGTGATTGGTCAGATGGTCCAGTCTGATGTGATTGGTCTACTTTGCTCTGATTGGTCAGATGGTCCAGTCTGATGTGATTGGTCTACTCTGCTGTGATTGGTCAGAATGCTCAGTCTGATGTGATTGGTCTACTTTGCTCTGATTGGTCAGAATGCTCAGTCTGTTGTGATTGGTCTACTTTGCTCTGATTGGTCAGATGGCTCAGTCTATTGTGATTGATCGACTCCTAACTGATTGGTCAGATGGCCCAGTCTTTTGTGATTGGTCTACTCTTCTCTGATTGGTCAGATGGCTCAGTCTGATGTGATTGGTCAGAATGCTCAGTCTGTTGTGATTGGTCTACTCTTCTCTGATTGGTCAGATGGCCCAGTCTGTTGTGATTGGTCTACTCTTCTCTGATTGGTCAGATGGCCCAGTCTGTAGTGTTCCCGTCCCTGTGCCTCACCTGCCGTACGACATTCTTGGCAGCGCGGATCATCTCGTCACTGTAAATGTCCAGGAAATCCAGCTTCCTCTGTCTCAACAGGCCGAAGACCAGAGACTGCAAACGATCCTGTAATAAACACACACAAACTCAGATGTGTAACCACAACACAAGCAGATCAAAACACCACCCATTATACAAGCTGCTGAGATTTTCTTGATTTGATTTCGAATTAAAAATTAATCAGACGTTATCATCTCTGCATTTGTTCTTTCATTACTGAAATTGAGTGCAATCAGCGGTTTGGTTGACTCGTCGGCGTGGGAATTAGAGCGACATCACAAACCTTTCCTGACGCTGCAGACTGCTTTGTGACCTGTGTGAGAAAATCCCACACTGTAAACCTCAAACCAACACTGACCCACATCCAACACAAACATGACTTGATTGACGGGGCACAGTCATGTGACCTGGTTTACTGGGCTGCACTTATTTCACACCTGGAAACTGGAAACCGCAGCTGTGGTCTGCTTGTGGGAGCGTGACGGTGCCACAACAATGACTTTTACTGGAGAGTTCAGTTTCGCATTTGCAATGGCATCATTTGTGAAACAATTCAGTGCCAATCCCAACACGCCTGGGTTTTCAGATGACGAAAACAAAGTCTTTCAAGTGAATGAGGTTTTTTTTGTTTTTTTTACACTACTGTTCAAAAGTTTGAGGTCAGTAAGATACGTTAATACTTATATTCAGCAAGAATGCATTAAATGAATCAAAAATGACAGTTAAGACATCATTTTACAAAAGATTGTTTTTCAAATAAACTGATATTTTGGACTTTCTATTAATCAAAGAAAATATGAAGCAGCAGCTCAGCCTTTTTCCACATTGATAATAAATGTTTCTTGAGCAGAAAATCCTCATATTAGAGTGATCTCTGAAGGATCATGTGACACTGAAGACTGGAGTAAATTCAGCTTTGATCACTGGTATAAATTACATTTTAAATTGTAATAATATTTCACATTATTACTGTTTCTACTGTATTTTTCCACCAAATTAAAGAGGCCTGATTACTTAAATAATTGTATAAACAGATGAACAGTTTGAAGTTGCAGTTTAGTTTCGATAAATGTTTTTTGAACTCGAGAGGAAGTTGTGCTTTGACAGATATGGTAAGTTGCCATAGCACAATGAACTCTGTTATTTCAGGAAATAAAACAACATTTGATTCCTCATGAAATGTGGAAGAGGTCTGACCTTCTCCATGACCTGAATGTCCTCCTCAAAGGGTCGATTGAGGTCGCTTTGAGCGTATGTGGAGAAATCAGCCACCATCATCTTATCGATCAGCCTCTCCATCTCACAGAGCTGAGAACCCAGATGTCTGCGGAAAGAGACAGAGGCACAAATAACAGGACATACAGTCAAACAAAAAATATTCAGACACCAGATATAATTTTGATATTTTTTACTAGTGGGTGCAGGACACTATTAGTAAATTTATGTAAGTGAGGAGAGCAAAATAAAGTAAACTGTGACATATTATACCCAAAAATTCTTCATACAGTGACTACCAGTAAAATTTATACAAATTTGGGAACAAATATTATTCAGACACTTTGAGCTGATCATGTTTTGCTGAAGTGTTTTTTCTGTAATTGCTAATGTGACCTTTTCACACACAGACTGAACTAAATGAAGCATTGCTTGGTAACTGGTTGAGCTAAACTGGTATTATCTAATTGTGTAGTTAAATTGAACAGCTGACAGATATTCAACATAATTCATTTATGAGACAGTCTAACAGAAGGATGGACAAAACCAGTGAATATCAACTGATTTGATAACTCTGAGTTCTTGTCATATTTTATTTCCATTTTCTAGCGAATAAACTGTGATAATGTGAAAAATGTTGAATAATTTTTGGTTTGACAGTAAATAGCATCGTCTAAACATCCTGATCTGTCAGGCCACTCTCTTCTGTTTCTTGTCAGCATGTTTCCTAGTAAACGTGTGTGTGTGTGTGTGTGTTTGCGCACCTGAAGCTGTGTATCCCCTGCAGTTCCTGCTGCAGAACCTCCTTGGTGGTGGCGATGAGCTCGAGCGCCCCGACGAACTCTGACGTGGAGAGCAGCAACTGCACCGTGGGCTGCGTCTGGTGCACCGCGGCCATCAGCTTCAGCTTATTGTGCAGTTTAGCGCAGTTGTTGCGTGTGAGAGCGTCCCGCAGCGCCCGCAGCGGCCCACGGCACATCACTCGGTCGATGGCGGCGGTACGAGCGCGAAGCTTAGCCACGGAGTCGGCCGTCTCTCGCAGCCGGTCCTGGAGCTCGTGCTGAGACGACATGGCGTGGAAGAAGGCCTCGGAGCGAAGAGAGATCTGCCGAGCGATGCTCACCTCCACCACGTCCAGATAGTGACTCAACTACACACACACACAAAGATGCACAACAGTAATGTTTTTTTCAAAGGCATGTTTCTAAAAGCTACTTAAATGCCCTAATTGAACTGTCAAAGCTAGGCCTTAGAGATGCTCTGCCTTACTTCATTTGTATATTTGCTATATTGTTTTTATTTGCTTAATTGTTCATGCTGTTTATATAATTATTTGACTGTTTACTAGTCTTAAATGTTTAGGTTTGCTTGGAAAAAATAGTAGAAATATTTACTTAAGCAATACCCAAATTGTTAATATTTATATAAAAAATATTGATATTAAAATTTTACATTTAAAATTAATTTAAAAAAAGCATTTTGCCTTTAGATGAATTAAAATTGTAAAAATATCCGGGTATTGGTAGCATGTTAATATTAATTAAAACCTTAAAAACTATGACCTAAAAACTTAAAAAAATGGTATGGAGAAATGTATTTATATTTATTGGTAGCAGGGTTACTACAATTAACTAAAACTAAAACCAAAACCATAAAAAAACATTTTTACTTGAATAAATGGTAACTGAAATAAAATATTTCTAAAATTAAAATATATTTCAGCTAGTTGCCAAAGCATAATTTCTCTTTTTTGTTTATTTAATTTGAAGTAAACTAAAGTAACTAAAATTACTAAAAATGAAATAAAAATGGACATATTTTTGAAAAAAATCAATAACTAATAAAAATGTAAAAAGACAACAAAATTAATATAGCTGCGAGCAGCGATGACGGGCCCAAGCCGGTGGCACCGCCACCCCGGTGCCTTTAGTTACCCTAAAGGAAAATGGAAAATAAAAACTAAAAACTAAAAGAAAATATTTAATAAACTAAAATAGTATCTAACGTTGATTGGTTCTGCTGATAATGACAGACGGGCACCTTTTCCTGTAGTAACCGTGACGACGCCACATCTCGGCTGTTCTTGCCCCCGGCGACGCTGAAGTGAGACCACGGCAACACGGCGTTAAAGGTGGTCGGATCGTTCAGCACAAACTCAGGCTTCATGAAGATCTGAGCGAGAGAGAGAGAGAGATGATAATGAACAGGCAAGGAAACGTTTGCCCTTTTAAAACTGTGGCCTCGGATTGAGAACAATTTCCCATTTAATTTTCCCATTGGCATTTAAAAAAAAAACTCTTCCAGTAAAGATGAACAACAACATTTCAAACTTGGATTTAAGACGATAAAATAAACGAAAAGGTAAAAGCCTGCGCGCTTAAATTCTCAAAAGAGAACGAACTTCTCGCCTCATCGTGAATGTCATAATACTGAAATAATGACTGTGAAATATTATTACAATTTAAAATATCTGTTTTCTACGTGAATATATTGTCAAATGTAATGTACTTCTGTGATCAAAGCTGAAAGTCTTCAGGGTCACATGATCCTTCAGAAATCACTCTAATATGATGATTTGATGCTCAAGAAACACTTCTGATTGTTATCAGCGTTGAAAACAGTTGTGCTGCTTCATAAGTGTGTGGAAACAGTGATTATGTTTTCAGGATCACTGTGAGTCTTCGGTCCTCACCTTAGGCACCTGATCCAGCTCAGCTCTGGCTTTATCTGCAAAACAAATGAGCCACAAACACACATTAGAAAACATTAGACTCATTCGAGTTCCTCCCCAGCTTAAGTAAGTTATTGTTGGATATTAAAAGAAATGTTTGTGTGCTGATGCAGTGCTGGTCAGTGAGGCGTACCGTGGTTATTGGTGATGGTGGGCACCGCCAGGTCGTCTTTGCTCTGGCAAACGTTCTTACAGCGCTCGTGAATCTTCTCCCTCTGAGAGACACAAACAAACCGTGAGAAACCCGCGTACCAGAGATGCCTTTCCAAAACAGATCTGGTGTTTCCGATCACAGAACCGGCTGACGACTAAAAACAGAAGATGTTCCTCTGAAGGAAACGCCGGTGGAAAACGAGAGTCATTTAACCTTCGGAAAACCACAGAGACAAACAAGCTGCCATCGCCTGGAGCCCGATAAACACGGGGAACACAGACTAAAGACACATTTCTCTGCTTTAATAGCCTCAAAGGCTATTAATACACCGTGAGATTAACAACGACACACACAGGTCTACACACACCGTGAGACGCTGAACCAGACAGCAAGTTTAGGCATTTTCTTGTCATCTAAAAGTCATTTATTCCATTTTTGCTTAATTTCGAAATTCCAAAAACGTATTTAATAGTTTTATTTAAAGTCCCCCTGTCGTGAAAATCAAGCTTATAATGTTGTTTATATGTATATGTGGTGTTTTTGATATGCTTTAGACAAATCATGTGTAAATTCATAAGTCGACACCATTGCTGAGTATTTTCTCCTTAAAACTGCAGTGAAACACAGACCGTCTCAAACACATGGGTGTTTCTGACGTCACAAACTACCTTGTAACCAATCAGATCAACGTGTGATCGTCAAACGAGTGGATCTCTGAGCTGGGTGAGTGAGTGGAGGCGGGGCTCATTTGCATATTCATAGAACCTCGCATACTAAATGAGGCAAGGGTGTAGAGTTACATTCAAGCTGTTTTAGGGCATGAAGAATTTCTTTTTTCAAGGAAAAAACGTTTAAAGATGTAATTTCGGTGATCAAAGATGAGTTAAGGGATAAAATGACAGACTACAGGGGGATTTTAACAACAACAGCACTTATTAGAGCATCATCAGCTGACAGTCACATGATGGAGAACGATGACAGTTCAGTTTTTTTCCTTCTCGCTCTCTCTCTCAATTCAATTGAGCTTTATTGACATGACTTGTACAGTATAGCCAAAGCATTGGCCATTACATAAGCAATGAACAAATAATCAATAAAGTCAATAAATCAATCAGTAAACAAATACATTTATATAAACAAGAAATAACAAGAGAATTTTTACATTCATTCAGACAAGATAAGAATATTTCTAACTATAGTAATTTCATCTCTCTCTCTCTCTCTCTCTCTCTCTCTCTCTGTCTCTCTCTCTCTCTCTCTCTCTGTCTCTCTCCCTCTCTCTCTCTCTCTCTGTCTGTCTGTCTGTCTCTCTCTCTCTCTCTCTGTCTGTCTGTCTGTCTCTCTCTCTCTCTCTCTCTCTCTCTGTCTCTCTCTCTCTCTCTCTCTCTGTCTCTCTCCCTCTCTCTCTCTCTCTCTCTCTCTCTCTCTCTCTGTCTGTCTGTCTGTCTGTCTCTCTCTCTCTCTCTCTCTCTGTCTGTCTGTCTGTCTGTCTGTCTGTCTGTCTCTCTCTCCCTCTCCCTCTCCCTCTCCCTCTCCCTCTCCCTCTCTCTGAATAATTGAGAAGTGTCACCTGAGCCGTCTCCTGCAGGTAGGAGCTGAAGTGTTCTCGGGTGATGTTGGGCAAGTAGAAGGAGGGCATGACGTCGGTCTCGGTGAAGTCCAGGCCCCACGTCTTAGTGAAGAAGTCGGACTCTCTCTTAGTCAGCCTGGGGTCGTTCAGGGCCGCGGGGAGGTTCACTTTAGAGTTATACACAGTCCAGCGGTGCTGGTCGGCCACGACAGACGGCCCGTCACAGAGGCCACGGCCTTCACCTGCACAGAGGACCACTTCATTTTACACTCACACTCTGAAAAATAACAGCTCTTTTTTGGCATTTTCACGAAGAACATTTAACATCCATGGAATCTTTCCATTCCACAAAAGGTTCTTTAGATTAATAAAATGTTCTTCACACTAAGAAAAAAATGGTTATTTTTTTAGAACTGTTCAATGAAAGGCTCTTCTGGAAATTGTTTCTACATAATTCAAAGGACTGGAGTCAATTATTCCGCTTATATTACGGTTTCCTGAATTTTGTGTCAAACAAATTGGAAATTTATCCTATTGTTTACTATATTTATTTGCTGGGTCAGTGTCGCTGTGGGTTTTGGTTCTTTTGCTGTTGTCGGCTGTAAGGATCTTTGAAATAACTAAAATCATTTGGTGAAGTGAAATGAAACTAATGTGATCAAGTCCCCCCTGGAACTACTTTACCCGTGCGTTTCCCTGAAAATACTTGCACACCTTAAAACGTTCGTCAACCTATCAGAATCAAGCATTCAACAGCCCCTGTAGTATAAAAGATAATAAAGTACTGCCAATAACAGTAAAGATAACTCAAGCACTAGCAAAATCCTCATGTCAGGATGGAGGCAGTGTGTCAACACCTACATACATCCTAAATTTCATAAAACACTCTAGCGTTTTCCAAGAGGAAGAGCATGTTTCCCAGTTTCTGAGATCTCACCGGTGGGCTCCTTAGGGCAGACGTCCGGGAGGGAGCGTGGGGTTCGATAGTGTCTGGGGGCCATCGAAGGGTCCCGGGGCTTCTGGAAGAGCCCGTCGCTGGAGCCGGCGCCTCTTCCTCCTCCTCCGCTGGACTGAGGTATCGGATTGGAGGACATCACTACGGATCCCTCACATATGAGGCTGACTGAAATGAGAACAAGAGAACGACATCAACATCCTGTCACGGCACAGGAAACACCCGTCTGTTAGGGGAAATCAACGTCTGATTGGTTCAAACGGATGAGAAACACACAAAAAAAAACTGTTCAGATTCATTGTATTTATCGCATATCAGCTCAACAGTCTATAACAAGGCAGATACAGATTCAACATTCAACAATATAATATAAAAGTATAATCAAGAGAAACACTTTATAGTATTATATACAACTCTAAAAAAAAAAAAAAAAAAAAAAAAAAGATCCTTTAAAGTGATAGTTCACCCAAAAATGAAAATTAGCCCATAATTTACTCACTCTCAAGCCATCCTAGGTGTAGCCTATATGACTATCTTCGTTTAGAAGAATAAAATCAGAGTTAGCCAATATTAAAAAATGTCCTGGCTCTTCCAAGATTTATAATGGCATTGAATGGCCATTTCTGTTTTAAAATCCATAAAAGTGCATCCATACATGATAACTGCATCTATCCATCATAAAACTGCATCTATCCATCATAAAACTGCATCTATCCATCATAAAAGTGCATTTATCCATCATAAAAGTGCATCTATCATCATAAAAGTGCATCTATCCATCATAAAAGTGAATCTATCCATCATAAAAGTGCATTTATCCATCATAAAAGTACATCTATCCATCATAAAAGTGCATTTATCCATCATAAAAGTGCCTCTATACATCATAAAAGTGCATCTATCATCATAAAAGTGCATCTATCCATCATAAAAGTGCATCTATCCATCATAAAAGTGCATCTATCATCATAAAAGTGCATCTATCATCATAAAAGTGCATCTATCCATGATAAAAGTGCATCTATCCATGATAAAAGTGCATCTATCATCATAAAAGTGCATTTATCCATCATAAAAGTGCCTCTATCCATCATAAAAGTGCATCTATCCATCATAAGTGCATTTATCCATCATAAAAGTGCCTCTATCCATCATAAAAGTGCATTTATCCATCATAAAAGTGCCTCTATCCATCATAAAAGTGCATCTATCATCATAAAAGTGCATCTATCCATCATAAAAGTGCATTTCTCCATCATAAAAGTGCCTCTAT
Source organism: Scardinius erythrophthalmus (assembly GCF_964197995.2). Lineage (NCBI taxonomy): Eukaryota > Metazoa > Chordata > Actinopteri > Cypriniformes > Leuciscidae > Scardinius > Scardinius erythrophthalmus. Next base: position 44,509,428 of record NC_138223.1, read on the forward strand.
CCATCATAAAAGTGCATTTATCCATCATAAAAGTGCCTCTATCCATCATAAAAGTGCATCTATCATCATAAAAGTGCATCTATCCATCATAAAAGTGCATCTACCTGTATCCATCATAAAAGTGCATTTATCCATCATAAAAGTGCATCTATCCATCATAAAAGTGCATTTATCCATCATAAAAGTGCCTCTATCCATCATAAAAGTGCATCTATCATCATAAAAGTGCATCTATCATCATAAAAGTGCATCTATCCATCATAAAAGTGCATCTATCATCATAAAAGTGCATCTATCATCATAAAAGTGCATCTATCCATGATAAAAGTGCATCTATCATCATAAAAGTGCATCTATCCATCATAAAAGTGCATCTAGGGTAAACGTACCTATTAAGCTCACCAAAATCTACATTGAGACATTTTTAGTGCACAAGATATTGGTTTTAGTACAAGAAGTTATTTTAAAATAAAATATTAATCTCTCACACTATAATATTTCATTTTATTTTAAATGACAAAAGTATTTCAATTAAGATGTACATCATTAAATATAAAAAGTCTGGCTGTGCTTAATGGGTACATTTTGTACCCTTTAAGCACACCCCTGTTCCCAATAAGCTCACAACAAGTTTTATTAAAAAATCTTGTTTATTTTAAACAACCTTTTTAAGGAATAATTGAAAAAAGTTTTATTTGAAGGTACAGAGTCAATCACAAAAAAACAGAACACTAAAATCAAGCAACAAGGCATTCAATTTGATCAGGTAGCCTATCCTATTCATAGTGACGTGTCATTCAAACTCATTGCAACATCTAGACTAGTCCACGTTCAGCTATGTAACCCATATTGAAAAATCAAATAACAAAACAAACCAATGTGCTCCTTAAAGGGATACTCCACTTTTTTTGGAAATTGGCTCATTTTACAACTCCCCCAGAGTTAAACAGTTGAGTTTTACCGTTTTCGAATCCATTCAGCCGATCTCCGGGTCTGGCGGTACCACTTTTAGCATAGCTTAGCATAATGAATTGAACCGGACAAGACCATTAGCATCTCTCTCAAAAAAATGACCAAAGAGTTTCGATATTTTTCCTATTTAAAACTCGACTCTTCTGTAGTTACATCGTGTAATAAGACCAACAGAAAATGTAAAGTTTAAATTTTCTAGGCTGATATGGCTAGGAACTATACTCTCAAAATCGCACCTTTTCATTTTCCGTCCGTCTTAGTACACGATGTAACTACAGAAGAGTCAAGTTTTAAATAGGAAAAATATCGAAACTCTTTGGTAATTTTTTTGAGAGAGATGCTAATGGTCTTGTCCGGTTCAATTCATTTGCTAAGCTATGCTAAAAGTGGTACCGCCAGACCCGGAGATCGGCTGAATGGATTCGAAAACGGTAAAACTCAACTGTTTAACTCTGGGGGAGTTGTAAAATGAGCTTATTTCCAAAAAAAGTGGAGTATCCCTTTAACTCTCTGGGTCAGAGCTTTCCTGTCTACTCCAAACTTCTTGGACAGATACGACAGGTTTCTGATGGCTCCTTCTTTGTATGACATGCCTCTTTCATCTTTGGGCATACACTATAGTTTCGTCTAGCTTTTGTCATCTTAAGACTGTGAAAATAAGTTTATTAATCATTTTTTTTGAAGATTAACATAGTGACAACCATCAGTTAATATTTAAATTCTGATTATTAAGTATTTACATAGACGTTTAATGTGGGTGAGCTTAAAGGGAGCACACACTGTGCTTAATTGGAGCAAAAACATTTTTTAATTAATAAATATTAAATTAAAATTTAAAGGAAAATATTTAGCTAAATTAATAATCTAGGTAATGTATTAAGTTTATACCAATTTTAATATGAACAACTATTATAGACAATATCTATGAAATTATGCTTTTTCTAATTGATGTCACACTGAAGCTGTGTGATTGTCATAGTAGTGCACCCTTTAAGCTCACCTAACAATAATATGAATTCTTTAAAAATTACAGCAGTTTAAAACCACAGACTATCAATAAAATGTAAAATTATAATATTATGGATTTAAAAGTACAAGCCATTAATTCCTGTGAAGTAATATATTAATGTAGCACACAATCTTATACAGCTAGTAAGCTAGCTATGTTCGTAGCATCTGGGCTATGTTGCTAAAACTATCTTTTAGATCTAACTGTAATTATTTCCCACATCCAGGTTCCAGGTTATAATATTCAAAAGTCTAAACATTAATCTCTTAATTTTGCAATAAGAAGATGTACTTCTTCAAAATAAAGGCTTAAACATATAAAAAATGCACATCTGAGGGGCTCCTCTTCTGGTGAAAGTTTTCAGACAGCTTTGAAAATAGCCGCCAGACAGTGTGAACACATGGACACACATATCTCAGTGTGCAATGGTCTGATTGGTTTAAAATTACAGGAGGTATATAGTAACAAACACATCAATTGGTTAATACATCAAATAGGATAATACATTGCTGTTTCTTTTTATAATCTGAGCTCCAAGATGGTAGTGTGCTTAATGGGTACTTGAGCTTAATAGGTACGTTTACCCTATCCATGATAAAAGTGCATCTATCATCATAAAAGTGCATCTATCATCATAAAAGTGCATCTATCCATCATAAAAGTGCATCTATCCATCATAAAAGTGCATTTATCCATCATAAAAGTGCATCTATCCATCATAAAAGTGCATTTATCCATCATAAAAGTGCCTCTATCCATCATAAAAGTGCATCTATCATCATAAAAGTGCATCTATCATCATAAAAGTGCCTCTATCCATCATAAAAGTGCATCTATCATCATAAAAGTGCATCTATCATCATAAAAGTGCATCTATCCATGATAAAAGTGCATCTATCATCATAAAAGTGCATCTATCATCATAAAAGTGCATCTATCCATCATAAAAGTGCATCTATCCATCATAAAAGTGCATTTATCCATCATAAAAGTGCATCTATCCATCATAAAAGTGCATTTATCCATCATAAAAGTGCCTCTATCCATCATAAAAGTGCATCTATCATCATAAAAGTGCATCTATCATCATAAAAGTGCCTCTATCCATCATAAAAGTGCATCTATCATCATAAAAGTGCATCTATCATCATAAAAGTGCATCTATCCATGATAAAAGTGCATCTATCATCATAAAAGTGCATCTATCATCATAAAAGTGCATCTATCCATCATAAAAGTGCATTTATCCATCATAAAAGTACATCTATCCATCATAAAAGTGCATTTATCCATCATAAAAGTGCCTCTATCCATCATAAAAGTGCCTCTATACATCATAAAAGTGCATCTATCATCATAAAAGTGCATCTATCCATCATAAAAGTGCATCTATCATCATAAAAGTGCATCTATCCATCATAAAAGTGCATCTATCATCATAAAAGTGCATCTATCCATCATAAAAGTGCATCTATCCATGATAAAAGTGCATCTATCATCATAAAAGTGCATCTATCATCATAAAAGTGCATCTATCATCATAAAAGTGCATCTATCCATCATAAAAGTGCATTTATCCATCATAAAAGTACATCTATCCATCATAAAAGTGCATTTATCCATCATAAAAGTGCCTCTATCCATCATAAAAGTGCCTCTATACATCATAAAAGTGCATCTATCATCATAAAAGTGCATCTATCCATCATAAAAGTGCATCTATCATCATAAAAGTGCATCTATCCATCATAAAAGTGCATCTATCATCATAAAAGTGCATCTATCCATCATAAAAGTGCATCTATCCATGATAAAAGTGCATCTATCATCATAAAAGTGCATCTATCATCATAAAAGTGCATCTATCATCATAAAAGTGCATCTATCCATCATAAAAGTGCATCTATCATCATAAAAGTGCATCTATCCATCATAAAAGTGCATCTATCATCATAAAAGTGCATCTATCCATCATAAAAGTGCATCTATCCATGATAAAAGTGCATCTATCATCATAAAAGTGCATCTATCATCATAAAAGTGCACTTTTTGGAAGAGCCAGGACATTTTTAAATTAAACTCCGATTGTATTCGTCTGAAAGAAGAGTGTCATCTACACCTAGGATGGCTTAAGTACATTTTCATTTTTGGGTGAACTATCCCTTTAAATGTACAAGTGCTAAAAAACACACTGGGGTATAAAACAAGTGAGTAAGAGTGAAAACACAAAGAGGAATATGAATTCACACTCACTCATACACACACACACTCACACAGAACATCCTGCAGCTGTGTGTGCAGCCACCTAAATGATTTTTACTCATGGCATAAGTTTAATCAGATGCCCAGACCACATCTCACACCTGAGTGAGCAGAGAGAGAGAGAAACTGCAGGCTGAGCGTGAACGAGTGAAGATGAGATCTACTGCAAACCAGCTGAACTCAAGCGCTCGAGCGGCGATGAGAAGCATGAGCGCAGGCTTTCTAGTCATTCAGAAGCAGAAACGAGAGCGCTGAGGTTTCACTCCTCCGACGTGCTGCGGTTTGACTTCGGCTGCCGAGGAGTCAGAGAGCAAAAACACCAGCACAACACACACTCCACAGAGCTGCAGCGTCAGACTCGAAACACTCACCAGAAACACACATTCATCCAGCACAACTTTACCCACGAGTCAAACCGGTCACCAACTTAATCCACTCCAAACATTTAATTTAATACAAAACTACACTTTATGTAAAGAAAAACTATTAATTAAGAAAGAGCAACTTTTTTTTCTAAATCCTCATTAGTCGTATGAGATAATTAGATTACTGTACTAACTACTCTATCTAAAAAGTATTGCATCACTACTTACTAATTACTTTCTAAATCCCATTTAAACCGCGACCAGTTGAACAATACAAGGACAGACGTGAAACTGCACTTTTAATTCTTTCAAATAAACAATATATAATTGAATAAATTATTTTTGAAATGACCAAAGTGTGTAAAGTATAAGGTTAGGTTAAAAACATACATTTTAACATTAAGTTTTAGTGTTACGTCCACTATTCTTTTATATAGAGTTGATCTATAGTCTATGCATCAGAAGCAACTATAATTTTATTACAGAAAAACTAGTCACTTACTTTACTTTTTTAAAAGTAATTAACATACTTTGTGATACATTGCACCCAACACTGCATACAATATATACTTTTTAATGTACCAGCCATGTGCAAATAATTAACCGCCCTTGCACTGAATTTGCCCAAACACGCACATAGTAAATATTGATATATTGCATAAATTGTTACTTTTTATGGATAAGACAGGACACGTGACAGATGAGTTCAGCATCTGGGAGTTGATCAAATCAAATCAGACAGATCAATCATTACCTCACACAACGAAGCTACATTTAAACAGCTTATGTTTCAATAACTATATATTAATCATATAATTATGAGAAATTATAGATGTGTATTGACCTAGAAACGTATGACTGACAGCTCAAACCTTCATTATCTTCGCTTCAGCGTCAAGTGGAGACACAACCGGCTTTAATGTATGAATATTTACAATATTAATTATTATTAAAACATAATTATCATTAATAATACCTGACTGAAATTACCTGCGAGGAGCAAAACAAATCACCTCAGCGCAACTAACTCTTTAACTGACACACGTACGACTAAATAAGCATTTTAAGGGCATACATGCGTAATTTCTGCTGGCTTTACAGTAGTTTTGTGAGTTGAGTTTGTTATTGTGTGTTACACGTAATGATCCGCTGCTAGCCTGAGCGCTAATCATAATAAACACCCGCTCCAGCGCCATTAACGCCCCGCACACTCACTCATAAACACCGCCGTGTGTGTCTGCGACGGCGAGTACCTGTTATATGAGATAAAGCAGCTCCTGGCGTTCATAATATCATCAGATCCCGGTCACATCCTCACAGATGTGAGGCTCATATCACACAACTCAACGGTCCGCCGGTCACCGGCCCATGATGCACTGCGCGCGCAACGCAGACACTTCCGGTTTACAAGTTGTTTTGTCAACGCGTACACGAATCTCACTCCGTCACACAATCATTCATTACTTCTGTGAAAGGAGTTTATCCCTAAACTTTTGCCAAAAATGTGTGCTTTTGGAGATAAAGCCTTTTCATGTTACGTTTATAGCTATTTATTAATATTCCTCGCAAAACTTTTCATTCTTTAAAGAAATAGCTTATTTTTCCCGTTTTCAACAAATATTGATAATTGAATTCTTTAAAGAGCAAAATTGCTTGTAAAAATCTTCAATGGTAGTTCATTTAAGAATTTTGTGCATTGTAACCCTCATATATAATATCCTGTTTATTGTCTTTTTGCTTGTAAATTGTAAATGTTGCGTTCTTTGGTGTAAATAAAAATAGTAATTTGTTATGATTTATTTTCATTAATTTCTTTGTTTTTTCTTTCATTGTTTTTTCTGTCATTCATTAATTATTATTTTTATTTATATGGTCTTTGTGTTTGTTCATTTATTTAGCTTTCTTTCTCTATTATATCTTGTGTTGCCATTTTATAATTTTGGAAAGTGGAAAAGTGCTCTGGGGTTTATTGAAATATGAGCTATAACCTTTATTCTTCAAGAATGATACAAAAACATTTCTGAGAAAATGCAACAACAACAACAACAGATTTAATATATATATATACATTATAACATCATATAATAACCTAATTTCAAACTCGCTGTTGATGAAAATCATTGGCATTTTTCAAGGTGATGACATCTTTATACAGCAAGCACAAATGAAAGGAAAGCAATTCAGAACATCTCAGAAAACAGGTTTACACACCCACTGAAGTGTATTCATAACATTCACAACATTCATATTCATAACCGCTCTTCTTAAGGAACATTAAAGTCGGCATGAAACACAAGTTCGAGTCTTCTCTTTCTTATGTGGCGTATACATCCGAGTGGACCGGCTTCAGGAACAAGAACATATGAAGGGCGGGGCTTGGTTTTGTCCGTGGGGAATTGACTGGATGGTTGTGGTTTGCTATTGGTGGATCTGATGTGATTGACAGGTTGCTCCGCCCTCATGGCAGTAAACACATCATCAGAGAAGAGAAAGGGGCAACATCTCTTCTCTAAGATAATAGTGGTGTGCAAAAATCATTTATAATAAATATTGTACAATTCCATTAGAAATAAGGGTAACACTTTACAATAAGGTTCATTAGTTAACTACATTAATTAGCATGTACTAATAATGAGCTGCACTTATACAGCTTTTATTAATCTTTGTTAATCTTTAATGATACTTTATTAAAATCTTGTTAACATTAATTAATGCACTGTGAACTAACATGAACAAACAATGAAAAGCTGTATTTTTTATTAAATAACCTTAACAAAGATTAACGAAACAGTAATACATACTATATTGTTTGTGGTAAGTTCATGTTAGCTAATACATTAACTAATGTTGACTAATGAGCCTTATTGTGAAGAGTTACCGAAATAAGAATGGTCGGTTTTGATTTCATGCTGACTTTAATGCTAGTTTTGGCAGGACAGCTCAGTAACTTTTAACAGAAAAGACGAATGTCTGTCGCTCCATCCGGTCAGACGGCTGGCAGTGCAGAGAGCAGATGGCTTGTGGGAAAATCTGAGTGTTTGGCACATACGAGTCTTAAACACACACACACACACACACACACACACACACACACACACACACTCAGTCCAGCGGCCCCTGAAAGATCAGTCTGGTGACCTTGGCCTCGCGCGCGAGAGGCCTCATGCAGAACGGACATGCGGGGTAGAAGCCGTGCGCCCCGTGCGGCAGCATCAGTTTGCTCCAGAAGGCCGCGGTCCGCTCTGAGCACACGTGTCCGCAGGGGTTCAAGGCGTGCGTCGGCGGCGCCCCGTCCAGGTAGAAGCCCGACTCGCGGCCCAGTTTGAGCGGCACGTACAAACCCCGCGTTCGGCACAGCGGACACTCTCTCTCGCCCTCCCTCAGCGGCTCCTGCTCCGCCTCCTCTTTCGCCTCAGACTCGTCCTCCTCCTCCTCGGTCGAGCCCTCGTTCGGGACGCGCCGGCGCCCCTTCCAGGCGTGGTACCCGTGCACGTGTCCGCAGTGCAGGTAGGCCCAGGGCTGGTCGTCGTGGGCCGGGCCGATGAAGGAGCGATCGGAGCTGGGGAAGGCCAGTGTTCGCAGGCCCACGGGACACTGAGGCCGAGCCGCGTTCAGCTCGCGCCGGAGCACCTCCAGGTGTTTGAGGGTCGGCGTGCGGGACAGGCCTTCAGCCGAACGCCACAGGAGAGTCGCGCCGCACAGATCGATTAACGTGCCGTCCGTCAACTCCTGAGAATCGTCTTCAACCTAGAGAGAGAGAGAGAGAGAGAGAGAGAGAGAGAGAGAGAGAAATAGCACGTTAGGGGTGTAACGATACCCTCATGTCACGATTCGATACATATCACGATACTGAACTCACGATACGATATTATTGTTACTATTGTTACTCGTTTTCAACCCAGAGAGAGAGAGAGAGAGAGAGAGAGAGAGAGAGAGAGAGAATAGAATGGAATAGAAGAGGAATAGAATGTATACATAGTTATTTGAACATATTATTTTTTCATATATTTAATTTATTCAGGTGTTCATTATCCACGCTCTAAAAAATCTTGGGTTATTTTTTTCTACCCAAATCCTGAGTTGAGCCTTTTGGGTTATTTTTTTTTTTTAAGTGTTTGTGTAGTTTTTGTGTTTTGTGAGTTATTTATCGCAGGCTTTTTGCGACCTCTTCAGAGCGAGAAAGAAATAGAAAGTATTAGGGGTGTAACGATACCTTCATGTCACGATTCGATACATATCACGATACTGAACTCACGATACGATATTATTGTTAATATTGTTGCTTGTTTTCAACCTAGAGAGAGAGAGAAAGAAATATAACTATTATGCCGCTTTTCCACTGCATGGTACGGTTCGGTACGGCTCACTTCGGCTCGCTTTAAATGGTACGACCTCTGTTGAGGTTCCAAGCGTACCGTGCCGATACTAAAATGTGACGTGAAAACACTACGAATCACTTGATTGGTCAGAGAGAATCGTCTCTACCAGCGTCATTGGATTTGCGACACGAGACACCAAACCTGTGTTTCTGTATGACCAGATTCTGAAGCTGATAATACACAATTATTTTAGATGAATATTCTTGCACTCTGTCACTGACTAGATATATTTAAAATAATGTAGGCCACTTTTAACTTGTAACATAAGACATTATCAGGACCCACAAATATTCCCCCATTGCATTATTATACATTATATTCAACATTATATTGTAGTTTAATCAAGTACTGACACTATAACTCTCTAATTTTCATTTTGGGTGAACTATACACAATACATATTGTCACTATCCACGATACATATTATTGCATTTTTGTATTGCGATATATTTAGACACAATATATGGTTACACCCCTAGAACGTATACATAGTATATTTGAACATATTAGTTTTCATGTATTTTATATATTCAGGTGTTCATTATCCTTTGACATGGAAGGCATTTGGAAGTGACACATGGGAAAACAGCCACTTCTGTTACTAATGTAATCAGAATAATCCTAAAATGGCCAGATGTCAAACGATTAATAAGTCTGCCTAATAGAGTGGATACTTTCAGAGGAGTTAAGTAAAGGTCAATCTGCACTGACTCTAACCGGCCACTAGATGACGCTCTTATTTCCTCATGAATCCACATGCTCTTCAAACATGATCGCTCAGTGAGTCAGTGAACCTACAGCGAGTCCATACAGAGTCATAGTGGAACACATCCAAACCACATCCACTGTTTAGAGAGCGCAAGATATCCAGAGAAACCTCCCAGCGTCACCTCGGGTCTTCTGTCTCACACAGACACACATCTCAGACAGACACACACACATCTCAGACAGACACACACAAAACACGGCTACCACGAATATACAGATGAGCTAGAGATGCAGTGTCAGAAATACTGCATTTACACAATTCACAATAGATAGATAGATAGATAGATAGATAGATAGATAGATAGATAGATAGATAGATAGATAGATAGATAGATAGACACTCAGACATTTTCATGCCGTTAAAAGGTTTTTATTTATTTATTTGATTTTTGAGTGAAATAAATATTTGTTTGTGAGATTCAACTTATATAGATTCAGTATAGATTAAATAAGACCCATTATGAGCTATAAAATTCTGCTGAACAGATATTGAGAAATCCAGGATCCAGGAAGTAAGAGATGTTCAGAACTGTTGTTTACCAGCGACTGTCATTTCATAACGTCTCATTCTCACACACTGAGCATCCAGAAAAAAAGCTGCATGGCGAGGTTATGGACAGGCCTTCTGACGCCATGGAGACCAGATTTAACAACACAACAAACATTCCAGTCGGGCGGGAGTCATATCACGCACAACAGCACACAAACACACACACACACACACACACACACACACACACACACACACACAGGAAGCGACACAAGCTTTGTGCTCATTTACTCTCTGTACGCCTTCGCTGATTGAAGAGATACACAAATATACAAAAAAACTCTTATTCACACTGCAAAACTGAACAACGCGTCTGGTCTGTCTGTGTGTGTGTGTGTGTGTGTGTGTGTGTGCTCGTGTGTGTGTGTGTGTGTGTGTGTGAGATTCCAGATAAGGACGGTGGGAATTTTGTTGTCATGGTGATGTTTGAGTAACACAACAAGGAAATCTTAGCCTGATGTTTCTCTGTGCATCACCGAAATGTCGCTATGGTGAAGTTTTGACCTTGTTCTGCAGGATTTCATTACGCCTCAGTGATTCTCGGCCCTCACTTTGGTTGTGAGTTTAATGAGAAAGTCTATGAAATAATGTAAATCCGTGTCTTTGAGGAGCTTGGCCTGCGCTCTCACCAGTTTGCCGGGTTTCTGAGCCGATCGCGTCTCTCGCAGTGTGAAGACGTTCCCGCACACCGAGATCTCCCTCCAGGCGCTGGGCTTGGACTCGCAGGTGAAGCCGTGTCGCGGGCGCATCACCAGCACGCCGTTCGTGGTCAGACCGTCCATCTGCCCGTCAGCGCACCACCACTTCGCCGCTTTCTCCTGAGGACAGAGGGAAAACAGGCTCATTCACCAGTTCGTTCGTTCATGCATTCATTCAGATTCACTGATTCATTGATTCACTCACTTCATTCACTGATTCACTCACTTCATTCACTGATTCATTAATTCGCTCACTTCCTTCGCTGATACATTCCTTTGCTCACTTCATTTTCTGATTCATTCATTCGCTCACTTCATTCTCTGATTCATTCCTTTGCTCACTTCATTTTCTGATTCATTAATTCGCTCACTTCCTTCGCTGATACATTCCTTTGCTCACTTCATTTTCTGATTCATTCATTCGCTCACTTCATTCACTGATTCATTTATTCGCTCACTTCATTTTCTGATTCATTCATTCGCTCACTTCCTTCACTGATTCATTCCTTTGCTCACTTCATTTTCTGATTCATTCATTCGCTCACTTCATTCACTGATTCATTTATTCGCTCACTTCATTTTCTGATTCATTCATTCGCTCACTTCATTCTCTGATTCATTCCTTTGCTCACTTCATTTTCTGATTCATTCATTCGCTCACTTCCTTCGCTGATACATTCCTTTGCTCACTTCATTTTCTGATTCATTCATTCGCTCACTTCCTTCACTGATTCATTCCTTTGCTCACTTCATTTTCTGATTCATTCATTCGCTCACTTCCTTCGCTGATACATTCCTTTGCTCACTTCATTTTCTGATTCATTCATTCGCTCACTTCATTCTCTGATTCATTTATTCGCTCACTTCATTTTCTGATTCATTCATTCGCTCACTTCCTTCACTGATTCATTCCTTTGCTCACTTCATTTTCTGATTCATTCATTCGCTCACTTCATTCACTGATTCATTTATTCGCTCACTTCATTTTCTGATTCATTCATTCGCTCACTTCCTTCACTGATTCATTCCTTTGCTCACTTCATTTTCTGATTCATTCATTCGCTCACTTCATTCACTGATTCATTTATTCGCTCACTTCATTTTCTGATTCATTCATTCGCTCACTTCCTTCACTGATTCATTCCTTTGCTCACTTCATTTTCTGATTCATTCATTCGCTCACTTCATTCACTGATTCATTTATTCGCTCACTTCATTTTCTGATTCATTCATTCGCTCACTTCCTTCACTGATTCATTCCTTTGCTCACTTCATTTTCTGATTCATTCATTCGCTCACTTCATTCACTGATTCATTCATCCATTCACTCACATCGACTACTGTTCAAAAGTTTGGGGTCAGTAAAAAAAAAAAACTAATACTTTTTCATCAAGGATGCATAAAATTGATCAAAAGTGACAGTAAAGACATTTAGAATGTCTTTCTTTCTTCTGAACTTTCTATTCATCAAAGAATCCTGAAAAATAAAATGAAACAGTTTTATCAAAAATATGAAGTGAAATATCAAGAATAATCAGAAATGTCTCTTGAGCATCAAATCACTGAAGACTGGAGTAATGATGCTGAAAATTCAGCTTTGATCACAGAAATAAATTATATTTTACAGTGTATTCACATAGAAAACGTCTTTTAAATTATAATAATATTGCACAATACTGCTGTTTTTCTGGGGAGGTTTTGTTGATCAAATAAATGCAGCCTTGGTGCGCAGAAGAGATTTCTTTCAAAAACATTGAAAAATCATATCGACCCAAACTTATGAACGGTAGTGTCAATCATTCTCTTGTTCACTCACTCACTTTCTTCATATTCAGCCCTCCAGGATCAGTGAACACATGAATGCATCGTGGAACGGGTGGATGGATGGATGGATGGATGAGTGTGAAAGACTGAAAGAGAGGAGAGAGTGTGTGTGACCCACCCCCAGGAAGATGCTTTTGGCCGAGTCGAAGCCGGCGGCGTAGATGCGCACGGTGTAGGGCGCGTCTCGCTCACACACGATCCGACACGCGAACCGCGAGATGGTGCTCTGAGACGACAGCGTGTCGCTGTTACCGTGACAACCAGGCGCATTGTCCAACACCACAAAATCAATGGGGCTTTCAGTGGACCGGCCGATCTGCAAAAGAACGATGGTTTTATAGGGTTTGTGCGATGACGAAATTAGCAAAATCAGACTGATATCAGTGACAGATATGATCAGCTTTTGGTAACACTTTATTTTACAGTGTCCTCGTTACATATGTTACATGTACTTACCATAGTAATAACAGTAAATTATGCATAATTACATGCAACTCATGACATTACAAGCAATTGAAAGTTATAAAGTCTGAATTGTGAGATATAAACTCGCAATTGCATGTTATAAAGTTTATATTTTGCAATTCTGAGAAAAAAAAGTATGAATTGTGAGATATAAACTCGCAATTGTGAGAAAAAAGACAGATAAAATCGCAATTACTTTTTTTTGGGGGGGGGGTGCTGGAAACAAGCTTTGCTTACATGACGGAATATTAAACATCTCACCAGTTATTTTGGCAAAAACAACATGTAACCAAACTCAAGGTTATGTTGGCTAGAAGTGGGTTACTCATAGCCGGACTACATCGGCTCTATAGTTTACCAAGACGGTGAAATGACAGCTACTGCATTCTGGGTAATGGCACAAATCCAGCAAGAAGAAACGCACCTGAAACATGTCAGTGTTGCTGTCGTGTGTGTACTCCACCACCACCGTCTGCGCTCGGGACAGTGTGTACGAGACGCTGTGCTGGTCTTTGTTGCTGATGGCCTGCAGAAACACCAAAACCCTCGTCATGAGCAGGCAGGAGTAACAGATGACAGAGGAACGTGAGGATGAGATAAATGTGCTGCATAATACATGAGTTAACATGCCTCAGACAGTGAGGAATGATACGGACATTTAAACACTCGGCTTGTGCAGATCCAATGAGACACATATGAATGAGCAACATAAAAATGATGATGGTGTACCTTGGCGGTCTGCGGACTGCATGTGCTGTGGACGGTGCTGGGTTTCACTCCATTGGCTTTGGGTCTCTTTAACAGAGCGAAGCGGCTTCTCCTTCTGCCCCGGTCTCCATTCGGCAGAGAGCCGTTGTAGCTGTGAGGTAAACAAACCGTTGGTGCACAATCTGATTCATTCATTCACTCACTTCATTCACTGATTCATTCATTCGCTCACTTCATTCTCTGATTCATTCATTCACTCACTTCATTCTCTGATTCATTCATTCACTCACTTCATTCTCTGATTCATTCATTCACTCACTTCATTCACTGATTCATTTATTCGCTCACTTCATTCACTGATTCATTCATTCATTCACTCACTTCATTCGCTGATACATTCATTCACTCACTTCATTCACTGATTCATTCATTTTCTCACTTCATTCTCTGATTCATTCATTCGCTCACTTCATTCACTGATTCATTCATTCATTCACTCACTTCATTCGCTGATACATTCATTCATTCACTTCATTCTCTGATTCATTAATTCGCTCACTTCATTCGCTGATACATTCATTCGCTCACTTCATTCACTGATTCATTCATTTTCTCACTTCATTCTCTGATTCATTCATTCGCTCACTTCATTCACTGATTCATTCATTCATTCACTCACTTCATTCGCTGATACATTCATTCACTCACTTCATTCTCTGATTCATTAATTCGCTCACTTCATTCGCTGATACATTCATTCGCTCACTTCATTCTCTGATTCTTTCATTCGCTCACTTCATTCACTGATTCATTCACTCACTCACTTCATTCACTGATTCATTCATTCGCTCACTTCATTCACTGATTCATTCATTCGCTCACTTCATTCACTGATACATTCATTCGCTCACTTCATTCTCTGAT